>NC_139659.1:71716-99216 GCF_951799395.1 Argentina silus | reverse complement strand
TGGTGGAGGCTGGTGGAGGCAGACATCAGAGGACAGGCTCATTGTAATGCACGGAATGGAATGAATGAATGTACGAATGGTATCGTCCCATTTCTGCCTGTGCCAGCCTCCACCAGCCTCCACCAGCCTCCACCAGCCTTCACCAGCCTCCACCAGCCTCCACCGTCCTCCTCCAGCCTCCCCTCTGTAAAGAGCAGTGAAACTGAATTGGATTGGTTTTGACCTGTTGTTTGTCACTAATTAGATGATTCTAGTTGTGTTTTGTAGGTGATTGAACCTCCCGGTGGGTGTTTAGGAGGAGGGGCTTAACTCACCAACCGCCAAAGAGTCACTCACCTAGAAGTGTTTTGTGTGGTGTTTACCTAGCGACAATACTTTGATTGGCTACAAAATGAAGCATCATAATTGATGCAGTTTTGGTGAATAAAGTCACCCTCAGCACTAGAATGTTGACCATCTGGTGAAGCTTTAGGAGGTTCTGTCTCTGGTGAAGCTTTAGGAGGTTCTGACCCTGGTGAAGCTTTAGGAGGTTCTGACCCTGGTGAAGCTTTAGGAGGTTCTGTCTCTGGTGAAGCTTTAGGAGGTTCTGACCCTGGTGAAGCTTTAGGAGGTTCTGACCCTGGTGAAGCTTTAGGAGGTTCTGTCTCTGGTGAAGCTTTAGGAGGTTCTGACCCTGGTGAAGCTTTAGGAGGTTCTGACCCTGGTGAAGCTTTAGGAGGTTCTGACCCTGGTGAAGCTTTAGGAGGTTCTGTCTCTGACGCTGGTTCTGGTCCTTTGTCTCAGCAGGACTAAAACAACCACCTCAGGACATCTGCAGCCATAGGTGACCTTCACCGTCTGCTGTACACACACACACACACACACACACACACACACACACACACACATACACGCACATGCACACACACATGCACACACACACACACACACACACACACACACACACAGACACACACACACACACCACACACACACACACACACACACACACACACACACACACACACACACACACACACACACACACACAATGCATACTTAAAAAGCACATGGGCTGATGTGGAGTCACTGACTGCTCAAACCGGGCTGAAGACCCGTTGTGACATCTTCACTGTTCGCCAGATCAGCTTCTGTCAGCTCCACTCCTGTCAGCATGGCCACGGAGGGGGGGCCGGGGGGGCCGGGGGGCTGGGGGGCCACGGAGGCATGGACGGGGGGCCGGGGGGCCACGGAGGCATGGACGGGGGGGCCGGGGGGCTGGGGGGCCACGGAGGCATGGACGGGGGGGCCGGGGGGCTACGGAGGCATGGACGGGGGGGGCCGGGGGGCTGGGGGGCCACGGAGGCATGGACGGGGGGGCCGCGGGGCCACGGAGGCATGGACGGGGGGGCCAGGGGGCTGGGGGGCCACGGAGGCATGGACGGGGGGCTGGGGGGCCGGGCAGCTGGGGGGCCACGGAGGCATGGACGGGGGGCTGGGGGGCCGGGGGGCTGGGGGGCTGGGGGGCTGGGGGGCCGGGGGGGTTGAGAGGAGGAGGAGAGATGACTCAGCACATTACTTCACCTCAGTGCACCCTCACATCTGACAGGTGGCTTCTGAGACACACACACACATACACACACACATAGACATACACACACACATAGACATACACACACACACATAGACATACACACACACACATAGACATACATACATACAGACACACAGACAGACAGACACACAGACAGACACACAAACAGACAGACACACACATAGACATACATACAGACAGACACACTGACAGACAGACACACAGATAGACAGACAGACACACACACAGACACACAAACAGACAGACAAACAGACAGACAGACACACAGACAGACAGACAGACAGACAGACAGACACACACACAGACAGACAGACAGACAGACAGACAGACAGACAGACAGACGCACAAACAGACAGACAGACAGACAGACAGACAGACAGACGCACACACAGACAGACAGACAGACAGACAGACAGACGCACAAACAGACAGACAGACAGACAGACAGACAAACAGACAGACGCACACACAGGCAGTATTAGTATAGTGTTCCTAATAAAGTGTTCAGTGAGTGTATCTGTATGTTATTGTCTATTTTTACTGAGGCCGTTCTAACAGAAACACTGTTGGAAGCACCTTGAAACCTGTCAGATGACAGCATCTACAGAAACACCGCTCAGAAAGTCAACTCAGAGGACGTTTCCCTCCCTCAGGAATCAGCATATGTAACTTTCTGTTAATTGAATCGATTTGAAAACTCCAATCCTGTCTCTTTGATTTATCTCGTCCTCTCCATTTCAATCTTCATACGCTATAAATCTATCAGAATAGATTGACGCTGGTCTTTAGACTGAGTCTATATCTAGATATAAAATCTGTGTGAAAGCTGGAACATATTTCGCTCGTAAAATGAACCACTTATTTTTGATGGCCCATGTTTCGAGGAATATCCAAGAAGAAGACAAATGAAAAATGAAAAATGGACTCATGGATTTTCTACGTTAGTGAAATGAAATCTCAGAAGCTAACTGAGGACCCAGAGACCAATTTCTCGTGTCCTGAAATAATGGCGAATGGAATATTACTCCAGCTATTTCACTGGAGATGTTTGCATTTCATAGGTAGAACCTTCATTGGCCATCAGAAATAGTTTTTTAATGTTTACTTCCATTAGAGAGGCTCTATCTCTCCTTTAACTCTCCCTCTCTCCCCCTCTCTCCCCCTCTCTCTCCCTCTCTCCCCCTCTCTCTCCCTCTCTCTCCCTCTCTCCCCCTCTCTCCCCCTCTCTCTCCCTCTCTCCCCCTCTCTCCCCCTCTCTCTCCCTCTCTCTCCCTCTCTCCCTCTCTCTCTCTCTCTCTCTCTCTCTCCCTCTCTCTCCCTCTCTCCCCCTCTCTCTCCCTCTCTCTCTCTCTCTCCCTCTCTCTCCCTCTCTCCCCCTCTCTCTCCCTCTTTACTCTCTTCTCTTCATCGCTCTCCACCTCTCTTTGTTTCTTTCTATCCCTCTCTCTCTCTATCCCTCTACCTCTCCTCAATTCCTCAACCCCCCCCCCCCCCCCCCCTCCGTCTCTCCCTCCAGGTGTTGAGGTCTATGTTGAGAGGCAGGCTGGGCTTGGCGTGAGGATGCGAGAGCGCCCCCTGGTGGAGCCCCTGCATCACCTCTCCGTCTCCTGGATGATGGATGGAGAGTCTCTCTCTTCTTTCTCCCTGTTACACTCTGCCGGAGGACACCTCTCTTCCTCCTCCTCCTCCTCCTCCTCCTCTTCCTCATCTGCCGCCGCCATGACCCTGGAGCAGAAGACCACCTTCGCCCTGGTGCTCTTCCTGTTTGCCTTCCTCCTCATCCTCATCGTGCGGTGTTTCCGCATCCTGCTGGACCCGTACCGCAGCATGCCCACCTCCACCTGGGCAGACGGCCTGGACGGCCTGGAGAAGGGCCAGTTTGACTACACACTGGCCTAACACACACACACACACACACACACAATGACCTAACACACACACACACACACACACACACACACACTGGCCTAACACACACACTGGCCTAACACACACACACACACACACACACACACACATACACACACACACACACACACACACACACACACACACACACACACACACACACACACAACCACAACTAACTAATGAGTCGTAGATATGCCATAGATGGTGACCTGAAGTGTTACTGATGATGATGTTGTCAACCAAAAGCGTGGGAACCTTTTTACAGTCGTTTTGGTAACTGAATGTCTCCGTGTTCTACAAGTTAGGCCATCAGGGTAATAGAGAGGAGATCATGATTGATGGCTCATTAGCCAATCACAAGCCTTTCTCATCGTGTTTTCATAGCTCATTGGTTTAATGATATTCGTATCGATCAGTCACGCCCAATCATTTGTCCATGTGCCTGTAGATATCAAGCAGAAACAGTTTTACTGTCATCTCTCTTCGTACTTCAGAGCCATTGGCTATATCTTCGGGCCCAGAGTTTTCCCTGTCCGTGTGACTCCAGCAGGAAAAACCCCAGGCTCTAACGATGTTAACTTCATCTTGCTACTCAGTTTTACTGACTTTAATCATCTACTCCTCCTCATCTTTTGACAGTGGTTTAAACCTTTTGAAGAAACGTTGGCCAGCCATGGGGCGTTCTGGGTTTACAGTTAACACTGCATGACCTTTTCACTCTGTGTCAACGCTGTCAGAGATATTTAGGTTTTATTCAGCCAACCCTAACCCTAACCCTAACCCTAACCCTAACCCTAACCCTAACCCAACGATGTTAGAGATATTTAGGTTTCATTCAGCCAACCCTAACCCTAACCCCAACCCCAACCCCAACCCTAACCCTAACCCTAACCCCAACCCTAACCCTAACCCTAACCCTAACCCTAACCCAACGCTGTCAGAGATATTTAGGTTTTATTCAGCCAGTCATCCTGATATTGCACTATTACATCCCTGTGTCATCATCTTTACTGTGAACGAGCCAATGAGAGATGAGAGTTGTCGTATGAGCCAATGAGAAATGAGAGATGTTGTGTGTGTAATGATAGTCATTTTGACCACCTGGGCGGAGAAGTCATGCTGGCACCAAGGACACGGAGGACAACACAACACGACAGCCATGATGACATCCTTCAGACTGCTGTTGCTGGATGTTGACTGAGTGTGCTTGTTTGGTGTCACTTGTTGCCAAGACTGTTAGCATCTTTAGTTAGCAGCCAAGGCTATCTCTACACTGTTAAAGGCTACAGTTCTACTGTTAGCATCTTTAGTTAGCAGCCAAGGCTATCTCTACACTGTTAAAGGCTACAGTTCTACTGTTAGCATCTTTAGTTAGCAGCGAAGGCTATCTCTACAGTTCTACTGTTAGCATCTTTAGTTAGCAACGAAGGCTATCTCTACAGTTCTACTGTTAGCATCTTTAGTTAGCAGCCAAGGCTATCTCTTTAACAGCACAAACTGTATTACCACTATATCTTGCTAAGACTGTGCCCACTGTAAAATGAGTCAACAACACTGTCGAAATAATGTGGGGGTTATTTGTCAAACCTACTGCCACCAAAGTACAGATTTACAGCCTGTTTTACCAGTCAAATAAGTGGAAAGAGTGTATTTGGATTGTCACCTTGACCAACAGTTCAGCTAACCATTCAGCTGCATCCACAGCAGGGTCAGTCAGGGTTCTCCTCAGAGAAGGAAGAGGGTTTCTGAGCCACGCTGTGAACCTGGCAACGCCACCATGGAAACATTACAAGACAAATTAAACTATAGATTTAGTAATGATAGAGGAACTATCTTTATTAAACTATATATTTAATAATGATAAGGTAACTATCTTTGATTGCCAACGACATTGTTGTTAAAAACAGGAGTGAAAGTATTAGGATGTTCCTCAGTGAATTCTTTGCTGTATTTTTTGCACATTTTGACATGAAGAAAGGAGTCGGGTTTTGATGATGCAATCCATGTTGAAACATCCTGGGGAGAGCAGTGAAGCGGAGGATGGCAGGTCTCTGCCCTCTGTTTGCATGTAAACAAACTGCCAGTTGATACCATCGACATCAGAACGATGGTGTGTTGATAGTTTAAGCATCGAGGGGATTATCCAAATGAAGTAACAACATGGTAACAACTGTTTTTAGCAGGTATTTACTGTCTTTTACTGGACTCGTTACTGAGTAAAACGCTTGCTTGGAATCATGTCTCCAAACGACCAGGGTACTGTTCAACCAATGCTGATGTGACATACAGGGTTTTGAACCTGGGTCTCTCATGTGGATGACCCAAGCGTCTACCATAAGACCGACGGGGGCGTTGCCCAGGCCAGAGGGCAGGGCTTGGCCTTCTAAAGCTGTGAAGTCAGGTCAGACCAGGAGGGTGATCAGACCAGGAGGATGATCAGACCAGGAGGGTGATCAGACCAGGAGGGTGATCAGACCAGGAGGGGTGGTCTGTGAAGTCAGGTCAGACCAGGAGGGGTGGTCTGTGAAGTCAGGTCAGACCAGGAGGGGTGGTCTGCCTCTGTACATAACTACGCAGGGTAATAATATAGTTATGTTACAATAATAATGTTATAATAATAATAATGTTATAATAATAATGTTAAAATAATAATAATAGTTATGACAATAGTTATGAGAGCAACAACAACACCTGCAATATGTAGTGATCAGACACCTGTGCAGCAGAAGCAGCTTACCTATGTTACACCTGTACAACACTGCTCTAGTAACTATGGCTACACATATAGAACACTCTAGTTGCTATGGTTACACATGTAGAGATGGAACACTGCTCTAGTCTCCATGGTTACACCTGTACAACACTGCTCTAGTAACTATGGTTACACCTGTACAACACTGCTCTAGTCTCTATGGTTACACTATTCCTGTGATACAACTATAACTATGATCAATAAACTGTTTCCAACCCTCTGCCTCTGTGGTGTTTTTGCTGTGTCATTGTGGTCCAGACAGAACCTTTAGTGAGCAGGGTCACGGCTGGACAGAGAGGAGCCTGGTCCAGACAGAACCTTTAGTGAGCAGGGTCACAGCTGCACAGAGAAGAGCCTGGTCCAGACAGAACCTTTAGTGAGCAGGGTCACGGCTGGACAGAGAAGAGCCTGGTCCAGACAGAACCTTTAGTGAGCAGGGTCACGGCTGGACAGAGAAGAGCCTGGTCCAGACAGAACCTTTAGTGAGCAGGGTCACGGCTGGACAGAGAAGAGCCTGGTCCAGACAGAACCTTTAGTGAGCAGGGTCACAGCTGCACAGAGAAGAGCCTGGTCCAGACAGAACCTTTAGTGAGCAGGGTCACAGCTGCACAGAGAAGAGCCTGGTCCAGACAGAACCTTTAGTGAGCAGGGTCACAGCTGCACAGAGAAGAGCCTGGTCCAGACAGAACCTTTAGTGAGCAGGGTCACAGCTGCACAGAGAGGAGCCTGGTCCAGACAGAACCTTTAGTGAGCAGGGTCACAGCTGCACAGAGAAGAGCCTGGTCCAGACAGAACCTTTAGTGAGCAGGGTCACAGCTGCACAGAGAAGAGCCTGGTCCAGACAGAACCTTTAGTGAGCAGGGTCACAGCTGCACAGAGAGGAGCCTGGACTGATGTTGGTATGATGATGTCATTAGAATGTGCAGTAATGTTGGACATCAATATCAGAGCACTGTCAGAAACATCAGCAGTGTATGTGTGTTCAGAGTCCTCTAGAGATAAACTACTGCAGCAGATACAGAGATACAGACATATACAGAGATATACAGAGATACAGAGATACACAGACATACAGAGATATACAGAGATACAGAGATATACAGAGAAACAGAGACAGACATATACAGAGATACAGAGATACACAGAGATACAGAGATATACAGAGATACAGAGATACAGAGATACACAGAGATACAGAGATATACAGAGATACAGATATACAGAGATACACAGAGATACAGAGATACAGAGATATACAGAGATACAGAGATACACAGAGATACAGAGACAGACATATACAGAGATACAGAGATACAGAGATACAGAGATACACAGACATACAGAGATACAGAGATACAGAGATACACAGAGATACACAGACATACAGAGATACACAGACATACAGAGATACAGAGATATACAGAGATACAGAGATACAGAGATACACAGACATACAGAGATACACAGACATACAGAGATACACAGAGATACAGAGATACACAGACATACAGAGATACACAGACATACAGAGATACAGAGATACAGAGATATACAGAGATACAGAGATACAGAGATACACAGACATACAGAGATACACAGACATACAGAGATACACAGAGATACAGAGATACACAGACATACAGAGATACAGAGATACAGAGATACACAGACATACAGAGATACACAGACATACAGAGATATACAGAGATACAGAGATACAGAGATACAGAGATATACAGAGATACAGAGATACAGAGATACACAGACATACAGAGATACACAGACATACAGAGATACACAGAGATACAGAGATACACAGACATACAGAGATACAGAGATACAGAGATACACAGACATACAGAGATACACAGACATACAGAGATATACAGAGATACAGAGATACACAGACATACAGAGATACAGAGATACAGAGATATACAGAGATACAGAGATACAGAGATACAGAGATATACAGAGATACAGAGATATACAGAGATACAGAGATACAGAGATACACAGAGATACAGAGATACACAGAGATACACAGAGATACAGAGATACAGAGATATACAGAGAGCTCCTACTGTGTATAATAAACTCCTCTGAGCTCAATATTGTGTCCTCGTACCAAAACAAGTCATTTTGAGGCAGAGAAACACGTTCATGAAACAGAATATTATATAGAACACAGATTGATCACCTGACAGTGGAGCTGCTTACTCTGCCTGAGATCTATATCTGCTGCCATAACACTATCGACTACTGTCTATTACACACACACACACACACACACGCACACAAATGCACACACAGGCACACACACACACACACACACACACACATACACTCACACACACATATACACACACACACACACGCACACAAATGCACACACAGGCACACACAGGCACACACACACACACACACATACACTCACACACACATATACACACACATACACACGCACACACACAAACACAAACACACACACACACTCACTCACGCACACACACACAGATGCAAGTGCGCACACACACACACACACATACACACACACACATAGGTTACAGGTTAAATTCTGAGGTGCAGAATTGTGCGTGCGTGCGTGCGTGCGTGCGTACGTGCGTGCGTGTGTGTGTGTGCCTCTGTGTGGGTGTGTGTGTGTGTGTGTGTGTGATTCTCTTCACATTCCCAGCGCTGCAGCAGATCTTCTCTCTGTCCACATTAACATTCAGTGAGTGGAGGCTCTACAGCTGAAAAAATCATTTTCTACCCAAGCAGTTCCATCTTAGAGGCCAGCGAGGACCAGTGAGGCCCAGGGAGGCCCAGCGAGGCCCAGGGAGGCCCAGGGAGGCCCAGGGAGGCCCAGCGAGGCCCAGGGAGGCCCAGGGAGGCCCAGCGAGGCCCAGGGAGGCCCAGGGAGGCCCAGCAACACCAACAACACTAACAACAAGCACATTTGTGTTTTAATATAGGAATGTGTTTTACACAGACAAATGTTGCAAAGAGCTTCACAACAAAAACAATACTAAACAATATGATGAAACACCAAACCATACACACCCAAAAAGCAAGCCAAGGAAAGAACTCCCCTGAGGGGAGAAGCATATACTAACACTACTAACATAGTGGCAAGGAAAAACCACCTGGGAGGAAAAAACCTTGAGAGGACCCATCCTCCTCTGGCTGATCAGGTGCAGTAAATGGAAGGAAAGAGCCAATTCCACCTACCCACCACTAGATGGGAGTAGAGTACAGTCTTAATTCTACTGGTCTCACCCTTGCGTCACAGATCAGGTTGAAATAAAGTGTAGCTACTGATACAGGATCCGGAATGTTTTAATCCCTCTTAAAATGAGAGCTCAGGGAAGGATAATCTGATCTGGGTAGTTTAATCTGGTTTAATCTGGTTCCAGATCTGTGGTAACAACTAAAGCTTCTGCTAATGTGTCACAGGTTTGTTATGGTGTCAACAGGCTTGGTGTGGTTCACTTCTCCACTGAACACACTGAGGAGCAGAACCACATTAGTGTTAGTAGTTCAGTAGTGTTAGTAGTGTTAGTAGTGTTAGTAGTTCAGTAGTGTTAGTAGTGTTAGTGGTGTTAGTGGTGTTAGTGGTGTTAGTAGTTCAGTAGTGTTCGGGACCATTATGGAGGAGGCAGATAAGCGTCTAGGAGATGTGAGATAAGGACAGTAATCAGGGACAGCCCTCGGCAACAGACTGCTTCCACCAACCAGAACACACGTTACTGTAATCAGACAGAGTGCTTCCACCAACCAGAACACACGTTACTGTAATCAGACAGAGTGCTTCCACCAACCAGAACACACGTTACTGTAATCAGACAGACTGCTTCTACCAACCAGAACAATCAACTGTGTTCACTGTAACTGTTGTTGTTGTTGTTGTTATACTACTAATGGTCAGAATCATTGACAAGGCTAGCGCTTAATAGAAGTAGTCTGAGAGACACCAGAGTAGCACCCGGTCCGTCCTGCTCAGTGAGGATGTACTTCTGCGTTATGTAATGTAACCAACCAACAACAATAGTACGGTTGTCTGTTGGTGAACCAAACAGGCGACCCGGCGACCACGTGGGTATAGATTCAGTTACATGGACTTATTGGATTGCTATAGTGCTTCCCCTCATGTTCAGAGAGTGTGCGCTTATGCCTTATGTAATCTAACCAACTAACAGTCAATAGCAAACATGAAACAAACCCACATGCGTAGGTGATGAGTCAGACACAGAGTGGATTTATAGCACCGGTTGCTAGTTGTATTGACCTCAGAGCACTTTACATTGAATGTGCCTTCAGCACTGATGCTCCAGTAACACAGTGTTCTAAGCCAGGAACGGTGCGCTGTTGCTGGGGTGTTTTCCAGATTTGAGCAGAGTCCCTGGTTGTCCATCTGTATCTCTACACACAGTGATGTCTGTACTGCAGAGAGACCATCACTGTGATGTCTGTACTGCAGGAGGACCATCACAGTGATGTCTGTACTGCAGGAGGACCATCACAGTACATGACAGGGAAAGGGAAGCCTGGAATACTGCCACATCAACCCAACAGTGACTACACTCTTAGGAAAAAGGGTTCTAAAAGGGTTCTTCATTTGTCCCTGTAGGGGAACCCTTTGAAGAACCCTTTTGGGTTCAATGTAGAACCCTTTTCACAGAAGGTTCTAAATGGAACCCAAAAGGGTTCTTCAAAGGGTTCCCCTATAGGGACAAACAAAGAACCATTTTAGAACCCTTTTTTCTAAGAGTGTAACCATGAGACTCAGGTCTCAGTCAGGTCCCCTGGATCAATAAAGGATCAATACAAACATACGGTCTTGCCCTGCATCAAAATCCATATGTGACCTCTGTGACCTCTGTGACCATAGGTAGTCATGTCCCTGGATGAGGTAGATTGTAACAGACGGCCGTAAACACCCTAGACTACTGGACCACCCCAGACCACTGGACCACCCCAGGTCACTGGACCACCCCAGGAACACCCCAGACTACTGGACCACCCCAGGAACACCCCAGACTACTGGACCACCCTAGGCCACTGGACCACCCCAGGAACACCCCAGACTACTGGACCACCTCAGGTCACTGGACCACCCCAGGCCACTGGACCACCCCAGGAACAACCCAGGCCACTGGACCACTCTGTGTGTGTGTGTGTGTGCATGTCCGTGTGTGTTTGTGTGTGTGTGTGTGTATGCATGTCCGTGTGTATGCATGTCCGTGTGTGTGTGTGTGTGTGTGTGTGTGTGTGTGTGTGTGTGTGTGTGTGTGTGTGTGTGTGTGTGTGTGTGTGTGTGTGTGTGTGTGTAGAGGCAGCAGGTTGATCAGGGTGGAACAAGCCCCCAGGGTCTCTGTTAATGACATTTAAAGACACAAACACCAGCCTGAGGAGCACCATCAATATTGACACCCAAAATGTTGACTGTAATCTAAAGTTCATCTGCTGAGGACGCCCCCCCCCCCCTCCCCCCCCACGGTTCAGCTGCTGCCCTGCCTGCCGGCCAGAGAGCTGTGTGTCAGGTACCAACACACACCCACGGTCCGTGGAGGGCCAGGGAAAGTTTCCATTCAGCTTGTATGAGGTCCACCCAGGTGGGCGAGGCCTCTGTCTGGGGAGGCGAGGCCTCTGTCTGGGGAGGCAGGCCTCTGTCTGGGGAGGCAGGCCTCTGTCTGGGGAGGCAGGCATCTGTCTGGGGAGGCAGGCGCGGAGAGACACTCAACTGTTGTTCTGTTTGCTAATTAGATGCTAATGCTAATAGGTGTAAACACAGGCTGGCTGTCCTAGTCATTAGCTTAGCATGCCGCCCCCATCCAACCCCCCACCCATCATCCACCCTCTCTCACAGGGGTGTAGCGTAACCCCCCCCCCCACGGTTCAGCTGCTGCCCTGCCTGCCGGCCAGAGAGCTGTGTGTCAGGTACCAACACACACCCACGGTCCGTGGAGGGCCAGGGAAAGTTTCCATTCAGCTTGTATGAGGTCCACCCAGATGGGCGAGGCCTCTGTCTGGGGAGGCGAGGCCTCTGTCTGGGGAGGCAGGCCTCTGTCTGGGGAGGCAGGCCTCTGTCTGGGGAGGCAGGCATCTGTCTGGGGAGGCAGGCGCGGAGAGACACTCAACTGCATTTCGTTGTCTCTGTACTTGTACTCTGCACAATGACAATAAAGTTGAATCTAATCTAATCTAATCTAACTGTTGTTCTGTTTGCTAATTAGATGCTAATGCTAATAGGTGTAAACACAGGCTGGCTGTCCTAGTCATTAGCTTAGCATGCCCCCCCCATCCAACCCCCCACCCATCATCCACCCTCTCTCACAGGGGTGTAGCGTAACCCCCCCCCCGCTCTCTCAGCCTGGTGTGTAATGGGAGGCAGGTGTGAAGTGGTGGTCTTTCGAGCTGCTTCAGTTTCACAGGAGGAAGGTGTTAATGGAACCCACCAGTGAAGTGTGTCTAACCCATACCAAACATTTCAGAGCAGCTTCACTGCTCTCACCGTCCACAGCAAACACACAACTACCATTTTTCATTGTAGACCATAGAATTTGGTATTTTCTAATCTGTTTTACAGGGTTTCCAGGTTTGCTGTTTATTTTATGCTTACAGACACATTATTAATAAATACATTCATAATAAATCATAAATGAATATTGTGCAGTGGACATTTTGTTTGCGGACGACACAGTTGTGGTGGGGCTGATCTCAGAAAACAAAGAGGAAGCCTATCTGGACGAGGTGGCGGACCTGTCACTCTGGTGTCAGGAGAATAGCCTCATCCTGAATGTCTCCAAGACAAAGGAGCTGATTGTGGACTTCAGGAGAGCACAACATCCAAGGACCTACACACCGCTGGACATCGGTGGGACTGCTGTGGACAGGGTGAGCAGTTTTAAATACCTGGGAGTCCACATCACAGAAGACCTGACCTGGACTACCCACATCAGTACCCACATCAGGTGGGAAAGGCAAGGCAACGCCTGTTCCATCTCAGGCAGCTGAGAAGATTCAAAGTCTCCCGGAGGATCCTTCAGTCCTTCTACTCTGGAGCTGTGGAGAGCATCCTGGCTGGCAACATCACCGTCTGGTACAGTAACAGCACGACCCAGGACAGGCGAGCTCTGCAAACGGTGGTACGCCTGTACTGTCAACCTGTCATTGCCATTGTATATAGCCATTCCATTGCGTACATTGCTTCACCGCTGTTTATACTGCTTATACTGTTTATACTGTTCATACTGTTTATATTTTTTAGTACTTCTATTTTATTTTATTTTATTCTATTTTAAAACGTATTGTTGCACTACTCTGTGGCACTGTCACTTTTGCATTTCACTGTATACTTATGCACGTATGCACGTGACAAATAAAGAATCTTGAATCTTGAATCTTGAATTATTCTGCAGTGTGTTTGACCTCTACGGTGTCTGACCTCATCCTAAACCTGGCCTCAGAGGCCTCCAGGGCTCAGGCAGCCCTGAGGGAGGAGAGAACCAGGAAGTCAGGCTTTATAATATGGTGATGACAAGGTAAGTATGTTCAACAGATTAAACAAAGCTTCTGTCCTTGAACGCAACTCACAAGGACAGTCATCACACAAGAGCAGAAAGAACGGTCGACCTTGAGCGAGAAGGAGAATCACGTCTGAGGACACGCTTCGTCAACAGCTTCCTAGAAATACTCCCCCCACTGATCCTGCACCGGAAAACCAGTTATTGTTGTATTTGGAAATATGCATTTACAGACTCCTTGCTGCTTTGCTAAGGAGTGTGTACATGGTCCTCTGTGGCTCAGTTGGTAGAGCTGAAATGTATGAACTCACTGCAATGTAAGTCTCTTTGGATAAAAGCGTCAGCTAAATGGCAGATATTATGATGATTATTATATACTTTGCAGTGTCATTTCATTGATGTTTTCATTTAGACATCTTTCCTGGCAGATCCACCTCTCCTCTCCTCTCCTCTCCTCTCCTCTCCTCTCCTCTCCTCTCCTCTCCTCTCCTCTCCTCTCCTCTCCTCTCCTCTCCTCTCTCCTCCTCTCCTCTCCTCTCTTCAGTATAAATATTTCCACCTGCACGGTGTCTGTGATGGCAACCCTCCTCTGGTGTTGTGTTTAGCAATAAAGCCGTTGTCCAGAGCGTTGGAACGGCCCTCTGAGCAACAAACAGACAGAGGACCGGTTTCACTGATGATCACTGATGTCCAGATGATCCACTGACTGAGACAGACAGATGGACACTTGTTGTCTCTTTGGATAAAAGCGTCTAAATGACTCAAATGTAAATGAATCGTGGACATGCACACACACATGCACACACACACATGCACACACACACATGCCACACACACACACACACACACACACACACTCTGGAGGCACGCGCTACATCACAGAGCTCTAAAGAAACAACATGGTCGGGTGCTTAGTTGCGTAGCACACTAATGTGCTTACCACGTAATCGCAAGGTTCCTGGTTCGATTCCGACCCTCGACCTATCTTGCATGTCATGCCTCCTCTCTCTCCCTCCTTCCTGTCAATCTCTACTGTCTCTATCCCAATAAAGCAGAAATGCCCTAAAAACATATAAAAAAAAGAAATTAAAAAAAAGAAACGACATGGCTATGTCATAAGGTGAGAGGTCAGATGCTACAGAATCATACATATATATCTGCCATTTATCTGACACTTTTATCCAGAGTGACTTACATTACAGTGAGTTCATACATTTCAGTATAGATGGTCCCAGCAGGAATCAAACCTACAACCTAAGCGTTTAGCGCCATGCACTACCAACTGAGCCACAGAGGACCAGGACGAGGACCACAGAGGACCACAGAGGACCACAGGGGACCACAGAGGACCACAGAGGACCACAGGGGACCACAGAGGACCACAGGGGACCACAGGGAACCACAGAGGACCAGAGAGGACCACAGAGGACCACAGGGGACCACAGAGGACCACAGAGGACCACAGAGGACCACAGAGGACCACAGAGGATCACAGGGGACCACAGAGGACCAGAGAGGACCACAGAGGACCACAGGGGACCACAGAGGACCACAGAGGACCACAGAGGACCAGACTCAGAGCCAGCACCATCCTTCCCCCCCCACAGCATTGTGATCTTTTCACTGGACAGCTTCTGAAGAACCGTGATGTCTCTGTCTCATAATCCCACCTCTACTGCTGCCTCTGGTGAGGCCCGGGGAGGCTAGCAGAGGTAGAAACTGGAGAACGGCTCGATGTAATCCATGGAATGGAATGAAGAGTTTGGTTTCACCTTTAAGCGAGTCAGGAGGACACATCCTGTCAAAGTCACTGAGCCCTGCTGACTGAAAGGCCACAAATATGACCACAACAAACCAGCTGATGACAGATACACTCAGAGGGCCTCAACTGGGCCTCAACTGGGCCCTCTGTCCCTCTGTCCCTCTGTCCCTCTGTCCCTCTGGCCCTCCGTCCCTCCGTCCCTCCGTCCCTCTGTCCCTCCGTCCCTCCGGGTCCTGGATGAGTGTGTGTTGTACCACAGCCCTAATGAAACCTGTCAGCATCACTCAATCTCTCATCTCATCTCAGGACTGTCCTGAGTCTTAAGTCACTGTGAGACACACACACACACACACACACACACAATATGTTGCTAGTGTGCATTGTACAGGTAGATCAAGGCAACATCAGTATTGGGCCTTCATCACCATCATCATCATCATCATCATCACCATCATCCTGATGATCATCCATTATACCATTTATCAACAGCATCACAATGAGCCCGTCCTCCGATTTCTACCTCCACCAGCCTCCCCTGTACAGAGCTACCAACTGATTCTAATTAAGAATTATGGAAGCCATTTCCCCTTGAGAGAGACAGAGAGAGAGAGAGAGAGAGAGAGAGAGAGACACAGAGAGACAGAGAGAGAGAGAGAGAGAGACAGAGTGAGAGAAAGAGAGAGAGACAGAGAGAGAGAGACAGAGAGAGAGAGACAGAGAGAGAGAGAGACAGACAGAGAGAGACAGACACAGAGAGAGAGACAGACAGACAGAGAGAGAGAGAGAGAGACAGAGAGAGAGAGAGAGAGAGAGATAGAGAGAGAAAGACAGAGAGAGAGAGAGAGAGAGAGAGAGAGACAGAGACAGAGACAGAAAGAGAGAGAGAGAGACAGAGAGAGACTCGTCTGGAAGAGATGACGGAAAAACGCACAAGACATCATAAAACTATTACGTAAATAATGTCATTATTTTCATACCACAAAACATAACGTCTGGCTCCTTTTGAAGGGGTTTGATTCCGGGAATAGTCTTAGAATAGTTTTGGCTGGTGATGTTGATAGATGTCATATTATGTTAGAAATCTCTGCAATAAAGAATTTGAAAGAAATGGTAAAAGTCTCTAATTCTCCACATAAACCAGTCAGTGTAGGCTCGGCCCTGCAGGGACTGGCTCTGGAGGTCTGACCTGGGAGGTCTCTGAAAGGGGAGGCTGGGGGAGGCAGATATCGGAGGCTGGGGGAGGCAGATATCGGAGGCTGGGCTCATTGTCATGGAATGAGGAATGGTATGTTTGATTGTTCTGTATCATTCCACTCCTTATTCCATTCCATGCATTACAATGAGCCCGTCCTCCGACTTCTACCTCCACCAGCCTCCCCTGATACACACTGGGCTCTCTGGGTATGTCTGTGTGTGTGTGTGTGTGTGTGTGTGTGTGTGTGTGTGTGTGTGTGTGTGTGTGTGTGTCTGTGTGCATGCCGCTCAGCCTCTCCTCCTGGCCTCTCCTCTCAGCCTCTCCTCTCAGCCTCTCCTGCTGGCCTCTCCTCCTGGCCTCTCCTGCGGCCTCTCCTCCTGGCCTCTCCTGCTGGCCTCTCCTCCTGGCCTCTCCTCCTGGCCTCTCCTGCGGCCTCTCCTCCTGGCCTCTCCTGCTGGCCTCTCCTGCTGGCCTCTCCCAGGCTGTCCACCATCTCTGAACCTGACCTGCAAATATGACACATTCCCTTGACTTAGCAGTGTGTGTGGTAATGTAACACCTTAGAGCGGCCCGCAGGGTGTGTGTGTGTGTGTGTGTGTGTGTGTGTGTGTGTGTGTGTATGTGTAATCTGATGGATGTGGACTAAGGTGGTTGAGTGATTTAGGAGGCGGTGGAGGGGTGACCAGGACAAGAATAACTACAGGGTCTCACCCTGGTCACTGGGAGGGCCGGGGCGGGGAGGAGGGGAGGGGGGGCGGTCTGTCTTTCTGAGTAAATGACTTGGTTACATGAAGTACATGAAGTACTGTTATTGTAAAGTCCTGTCTCAGACTCATACACGCAGTTCCTGACGGGTGTGCTGGTGAAACAACATTGTCCTCTGACCCTGAACCACCGTTGCAGACGCAGGGTGTCTGAATGTCAGGAACATAACGGGATTTCTCAGGGATCAGGCTGCTATTTAAGAAGCACTCTGGGTTCAGTCATGTGCAGCAAGCCGTGGACTTGGCCCGAACAATGGAAGCCAGGTCGCTACGGCTACGGTTGTTTAAACAGCGTACAGACGACGTACAGACGACGTACAGACGACGCTAATGGACGATTATTCACACCAGACATTATTAACTACCCTGTAAAACTCTCAGGAGAAAATCAGTGAAAATGGAAGGAACTCTACCACCTCTGGTGTCAGTGACCACAGGAAAAGACCTGCTGCTGGTTGAGGATTAAATACTCACATAAATAAATATCACATCTCTGAATGTGATTCATAACCAGCGTGATTGTTTGGTATTTAAGATAAACAGAAAAGTAGCCAAAGAGAATGTGGTCACAGAGTGTGAGGTAACCGTGGGAACGGAGGGAGATCGGCGCTGGTCCGGAGGTCCCAGCAGGCCGGCTTTGTCCAGGAGGCCTCTCATTGGTCCCCCCAGGAGGCCTCTGATTGGTCCCCCCAGGACCCCCGGGTCGCGACCTGACATGCCGTCAAAGACGCCATTCTGCTCCTGGATCACAACAACTCTCTTCTATCTCACACACACACACACACACACACACACACACACACACACACACACACACACACACACACACACAGAGGAACAACTCTACTATCACACACACACACACACACACACACACACACACACACACACACACACACACACACACACACACACACACACAGAGGAAATGTTATTATTGAAATATGATTCTTGCTGTTACAATCTACAGGGTTAGGGTTGAGAGAGATGTTTACATGTTCAGTACAGGACAGTCAGAGGTGTTCAGTACTACAGGACAGTCAGAGGTGTTCAGTACTACAGGACAGTCAGAGGTGTTCAGTACTACAGGACAGTCAGAGAGGTGTTCAGTACTACAGGACAGTCAGAGGTGTTCAGTACTACAGGACAGTCAGAGAGGTGTTCAGTACTACAGGACAGACAGAGGTGTTCAGTACTACAGGACAGTCAGAGAGGTGTTCAGTACTACAGGACAGTCAGAGGTGTTCAGTACTACAGGACAGTCAGAGGTGTTCAGTACTAAAGGACAGTCAGAGGTGTTCAGTATGATACTACAGGACAGTCAGAGAGGTGTTCAGTACTAAAGGACAGTCAGAGGTGTTCAGTATGATACTACAGGACAGTCAGAGAGGTGTTCAGTACTACAGGACAGTCAGAGAGGTGTTCAGTACTACAGGACAGTCAGAGGTGTTCAGTACTACAGGACAGTCAGAGGTGTTCAGTACTACAGGACAGACAGAGGTGTTCAGTATGATACTACAGGACAGACAGAGGTGTTCAGTATGATACTACAGGACAGACAGACCAGTGAGAGGGGTCTCAGGGGGTCTCAGGGGGTCTCAGGTGTTGACGTGGACTCACAATGTGGCCCCTGTGGCCGTAGAGGAGCTGTGACTCCTCACCAAGAGGTGACGATGATGCTCTGAGAAAGGAATGATGAAGAGGGAGGGGTGGGCTGTCACGGTAACAAGAAGAGAAGGGGGAGAGGAGGGGGGAGAGAAGGGGGGAGGGAGAGAGAGAGAGAGAGCACACAAAGTTGGAACTTTTCTCTCTTCATGTCGTGCTTTGGTTTATTTGGGGTATTTCTCCCACAGCTGCAGATATAGATACCAGGAGAGGCAGAATCAGGTTCATTATAATACAGAGAATGGAATGAGGAACAGTATCAAACATGTGTGTCTTCTGATGTCTGTCTCTCAGAGACGCTAATACAGAGAGGCTAACACAGAGAGGCTAACACAGAGAGGCTAACTCAGAGAGGCTAACTCAGACAGGCTAACACAGACAGGCTAACACAGACAGGCTAACACAGAGAGGCTAACTCAGACAGGCTAACACAGACAGGCTAACACAGACAGGCTAACACAGACAGGCTAACACAGAGAGACTAACACAGAGAGACTAACATGTCTTTATTGTGTGTTAGTGATACGCTGTTTATTCAGAAGGTCATCGGTCCATCCTCCCCGTCATGCTGCCCAACGGCTGCCCTGCTGTCCATCTCATCGACAGGTGACCTTCCACCTGAAAAGACCTGCTCAGATAACGACATCACATCATAACAACAGATGGAAGATGCTGGATAGAAACCTCCATGTCTCTATTCCTCCATGTCTCTATTCCTCCATGTCTCTATTCCTCCATGTCTCTATTCCCATTCTGTTTCCCTCGGATACGTCTCTCCTGTATGGATCTCCTCCTCCAGCCTAGAGGGAACCTTTCATAACTCAACTGTCTGAACCACAGATTCCTCTGAGTCAAAGTGACTGAGCTGTGATCCTGAGACAGAGGGGAGGGAGGGAGGAAGGGATGGAGAGAGGGAGAGAGGGAGAGAGAGAGAAAGAGAGAGAGGGAGAGAAAGACGGAGGGAGAGAGAGAGTGAGAGAAGCCGGGGCCAGCTGTAATGAGTCTCAGCAGCAGTGGATGGTATTAACAGGATTAGCAGTGCAGGATAATGAGCTGGAGGGTCTGACCTTTGACCCCAGACACACAGAGCAGAGGGACGCTGTGCCAAGACCTCCTCACAGCCAGAGGCACAACTACTGGCCCTGTTCCAGACCTCTGGGCAGCAGTGGGCACCAGGCACCGGGCACCAGTCACATTTCCATTAGTGAAAATAGTAATGGCATTAGTAAACAATCAATAAATGGGCTTTGAATAATTTTAAGATTTCCCACTTTGTAACAGCAACCTGATAGCCAAGTGATGGACAGTGAAGGGAGGTTTGGAGTTAAGAACAAATCACTAATCTAATAAATAGTTATGATTTTGATGTATTTTATGGTGGTGGAGGTGCTATTAAACCATCTCTTACACCAACGGCACAGTGCAATAATAATGACATTCCACTGAACCACTTTACTTTTTTACTCTACTATTTACACTGCAATTGTGTCATGTCTATTGTCTTGTGTCCCCAACAATCGTCACTGTCCAACCGTCTTACTTATATTGTACTGTCACTTATTGTCTGGTCCTACCTCACTGCACTACTGCGTATTTGTATTATTTGTATTGTATGCTGCATTGTCAAGGAACCGAGCCCAAGAATTGTACTCCCTGCACTCGTGTCTGAGAAACTTGAAACTATTTTTAAATAGTGGTTTTAAATATTGGTTACTGTTTAAATAGTGGTTTTAAATAGTGGTTTTAAATAGTGGTTAATAATAGTGGTTACTAATAGTGGTTAATAATAGTGGTTACTAATTGTATATAGTTTGTTGATGAACTCTCTCAGGTTTCTAGGAAAGACTCAATGTGATTGTGATACATTAATGTTTAATAGATATTTGAGTTTAGTAATCACAGTTTATTGGTCATATGCTGAAGATGCAGGTTGTAAATGTACAAAGAAACGCTTTCTTAGCGACCTTCCTCTCCACAGCGCAATGCAGCGACATCACATGATGTTGTGATAATGTTTGATAATGTTCCGCAGTGTTCCAGCCAGAACAGTTCATCAGGTCAACGTGAGCACAAATCTCCCTGTCTTGTGCTCAATAATATGATATAATATGATATAATATGATATAATATGATATAATATGATGTGATATGGTTCACCAAAAGTTTCTCATATTTGATACGGCCTCTGATGTTAGCTGTTTACAAACTATTTAAAGGGACACTTCACCATTTTACAGCCTCATATTCAATATCCAATACAGTTATTGTCTCCAGCACCATACCAGTGTCTACATACAGATCCTCTACAACACCCCTGGCCCCTCCCCTTGAACACCCCTGGCCCCTCCCCTAGAACACCCCTGGCCCCTCCCCTTGAACACCCCTGGCCCCTCCCCTAGAACACCCCTGGCCCCACCCCTAGAACACCCCTGGCCCCACCCCTAGAACACCCCTGGCCCCACCCCTAGAACACCCCTGGCCCCTCCCCTACAACACCCCTGGCCCCTCCCCTACAACACCCCTGGCCCCTCCCCTACAACACCCCTGGCAGTAACAACATGTTTGTATGCAAACCGAGAGTCGGGCAGGACACTCCTCTTTAGAAAGCGTTTTTCTGGACCAAAACAGCGTTTGTAAATTACATTTATTTATTTATTTTAATGGATCTCGTTCCCTGATTGCTACCGATTAAACATAGTCATTACAACCATTAGGAAGCTTTTAGAGAGCTTGAAAATTACGTACTGCACCTTTAATGTTAAGTACTGGACCTTTAATGTTACGTACTGCACCTTTAATGTTAACTTGCGCCACTAGCTGTATGTGCCCAGTATTGTGTAGTCTGCTGTGTCATGGCTGTGTCATGGCTGTGTCATGGCTGTGTCATGGCTGTGTCATGGCTGTGTCTGTCAGAGTCACTTTGTAGAATAACTTAAAGACTTTCTTACTCTGCTGTCACTGGGAGTCTTTAATCATCTCTATTGGGAAATGGATTCCCAGTGTTGTGTTTCCATGCCTGGCCATGTCTCTGTAGCTTGGCCTGGGGGGGAGGGGGGGCAACAACCGGGAATTCAGGGTGTGGTGTCATTAATGATGTATTGATGTGAATATGATCCATGACTATGTTGAAATCGCTTTGTAAACACCACATCAACAAGCACTGGCTTGGGCACAACCATTCACACTCACCACACTGAGGAAGACGTTTGTATTCTCCTGTACTGATTCCAGGACAACAACAACAGATAGATGGCTTTGGTAATGAGTCTGATGGTGTTGTGTTGTGGGAACAGGAGGTACAATGAGCCTCAGATGCAGGGGAGGCTGGTGGAGGTAGACATCGGAGGACGGGCTCATTGTAATACATGGAATGGAATGAGGAATGAGGAACGGTATCAAACACGTGTGCTGTTCGTACATACACGTCATCATTCCATTCCATGTATTACAATGAGCCCGACCTCCGATTTCTACCTCCGCCAGCCTCCCCTGGCACAGTGTAAACCTCCTGATCTCTATCACCCCCTCAACACGCCCTCCAGTCCCCTGTTGTCATGGTAATGAACAGGTGAGGTAGGTTTAATTCAGACACACACAAACTATTTGACACCAAACTGCCTCTGCGCTGTCCAGAGGAGGCCTGAGGGACACATTTCTAGCCTCAGATTGTCATTTCATTTACAGTGAATTTCTTCAATGTTTTGAGCATGAAGCGACTACACTATGAGGTCTAATTTTACTATTTGGATAAAACATACATGTAAACACACTAAAACATACATGTAAACACACTAACATGTACAGGACCAGTCAAAAGTTTGGACACACCTTGCCAAGACTGTGCAAAGCTGTCATCAAAGCAAACTTTGAAGAATCTAAAATATAAACCATATTCTGGTTTGTTTAACACTTTTTTGTTTACTACATAATTCCATATGTGTTCCTTCATAGTTTTGATGTCTTCAATATTAATTGACAATGTATAAAATAATAAAAAATAAAGAAAAACCATTGAATGAGAAGGTGTGTCCAAACGTTTGACTGGTTCTGTATGTGTAATGTGTCACTGCACCTTTATAACGTGTAGATTGTTTGTGATATCCATACTGGACTTGATAGAACTTTGATGGAAATTTAAAAAGTGACACTAATCACTTTCGGTTAAAGAAACAGACATAACTGCCAAGGCCAAATAAGAAAACAGGCTGAGTTATTGTTGTTGTCTCGAGTGAACAGCCACATTAGTGAATGACACTGTCAGTAGGATTAGGATTCCAGTCATTTTCGACTCTATTCTACTCGATTTCAGCTGTAAATCTTCATGCCTACAGAAGGATGATGAGTGTTAAAGGTTCTCCACTGTGGCTGAGATGATTATTGACCCAACAGACCACCGTAACCCCGCTGCCGCGGCCCGTATCGCTGCCTGTGTGAAGGCGGTGCTGCCTCCCTCTCCCCGCCTACAGCCCCGCCGTACGTTTCACCAGGATCCTTTGTATCAGACGTAAAACAAAAACCAAAAAAAGAAAAAGAAAAAGAAGAACACGCCTTCTCCTCGATTTCCTTTTGAAAAAGATGAGCTGAAGTATCGCGAGTACAGCTCCGTGCTGCTGCAGGGTGTATATAGCAGCCAGGGAGGCGCTGCGGCAACCCCGACACACACACACACACACACACACACACAGCATCCTGCTCCACACAACACAACACAGCGGAATTATCCACATTCGAGCTGGAAGTGAGCAGTAAAGCGGTAGAGAGAGAGAGAGAGAGAGAGCTATCTCTGCGATCTGCTATCGGGTGCGTCGGATAGGGTTGAGAGTGGATGCCTTCTTCTCGGTGAGAGAGAGAGAGAGAGAGAGAGAGAGAGAGTGTGTGTGTGTGTGAGAGAGAGAGAGAGAGAGAGAGAGAGAGAGTGTGTGTGTGTGTGTGAGAGAGAGAGAGAGAGCGAGAGCGCATCGTCAGGCTGCTAGTAGCAAAGCTCTACTTCTCCATTCGCGGCTCCCCGCATGTCTGGCCGTGTCGGCGCGGTAACGACTCGCCTTTTTCATCATTCGGTAGCGCCGCGTCCTGGAAGCCGCTGTCCAGACCCTCTCCGCCGACCCCTGGGACCGTGAACCGGGTATTTCTATGTCGGGAAGAACTTGGCTGTAGAAGCAGTGTACTTTTAACTACAGCACACGAGTTGTGTCGGACGTTTAGCTAGTTTTTTTGTTTCCTCTCCAGAGAAGTCACCGGTCATATCTGCCATGTCAGCGCCATCCTCCGCGCCTCCCACCGCGGGAGAGAACCTGGCGCCGGAAAACGAGGCTCTGACCGCGGATGCAGGCTTGAAGCCCGCCGGACCGACCCCCAGCCAGAGCCGCTTCCAGGTGGATCTGGTAGCCGAAGCAGCTGGCGCCGCCGCCGCCGCCGACAAGTCCCCCGTCTCCGACGCCTCCACCCTCGGATCCGGCGACAAAGCCGAGGGCGCGGAGCCCGCTGCCGGCGGCGGCGAGGAGGCGAAAGGCCGGTTTCGGGTGGTGAACTTTGTGGATCCGAGCGGAGCCGAGAGCCCGCCGGAGGCAGTGCCCGCCGAGAGCTTCCAGAACGGGGACACGGTGATGAGCGAGGGCAGCCTCCACTCTTCCACGGGAGGCCAGCACCACTACCACTACGACACCCACACCAACACCTACTACCTGAGGACCTTCGGACACAACACCATAGACGCGGTGCCCAACATCGACTTCTACCGGCAGACGGCCGCGCCGCTGGGGGACAAGCTGATCAGACCCACCCTGTCTGAGCTGCACGACGAGCTGGACAAGGTAAGAGACACAGCAGCCAACTAACCAGCATCCCCCTCCACGCCTGGACGGACGGATGCTAACTAACTACCTAACTAACTACCCCCCCCTCTCCATCCCTCTTAGCTGCTAGCTGACTAACTACCCTCCTCTCCCCGCCTGGGTGCTACCAGCGTGGGGCGGTCGGAGCCGTGCAGCCACGCCGACCGGCAGCTCCACGGACGTGGTGGTCGTGTTTTGACACCGTGACTCGGGGTCTCTGTCGGGGGTTGAAGTCTTATCTGGCTGGCCTCTTTAGTTAGGGAGGTGGAGTGGAGCTAGGTTTGTTTCTGTCGGTAGATCGGTAGGATCGAGGAGGAGCCGAGCCCCCCTGTTCGGTAGAGACCCGTACGGATGGTCCTGTGTTGACGGTGCCCTCCGGTAAGGCCCGGTTATGCATGCCGTCGGTACCGGGGTTCAGGCTGTACTGACAGCTCTCCCAGAGTAGGAGCTGGTCTCCAGCGGCAGAGCCAACAGAACAGGACATGGCGGGGGTGGATAGGGGGGGTTTGTGATCGTAGATGTCTCGGTACATTTTGACGGTTTTCCCGGAGATCAGACAGATTTCCGGGAACGTTCCTCTCGAGACCCTGGCGCACGTGAGACCCCCTTCTAGGAACAACGGGCGTCACGCGAGGCTCGCGGTTCCCGGGTCCGGTTAATCTCCGGTTTAAAGTGCTTAGTGACTCTAGTAGTGACTGTAAGTGTTGGAGTGAGAAGTTGGGTGGGTGTGAGTGTGAGTGTGAGTGTTCGAACACCGTGGTCTGAACAGAGACTAGGACTAAGATTTGACTAGGGTTGTTCTGTGGTCTGAAGACACACCCACTTCCTGCTGTGTAATATGAGAAGCTGTCAGTCAACCCTGACATCCTCCAGATGGACCTGGCTGGCCTGGGACAGCATGTGTTATTACATGTTATAACAGGGGTTGTAGTGGTATAATAGCCGTCTGAATGTCTAGTATGGATTCCAAGTTGTACAGTGTGCTGTGGTAGTGGGCCAGACACGCACGCACACACACACACACACACATACATACAGTATCATTCCTGCTAAAGTTCCTTGAAGATGAAGGGATTACAACCCAAGGTTATGAGCCATGTTGACATTCCAAGGCCGTGTGTGTGAGAGACGGAGAGAGAGAGAGTGTGTGTGTGTGTGTGTGTGTGTGAGAGACACGGAGAGATGGAGACACAGAGAGAGAGAGAGAGAGAGAGTGTGTGTGTGTGTGTGTGTGTGAGAGAGAGACACACGGAGAGATGGAGACACAGAGAGAGAGAGAGAGAGAGAGAGAGAGTGTGTGTGTGTGTGTGTGTGAGTGTGAGAGAGAGAGAGAGAGAGACTGTGTGTGTGTGAGAGAGAGACACGGAGATGGAGACACAGAGAGAGAGAGAGACAGTGTGTGTGTGTGAGAGAGAGAGAGACAGTGTGTGTGTGTGAGAGAGAGACAGTGTGTGTGTGAGAGAGAGAGAGACTGTGTGTGTGTGTGAGACAGTGTTAAGGATGTGGGATGGATGCCCAGACACACAGGAGGGGAGTCAAGGTTATCAGTCAGCCTGACACTAGATCAGACCTCTCTCTCTTTCTTTTTCTCTTTCTCTCTCTCTCTCTCTCCCTCTCTCATTATGACTGCAGAAGTTCCGCCATGAGATATCTCATTCATATCTCATTCATATCTCATTCATATCTCATTCATATCTCATTCATATCTCCCTTCATTCACAATAACACTCACATTTAGAAACCTCCCATTCTCAAAGCCTGTGTCTGTCGTAGGTCTGTCCCTGTCATGGGTCTGTCCCTGTCGTAGGTCTGTCCCTGTCATGGGTCTGTCCCTGTCGTAGGTCTGTCCCTGTCATGGGTCTGTCCCTGTCGTAGGTCTGTGTCTGTCGTGGGTCTGTCCCTGTCATGGGTCTGTCCCTGTCATGGGTCTGTCCCTGTCGTGGGTCTGTCCCTGTCGTGGGTCTGTCCCTGTCATGGGTCTGTCCCTGTCGTAGGTCTGTCCCTGTCGTAGGTCTGTGTCTGTCGTAGGTCTGTGTCTGTCATGGGTCTGTCCCTGTCGTAGGTCTGTGTCTGTCGTAGGTCTGTGTCTGTCATGGGTCTGTCCCTGTCGTAGGTCTGTGTCTGTCGTAGGTCTGTGTCTGTCGTAGGTCTGTGTCTGTCATGGGTCTGTCCCTGTCGTAGGTCTGTGTCTGTCGTAGGTCTGTGTCTGTCGTAGGTCTGTGTCTGTCATGGGTCTGTGTCTGTCGTAGGTCTGTCCCTGTCGTGGGTCTGTCCCTGTCGTGGGTCTGTCCCTGTCATGGGTCTGTCCCTGTCATGGGTCTGTCCCTGTCGTGGGTCTGTCCCTGTCATGGGTCTGTCCCTGTCGTAGGTCTGTGTCTGTCGTAGGTCTGTGTCTGTCGTAGGTCTGTGTCTGTCATGGGTCTGTCCCTGTCGTAGGTCTGTGTCTGTCGTAGGTCTGTGTCTGTCGTAGGTCTGTGTCTGTCGTAGGTCTGTGTCTGTC
>NC_139659.1:64216-66716 GCF_951799395.1 Argentina silus | reverse complement strand
CACCGGGGCGGGTCAGGATTCTAAACCCCCCCCCCCCCCTCGGGTCCCTGGTCGCCATGGTGATGCCAGTCCCGTGGGTATAGCAGGGCGAAGCGTGAGGCTGGCAGCCAACAGGCTGTCTCCCATGTGTGACACACACACACACACACACACACACACACACACTCTCTCTCATGTGGCCCGTTCAGAGGAAGCATCCGGGAGGACAGAGGAGGCTAATTAACTGATGGAGCTGGATGTATGTGACACAGTGTAGCCAGCTAGCAGCTAGCCATAGCCTAGCTTATCTCTACACCAGTGAGTTTATCAGAGGTAGCCAGCTAGCTTTAGCCTTAGCTTAGCTTTACACCAGTGACTGGTCCTGTGGGTTTATCATAGGTAGCTAGGTAGCTGTAGCCTTAGCTGTGTGTTTATCATAGGTAGCTAAGTAGCTGTAGCCTTAGCTGTGTGTTTATCATAGGTAGCTAGGTAGCTGTAGCCTTAGCTGTGTGTTTATCATAGGTAGCTAAGTAGCTGTAGCCTTAGCTGTGTGTTTATCATAGGTAGCTAGGTAGCTGTAGCCTTAGCTGTGTGTTTATCATAGGTAGCTAGGTAGCTGTAGCCTTAGCTGTGTGTTTATCGTAGATCAGTGACTTATTTGTGTTTTTATGGTGTTTGGTTTCAGCTGCATGTTGATCTCTCACTTCACTTTCTAACAGATTACTGTTAAATACCTTCACTAAGAAGATTTCACAACTCATGTCTTATCAGGCAACAGACTTCTGTGTTTACACACACACACACACACACACACACACACACACACACACGCTCAACATGTTGAGAAGCAGAAGTTGGGTGTACCCAGCTGATTGCACACAGGAAAAGTCTGCTGAGGTGAAATGTGACTTCCTTCTCCGAGGCTGGGCAGGGTGGACGGGGGGGGACTGATGGTGGTCTCAGGAGGCTGAATCACTCTATAGGAGAGTTGTGACCCACACAGAACGGCCAGGATGTCCTCTGCTTCAGTACCCTCTCTATGACCACGCTGACTCCTGCAGCCTGCTCCCCACGGGTCCCTGGCCTCCCAGGGCTGGAGCAGGGACAGCTCTGATAGGCTGTCTGATCGGAGAGTTCAGGTTGTGGTAACAGGGCTGTCTACTGGACCAACGAGACCTTCTGGTCCTCACTAGCCTTAGTAACACATGAAGCTAGTCCAGCGGTCAGATATGAGCTGATATCATCAATACACTTTATGACAGAGTGTCTGTGACTTCAACAGCAGCTGTAACTCTGGTCTTGTGGTGGTTAGTGTCCCCAACCCTGTAACTCTGGTCTTGTGGTGGTTAGTGTCCCCAACCCTGTAACTCTGGTCTTGTGGTGGTTAGTGTCCCCAACCCTGTCCAAATATGACAGCTCATCCTTTGTGACCCGTGTTACTGCTGGTCTCCAACCCTCTGGTTCTGGTCCGGTAGACACTCTGGGCCGGTGGAAGTCTTCTGATGAAACAAATCTGTGGATGTCTTCACACCAGGGGAGGCTGGCGGAGGTAGACTTCGGAGGAGCGTTCGGTTTGATAGCGTTCCTCATCCCGTTCCACCGTGTTGTGTGTTCCTACCTGCCCTGGCAGGCGCTGCTGTGAGAGTCGACAATAAACAGGTGGTGAGGTAACGCTGTCGCCTCATTGGTCGGTGGCTGTGGAAAGAGGAAGCTGTTGTGAGGTTCTCTGGTGAGCACAAGGAGGTGTCTGTCTGCTGTGGACCGGCTGACTGGGGCTGATACACGTGGGCTTCTGTTTATCTTCTCTCTCTCTCTCTCCCCCCCTCTCTTTCTTTCTCTCTCCACCCCTCCCTCTCTCTCTCCCCCCCCTCTCTCTCTCTCTCCACCCCCCTCCCCCTCTCTCTCTCTCCCCCCCCCCCCCCCCCCCCCCTCTCTCTCTCTATGAAAGGCCTCAGGCTTCTGCTCGAGGGAGGGAGAGAGAGAGAGAGAGGGGGGGAGAGAGAGAGAAACAGGCCCCAGGCTTCTGGACTGGAGGAAGGGAGGGAGGGAGGGAGGGAGGAAGGAGGAAGAAGAAGAAGGAAAAAAAATGAGGCCTTTTGTCTCAATACTAGACGTGGTTGTTGGCCTGCAGCTGCTGTAATGTATACACAAGCATTTGGCAGTAACTTGTAAGTGGTTGTGTGTGTGTGTGTGTGTGTGTGTGTGTGTGTGTGTGTGTGTGTGTGTGCGTGCGTAGCTGGCTTCTCTCTTATCCCCATATCAGAAGAAGCAGAGCGTCATCCTGAGCCTGATGTCAGAAATGACGAGCCTGTCTCAGGAGAACTCTGGGAAGGACACCAGATAGGCACAGGCACACACACACACACACACACACACACACACACAGCCAAACACACACACACAGACACACACACACACACACACACAGTTGGCAGGGCTTGGGGGACGTCTGTTGACTTTTCTCTTTGAGGAGGAAAAATACTTCGAATATAAATACTTCAACTCTAAATAAATGGTTTTA
>NC_139659.1:51716-59216 GCF_951799395.1 Argentina silus | reverse complement strand
GAACAGGCATCTGGTCCGACCGGTTCAACTCTGTGCAGCTCAGTGAACCTCAGAGGAAAACGTATGTTTGAACTGAGTCATTTCACCCCGAGCGCGTTCAGGTTTGACTTCAGATAACCCTCTGGTGAATGGGTTAGGTTAGGCCTCGTCTCGAGCAGTAAGTTACTCCTATCACTATAACAACAGTAATTACATGAGCAGTTTGTGTTATTACACGATTATTACACAGGAATAGGACTGTTCCTTATTCCACTTGGGTAGTAACATGAGGCGGAGGTGGTCAGATGTCAGCCTATGAGGCCTGTAGTCTCTGGTCACCTGTCATACACACATCTGTCATACATACACACATACATCTGACATATACACACATACATCTGACATATACACACATACATCTGACATATACACACACATACATCTGTCATATACACACACACACACACACACACATCTGTCATATACACACACACAGGCCTGGGTCTAGTCTCTGTTTACAGAGATGGGGGTGGGGGAGGGGCTAGGGCGGGTGGGGGGGGGGTGGCAGGCCTGGGTCTAGTCTCTGGCCAGGGTGAGGTTGGTGTCGATCGGCCATCTTCCCCTCCAGCCAGCAGCAGACCGTAGCTCTGGTCCTGCTGTGGTCCTGCTATGGTCCTGCTGTGGTCCTGCTGTGGTCCTGCTCTGGTCCTGCTGTGGTTCTGCTGTGGTCCTGCTGTGGTCCTGTTGTGGTCCTGCTCTGGTCCTGCTCTGGTCCTGCTCTGGTCCTGCTGTGGTTCTGCTGTGGTCCTGCTGTGGTCCTGTTGTGGTCCTGCTGTGGTCCTGCTCTGGTCCTGCTGTTGGGCTCCCTGAAGTCACGCAGGTCAGCTGACCATGATTACAGGGTTACATAACAACATTAATTGCATGACTGGACGATTTAGTCGTTTCTAAAACAGACTGCGTGTGTCCCTCCGCGCTGACCAGCTGTTCGCCAGCGATGCCAGAGCAGCAGCTTACACTGACCTTCCATGACTCAGTAGCATGATGCTAACGACGACGCAACTCAGTAGCATGATGCTAACGACGACGCAACTCAGTAGCATGATGCTAACGCCTGCTACATGCTAGCCGGCCCGCTACCACTTTGGTTTCCAAGCAACATTAGCATTGTAGCAATAATAGCACATTGTGGTTTTATGAGTTTAATGATGGAAAGGAATCTGTTTCTCTGCATAGGCCTCAACGAGGAGGCCCCTCCCACCAGGCCACCTCGGGGAGCGTTTGACCAGTTTAAGAGATCTGCTCTGTATCTCCGTAAATACTGAAGTCTGGGATGGAGGGGGAGAGAGGGACAGGGGAGGGAGGGAGGGGAGTGTACAGAATGAGATTTAGATTTATTGCATTGGCCAGAGTGTGGGGGCCGTACCACTCTGCCAGGGAGATTAAAGAGTAATGAAGGTTTAATGTCCACATAAACACACTGATTCATTCAGTCACGTTGTCCCTCTGGTTGTAGAAATAGACCCGGGTCCACCAGACATGGACCAGCACCGAGACTCCCCTCCCAGGCCGACCCCAGGCTATCACTGGGCCTGTGTCCTAAAGGTCAACATTCTAGAGCACTGAGGGTGACTTTATTCACCAAAAATGCATCAATGATGATGCTTCATTTTGTAGCCAATCAGAGTGTTGTTGCTGGGTAAACACCACATCAAATACATGGCCCTCTAGGTGGAGAGTGTTCCGGAACTCTTTGGCTCTTGGTGAGTTGAGTGTGAGGCATGGGATGGGTAATTAGGACAGACTTAGCCTGTCATGTGACAGGCGAACCAGCTGTCGGAGCGAGACGTCTTCATTGGTTCATTTGAGGCATCGGCCAATCAGCTGGTGGATGTAGTAGTGAACACATGGGCAGAGACATGTCAGGCAGTTGTTCTTTGTTCATTAGCTGTGATGTTAGCAACAGATATTTTAGCTCCTTGGCTGTGAGTAGTGTGATCTGTCTCTCTCTCCCTCCCTCCCTTCCCTCTCTCTCTCTCCCTCCCTCCCTCCCTCTCTCCAGTTGCTACCGTGCTACAGTGATTATCTGGGAAAGGGCATGTGCTCTAAATGTGGAAAAGGAATTCTTTTGAATCACCCTCCTATAAAATGGAGGACATTTTTTTGGGACATGTTGGCAGACATAACCTAACCCTTTAGAACACTACAACCTTCTACACTACAACCTTCTACACTACAACCTTCTACACCACCACAACAACCTTCTACACCACCACAACAACCTTCTACACCACCACAACCTTCTACACCACCACAACAACCTTCTACACCACCACTACAACCTTCTACACCACCACAACCTTCTACACCACCACAACCTTCTACACCACCACAACAACCTTCTACACCACCACAACAACCTTCTACACCACCACCACAACCTTCTACACCACCACCACAACCTTCTACACCACCACAACAACCTTCTACACCACCACAACCTTCTACACCACCACTACAACCTTCTACACCACCACTACAACCTTCTACACCACCACAACCTTCTACACCACAACAACAACCTTCTACACCACCACTACAACCTTCTACACCACCACTACAACCTTCTACACCACCACAACCTTCTACACCACAACAACAACCTTCTACACCACCACTACAACCTTCTACACCACCACAACCTTCTACACCACCACAACAACCTTCTACACCACAACAACCTTCTACACCACCACTACAACCTTCTACACCACCACTACAACCTTCTACACCACCACCACAACCTTCTACACCACCACTACAACCTTCTACACCACCACCACAACCTTCTACACCACCACAACAACCTTCTACACCACCACCACAACCTTCTACACCACCACAACAACCTTCTACACCACCACAACAACTTTCTACACCACAACCTACAACCTTCTACACCACAACAACCTTCTACACCACAATCTACAACCTTCTACACCACAACCTTCTACACCACAACAACCTTCTACACCAGAACAACCTTCTACACCACCACAACCTTCTACACCACAACCTTCTACACCACCACAACCTTCTACACCACAATCTACAACCTTCTACACCACCACAACCTTCTACACCACAACCTTCTAAAGCACAACCTACAACCTTCTACACCACAACAACCTTCTACACCACCACAACCTTCTACACCACAACCTTCTAAAGCACATCCTACAACCTTCTACACCACAACAACCTTCTACACCACAACCTTCTACACCTCAACCTTCTACACCACAACCTACAACCTTCTACACCTCAACCTTCTACACCACAACCTACAACCTTCTACACCACAACCTTCTACACCTACTAGAAGAACATGAAGAAGTCTATCAGAAGGCAGAACCAGATCCGTAGGCTGTATTGAGCTAGAAGACATTCTCAAGGTCCTATTGGCTCGAGGAAGGTGGTTTCTGACATGTTTCAACACATCAATGACATCATAACATCATTCCTAGATGACACTCCTAGATTATTTTAAAGCATTCCAACCCCCTGTGTAGTCCCCTCCTCCCCCCTCCCCCCTCCTCTCGAGGAGAGCTTCCATTGTTTGTGCCATGGTGACTAACAGAGAGGATGGAATGGAGACATTGACAGTTTCCTGACCTCCCCCTCCTTCCCCCTCCTCCCTCCTTCCCCCTCCTCCCTCCTTCCCTCTCTTCTCTCTCTTCTGTCCTGTGAGCTGAGGCCAGGCATGGAGGAGTGTCCTGTATGACAGTACTGTACGTGTGTGTGTGTGTGTGTGTGTGTGTGTGTCAGTGTCAGCTAGCCCTGTACTCCCCGCCTTGCTTGTCCTCACCTGGTCCCACATGCCCCCCCCCCCCCCCCCCCCCGGCACGGCCCCCTACTGCCCCCCCGAGGGGTGTTGACAACCCCCCAAGCCTCTGACAATACCCTCCCTTTTTCATTTCCTTCTTTCTCCCACCCCTCCCTCCCTCCCCCCCCCCCCCCCCCTGCCAGTGCCAGACCCCAAGCTACGCTGCAGAGTCATTGTCACAACACAGGCAGGGAGCTCTCGCTGACAGATGGTCACACACACACACACACACACACACACACACACACACACACACACACACACACACACGTTGGGGTACATGCCAGAGGCAGCATGGTGTTGGTGGATAATTTATATCCTATTTATTAAACCTGTTATTACCAGAACCACTCCCTCAACACACACACACACACACACACACCAGCCCTCCTCTCCCTCAACACACTCTCCCGGCTGTAGCCCCCACCCCCCCACTGTACTGTGTGTACAGTGAAACCCTCCACCCCCCCCCCCCCGTCTTGTACTGTAACTGTGTGTGTGTGTGTGTGTGTGTGTGTGTACAGTAAAGCCCTGGAGGCAGGAACATGGTTCCCCACACTATCCTGAGATTCAGCAGATAACACTGTACACACACACACACACACACACACACACACACACACACACACACTCCAACGGCTGCTCAGTTGGAGAGGTGTGTGTCTGTGCTCAGTTGGAGGTGTGTGTGTGTGTGTGTGTGTGCTTGGATGGAGGTGTGTGTGTGTGTGTGTGTGTGTGTGTGTGTGTGTGCTTGGATGGAGGTGTGTGTGTGTGTGTGTGTGTGTGTGTGTGTGTGTGTGTGTGTGTCCGTCCTTGAGTGGGCAGAGCAGAATGCTGAGAGAAGGAGACCCCAGGGGAAGAAGAGGAGAGAGGGGAGGAGGGGGGGAGAGAGAGGAGGAGAGAGGGGAGGAGAGAGAGGAAGAGGAGAGGAGGGAGGGGGGAGGAGGGAGGGGGGGGGGAGGAGAGAGTGTTTATGGAAGAACAGTATAAAAGGTTGAGGAAATGAGGAAGTCTATGAAGCCTAGGGCTTGTTTAGCAGGTCCACAACGTGTGTGTGTGTGTGTGTGTGTGTGTATCAATAACTTTCTAACTTTAGATGATGAGTCAATGTCCTGTCCTGATGACTGAGCATGGAGGGCACATACCCCTGTACCAGCCTCACACACACACACACACACACACACACACATACACACACAGCAATGCTGTTGGTTTGTAACGATCACACAGTGGACGAGGCTGATCCATACAGCCCAAGGTCATCCATATTATTCACTGTCTCGCACACACACACACACACACACACACTCCGCCTCATGTAATCCCTCTCCAATGTACCTTAGCATTGCGAGGGAGGGAGGGAGATAGAGGGGGGCGGCGGGGGGGGGGTGTAGGGAAGGGGGGCATTGGTATTGTTATCAGGATGTTGTAAAGGCCTTTGAATACGTGTCTGGGATGGGGCTTCCCCTCTGATACGAGGACAGATAGAGGTGTGCGTGTGTGTGTGTATGTGTGTGTGTGTGTGTGTGTGTCTCAGTGCATTGTCTCTGCACAGGAGGGATGCTTCCTGTGTTTGACCTTCCCTGCCGATACAAGGACAGATGTGTGTGTGTGTGTGTGTGTGTGTGTGTGTGTGTGTGTGTGTGTGTGTGACTGCCACTAGCCCCTGGTCCGAGCATAGATGTGTTCTTCTGACTGTTGGACAGATGATTCACTTACTTTAAACAAATGTATTTGTTGTAAGTCTCTTTGGATAAAGGTGTCTGTTAAATGCCATAAATGGAAATGGAAATGTGTGTACAGTATCCTGACTCTATCGTGTGTGTGTGTGTGTGTGTGTGTCTAGGAGCCGTTTGAGGATGGCTTCGCCAACGGAGATGAGCTGACCCCGGCGGAGGAGGCAGCAGCCAAGGAGGCGTCGGAGCCCAAGGGGGCGGTGAAGTTCGGCTGGGTCAAAGGAGTCCTGGTGAGTGGTCCCCCTCCGCCGCCCGGGAGGGTCGTTCTCACGCCCAGTGGTCTCTGTCTGGTTTTAGGAGCTCACGTGTGATTGGTCAGAAGTTGTATCACTGCCGGTCGCTCGTCCGCTACGACTGGTTTTCCCTCATTTGACATCTCTCTTTTACAACCTTCTCTAGATGCATCTCCCTTCTCTCCCTCTCTCTCTCTGTCTCTCTCTGTCTCTCTCTCTGTCTCTCTCTCCCTCCCTCTCTCTCTCTGTCTCTCCCTCCCTCTCTCTGTCTCTCTCTCTCTCTATCTCTTCAGTGTTAGTCTATCGTTCTCTAGTGATGACCTTGTCAACCAGGCGGCGTCCTCCAGCTCTGGGTCTGAACATGATGTCCTCTGAAACACACACACACACACACACACACACACACACACACATTCAACCATCGTAAGGATCTTACATCTCATGTTTTTTTGCTGCCATCCCATTATTAGGCACAGAGACATTCCTACACACACACACACACACACACACACACACCAATCAGGCTGTAGTATAAGTTCACTCCAGGTGGTCTCTGACATCAAGGCAGTGTTTTCATTAAGCCTGAAGAATCTCAAATAGAATATTCATGAATATCACACTCCTAAAGCTGTCCCTGTCCTAAGACTAAAGCTGTCCCCGTCCTCAGACTAAAGCTGTCCCCGTCCTCAGACTAAAGCTGTCCCCGTCCTCAGACTAAAGCTGTCCCCGTCCTCAGACTAAAGCTAACCTCAGAAGACTCACCAACCTCGCTGAGAAGTGTGTGTGTGTGTGTGTGTGTGTGTGTGTGTGTGTGTGTGTGTGTGCGTGTCACACTGGGTCCAGACTTCTGGGTCTGTAGTGTGAAGGGTTCTGTTGATGAGTCGTGCCGGGCCTGGCCAGGTCAGCCGTGTTCCTGCGCCCTGCTGTGAGAACAGCAGCAGTCTGCTACCACAACCACAAGCAGTCAAACACACCGCCTTTAAACACACACTCTGTCATCTGCGGCGTGTGTGTGTGTGTGAGCGCTTGGCACACTCTGAGTGACTAAGTGGCAGTTCTCCACGCTTCTCCTCCACAGTTTACAAACAAGTGGACAAGGCAGCGTTTTTGACAGGAAAGTTACAGATTGTGGCTTTAAAATGGCTTCTCAGAGGAAGCTTGTTTTGAAGACATTGTTTGTGTCGGTTCTGACAGGGTTCTGACAGGGTTCTGACAGGGTTCTGACAGGGTTCTGGGTCTTCTCACAGGTCTGGTTCTGGTCTGGGGTGACGTGGAGGCCTTCCTTCCTGTCCGTCCTCACACACACTGTCCTCATTGGTTCTGATAGAAACAGGAAGTAGACTCTACCCTCTCCTCAGATCCCCAGACATCCCATTGGTCCCATCGCAACCAATGGGCGGGTCGGAGGACAGAGGAGACTGTACTTCCTGGTTCTGTCTCTCTTGTTGATCTTTGTCCCATTGGTGGTTGATGTTGAAGAGAAGGCGTGTCCTGATCCGAGGTCTGAAACCTGACCTTCATCTCCGCCACTCTGCCCCCCCGTCCGTCCATCCCCCCCTCCCTACAGGTCCGCTGCATGTTGAACATCTGGGGGTGTGATGCTGTTCATCCGCATGTCCTGGATCGTTGGACAGGCCGGCATCGGTAAGAACACACACACACTCAC
>NC_139659.1:35000-50000 GCF_951799395.1 Argentina silus | reverse complement strand
GGAGCTGGCAGGGAGGTCTGAAATGGATCTCTCTGTCTCTCTCTCTCTGTCTCTCTCTATCTGTCTCTCTCTCTCTCTCTCTGTCTCTCTCTCTCTGTCTCTCTCTCACTATGGGCAATGGGAAAACAAAACAAAGGATTCGATTTTGTTTAAAATTTCCTGGTGAGGAAAAGATGAAATCATATCGTAGTAAAGACACACACACACACACACAGGGGGATATGTGTGTGTTCAGTGCTCCAGGAGAAGTGGTGGAGGGCGTCAGGCTGCTTGTCCTCCTGACTGACTATGACCTCGCTACAACCCCAGCCTCCACTAGCCTCCACTAGCCTCCACTAGCCTTCACTAGCCTCTCCACCTCTCCTCTCCTCTCCTCTTTACAGTTCATCTCCTCCTCACATGCGTGCGTGCGTGTCGTCTCAGATGTCTAAATTAAAGTCACATGGTGTGGGGGGGCTTACTGTAATAGTCCCCACCAGTGAACGCCAGGGCATTTCTAATCCCACAGGGGCTAATCTCCCTCGGTATTCCACTGGCTCCCTAACTGGTGTAAAATGGCCGTCTCAGAAACAGCTCTGTGTTGTCCAGAGGGACGCAGGGACTGGGTAGGGCCTCTCTTTCAAAACAGCCTCAATTCCACAAGATGTTGGAAACATTTCTTTCAGATTCTGGTCCATGATGACATGATTGCATCACGCAATTCCTGCTGATTTTTCAGGTGTGCTTTCAAGCTGTGAATCTCCCGTTCTACCACATCCCAAAGGTGTTCTATTGGATTCAGATTCGGTGACTGGGAAGGCCACTGAAGAACACTGAACTCATTGTCATGTTCATGAAACCAGTTTGAGACGACTTTTGCTTTGTGACATGGTGCATTATCATGCTGGAAGTAGCCATTAGAAGATGGGTCAATTGTGGTCATGAAGGGATGCACATGGTCAGCAACAATACTCAAATAGGCTGTGGCATTCAAGTGATGATTGATTGGTATTAACGGGCCCAAAGTGTGCCATGAAAACATTCCCCACACCATTACACCACCTCCACCATGAGAAGGTGTACAGGTGTTCCACCACCTCCACCATGAGAAGGTGTCCAGGTGTTCCTCCACCATGAGAAGGTGTACAGGTGTTCCTCCACCATGAGAAGGTGTACAGGTGTTCCTCCACCATGAGAAGGTGTCCAGGTGTTCCTCCACCATGAGAAGGTGTCCAGGTGTTCCTCCACCATGAGAAGGTTTACAGGTGTTCCTAATAAAGTATTGGGTGAGTGTATGTCTGACCTGCCTCCTCTCCTCTCCTCTCCTCTCCTCTCCTCTCCTCTCAGGCGGTGCGTACTATCTGATATCCAGGAGTCTGGGTCCGGAGTTCGGCGGTTCCATCGGTCTGATCTTCGCCTTTGCTAATGCGGTCGCCGTAGCGATGTACGTGGTGGGCTTCGCCGAGACGGTCGTGGAACTTCTCGCGGTAAGTCCTCTGAACCTAGCCATGCTAGCCCTGCTAACCCTGCTAGCCATGCTAGCCCTGCTAGCCCTGTTAGCCCTGCTAGCCCTGCTAACCCTGCTAGCCCTGTTAGCCCTGCTAACCCTAGCTCTAATGTTAGATCTAATGTTAGCTCTAATCCTAGCTCTAATGTTAGATCTAATGTTAGCTCTAACCCTAGCTCTAATGTTAGATCTAATGTTAGCTCTAATCCTAGCTCTAATGCTGATTTAATGGTAATGCTAGCTGTAATGCTCGAAGAAGAAGACTGTTTATTTGGCTATGCAATCAATTGTCATCAATTGTAGGAATGTGGTATGTGCAGCCCCCCCCGAGACAACACACATGCACTGCCCCCAAGGGATGCTAATGCTAATGCTAGCTCCTCTCTGTGTGGAAGCTCTGTTCTCTGGTCTGTTGGTGCCAGGGTCGTTTAGGAGTCCAGAGGACTAAGCAGCTCTATTTTTAAAGGAAGCTTCATGCAAAGTTAATAATGACTCCTTCAAGGGCTTACACACACACACACAGACACACAGGCTCTTTCAGATAAGGCCAGTTTGCTGGTGGTGTGTAATTGATTCAGGGTTGATGACAACGTCCTGCTTGTGTTCCTCACTTCCTTATACGGTCACGCCCACAAATTAGTTTCACACTGTTTTGATTCTGATGCTGTTTCAGCTTCATGTTTGGATGATGTTTCAGCTTCATGTTTGGATGATGTTTCAGCTTCATGTTTGGATGATGTTTCAGCTTCATGTTTGGATGATGTTTTAGATTCTCACAACATTCAAAACTGAGGCTAAATGTAGAAAGTAAAACATAGAAATGCTGTGACTGCATTGCTTGGTTAACTTTGATTGGATGGATGACAGTCTGTTGGCCTGACAGTGACATTGCAGTAAGGTTGCAGTAAGGTTGTAGTAAGGTTGTAGTAAGGCTGTATCTTGGTTGTTCCAGAGCGTGGACTGGCAGTAAGGTTGTAGTAAGGTTGCAGTAAGGTTGTAGTAAGGTTGTATCTTGGTTGTTCCAGAGCGTGGACTGGCAGTAAGGTTGCAGTAAGGTTGTAGTAAGGTTGTATCTTGGTTGTTCCAGAGCGTGGACTGGCAGTAAGGTTGTAGTAAGGTTGTAGTAAGGTTGCAGTAAGGTTGCAGTAAGGTTGTAGTAAGGTTGCAGTAGGGTTGCAGTAAGGTTGCAGTAAGGTTGTAGTAAGGTTGCAGTAAGGTTGTAGTAAGGCTGTATCTTGGTTGTTCCAGAGCGTGGACTGTGTCATGACTGATGAGATCAACGACATCAGGATCGTCGGCACCATCACAGTCATCCTGCTGCTGGGCATCTCTGTAGCAGGCATGGAGTGGGAGGCCAAGGTAAGACCCCTGACCCCTGACCCTGACTCCTAGACCCTAGGTTAGACCCTAGCCCTCTGTAGCAGGGATGGAGTGACCTCTGACCTATAGGTTAAACCCTGACCCCTGGCCCCTAGGTTAGACCCTGACCCTTGATATGAATTCTAACACATACTAGCGGTGTGTTGATATGAAGTCTAACACCTTTCCTCCGCTCCTCCAGGCTCAGATCTTCCTCCTGATCGTTCTGATCACGGCCATCTTCAACTACTTCATCGGAACCTTCATTCCCGTCAAGTCCAAGGAGTCGTACGGATTCTTCCGCTATGACAGTACGCCCCGCCTCCCCGCTGGCCTACGACCCAGTGCCTCTCTGGCATGGTTTTAAAGGCTGCTATTAAATCAGTAGTAGAGATGCTGTATTTGCTGCAATCACAAGACCAAACCAATTGAATTACTTGAAATTCACTTTGTGGGCCTGATCCTCATCTCTGAGATCAACTGATCCAGTCTGTTCCAAGATGCACTGCCAGGGAGTTTTGTTAATTAATCTCTTTCTATTTCTCTCTCTGTCTGTCTGCCTTATCCCTCTATCTGTCTATCCCTCTATCTGTCTATCCCTCTATCTGTCTATCCCTCTATCTGTCTATCCGTCTATCTGTCTATCCCTCTATCTGTCTATCCCTCTATCTCTGTATCCCTCTATCCCCCCCCCCCTCCCCCCCAGGTGAGATCATGATGGAGAATATGGGACCGGACTTCCGAGGCGACGAGACATTCTTCTCCGTCTTCTCCATCTTCTTCCCGGCCGCCACCGGCATCCTGGCGGGCGCCAACATCTCCGGGGATCTGGCCGTAAGGACCAACTCTACTTCAAAACCGCCGTTGTCCGTTCCACCTAGAACCACACGCCACACCAGTAGAACCACACGCCACACCAGTAGAACCACACGCCACACCAATAGAACCACACGCCACACCAGTAGAACCACATGGAGGAATGACCATTCCTCATTCCATTGTGTAATGCCATGCATTACAATGAGCCCGTCCTCCGATTTCTACCTTCACCAGCCTCCCCTGGTATGGAGGACCTGTTGTAAGGGTGCAGTGTTTTGGCTGATGGATGACCCCTAACCCCTGTGCCCCCCCCTCCCCCCAGGACCCCCAGCTGGCCATCCCCAGAGGAACCCTGCTGGCCATCCTGATCACTGGCATCGTCTACCTGGGCGTGGCCGTCTCTACAGGTGGGTGGTGGCGCGACGTGATTGGCTGGTTGGGTGCTGTGTGTGTGTGTGTGTGTGTGAACAGACTGTAAATAGACGGTATAGTTCAGAACATAAATTCTGATTTAGAATTTGTACACAAAGTATTCCATCTCCATTCCATCTCCTGACATCCAAGCTTCATCATCATCATCTCTGAAGATGTGATTGTTCCCTTCATGGTTTTACACTGACGAAGCCTAGCTGGTGAAACCTTCATTGGTGTCCCTGCACCGAGGAACACCCAGTCCATCACACACACTCACATAACACCAGTCATTCAGACGCTTTTATCCAAAGACACTTCCAATCAGTCCATGTGTCTCAGTAAGGGAATCAACTAAACATCATCATCATCATCATCATCATCAGTGAGACCTTCCATCAGAACCAGTGACATCAGTCACAGTGATGAAGGAAGGAGGACATTATTTGGTATAAAAATGAGTTTTAAGAAGAGATTTAAAAGCCAGTAGTGATAAAGTAGTGATGTCGCCGGGCTGGCGTGATGGTAACCATGGTAACCAGCTGCCTCCCTCCAGGCGCCTGCATCGTCCGTGACGCCACAGGAAGTGACAACAACACGCTGAGCGCCCAGTTCATGGGGAACTGCTCTGACGCCGCCTGCAAGTTCGGCTACAACTTCTCGTCCTGCAGGGAGGACTTCAGCTGCAAGTTCGGCCTGCAAAACGACTTCCAGGTACGTGTGTGTGTGTGTGTGTGTGTGTGTGTGTGTGTGTGTTGGGAGGGCAGGGGTGTGTTAAGGAGTGTGAGAGACTGTTTGGCTCTGGTGGCAAAGGTCCAGTATGTGTGTGAAGGAAGGGGTGTGTGTTGGAATAACAAATGACCAATGATCTTCCTCCTCCTCCTCCTCCTCCTCCTCATCTTCAGGTGATGAGTATCGTGTCTGGTTTCAGTCCCATCATCACAGCTGGGATCTTCTCTGCGACCCTCTCCTCTGCCCTGGCCTCTCTGGTCAGCGCTCCCAAAGTGTTCCAGGTACAGTACACACACACACACACACACACACACACACACTGACTGACACCCACACACACACCCACACTCTTACACACACACATACTGACTGACACACCCACCCACACTCTCACACACATACACACACTTTGTCTGACTGTCCCCCCCCCCCCCCCCCCCCCCCTCCCAGGCTCTATGCAAAGACAACATCTACCCTGGCCTGGGCATGTTCGCTAAGGGCTACGGCAAGAACAACGAGCCCCTGCGCGGGTACATCCTGACCTTCTGCATCGCCCTGGCCTTCATCCTCATCGGTACGCTGCACCGCCCAGACCTGCTGCCCCAGAGCTAGCACACAAAGCTAACTAGCACACAAAGCTAACTAGCACACACAGCTAACTAGCACACACAGCTAACTAGCACACACAGCTAACTAGCACACACCGCTAACTAGCACACACAGCTAACTAGCACACACAGCTAACTAGCACACACAGCTAACTAGCACACACAGCTAACTAGCACACACCGCTAACTAGCACACACAGCTAACTAGCACACACCGCTAACTAGCACACACAGCTAACTAGCACACACAGCTAACTAGCACACACCGCTAACTAACACACACCGCTAACTAGCACACACCGCTAACTAGCACACACCGCTAACTAACACACACCGCTAACTAGCACACACCGCTAACTAGCACACACAGCTAACTAGCACACACCGCTAACTAGCACACACCGCTAACTAACACACACAGCTAACTAGCACACACCGCTAGCTTATAATGCTAGCATACAGTATGAATGTAAATGTTACCAACACATGCTACTCAGTCCTGTTGACATCTAAAACTCTGTTTTCAAATGTTTATTTGTCGTCTGCAGCTCAACTGAACATCATCGCTCCCATTATCTCCAACTTCTTCCTGGCGTCCTACGCCCTCATCAACTTCTCTGTGTTCCACGCCTCCCTGGCCAACTCCCCAGGTAAGACCACCACTATAGCCCTGTCCAGAATCTAGCCCCTACTCCCTAGCCCCGACTCCCTAGCCCCGACTCCCACCCTAGCCCCTACACCCTAGCTCCTTCTCCCTAGCTCCTTCTCCCTAGCCCCTACACCCTAGCTCCTTCTCCCTAGCTCCTTCTCCCTAGCCCCGACTCCCTAGCCCCTACACCCTAGCCCCTACTCCCTAGCTCCTTCTCCCTAGCTCCTTCTCCCTAGCTCCTACTCCCTAGCTCCTTCTCCCTAGCCCCTACTCCCTAGCTCCTACTCCCTAGCTCCTTCTCCCTAGCCCCTACACCCTAGCTCCTACTCCCTAGCTCCTTCTCCATAGCTCCTACTCCCTAGCTCCTTCTCCCTAGCTCCTACACCCTAGCTCCTACTCCCTAGCTCCTTCTCCCTAGCTCCTTCTCCCTAGCCCCTAGGATAGATAAAAGCATGTTGGTGAGACATCCAGGAATGAGGGGATGTTTCTGACCTGACCTTCCTTCCTTCACTGTGCTGTCCTGAGGAAGGGCCCTGCACCTGCAGAAAGTATTGGAGCCTAGCAGGACCAAAAAACACCAAATTTCAGTTAGGGACACACACAGCAGAGCCTTTTCTGATGCGTAGAAGCCTCCTGCTACATATCTGATTCTGTCATCATCAGTCATAAAGTTGAAAAGTAAAACAACAGCACAGTCAGTAAAAACAACAATAAAAATAGTTAAAGATTAAAAGCAAGTTTAAAAAGATGGGTTTTGAGGGATCGCTTGAAGGAGGATTAGATTAGACTAAGACTAGTCCTAGACTGAAAAGCAATTTTCATGAAGAAACTCACATAAAAAGTGTGATGGAGGCCAGGACTAGGCTTAACCTGGGTCAAGGAAATTGACCCTGTAAATGTTAACAACATTATAGACACGATATACAATATAGCATGGTTGTAAACAGGTCCTACAGAAGCCAGACCCGGCCCCGTCCGTGGTACAGTCCGTGGTGCAGGAGGGCGGTGTGTGACTTGGCTCAGGATCTTGAGGCTAAACCATTGTGACCCTGCGGGGGTGGGCGGTCATCCCTAGTGAGTCAGACACGGTTAATGTGCGCGTCTCCAGTGGTTCTGTATTAGCCTTCTTATCTCCTCCGTCCCCAAATAGCCGCTGCTCAGGATGACAGATGTGGTCACATGGTTGAGTTATGACGACAGTTCAGAGAGGAAGAGTGTTTTGATTAAAAGGGGGCCTGTGATTGTGGCCGTGATGAGAGTCTGCTGTCACAACACTCTGGTTATCTGATCTGTTTCACAGCGACTAATCAACCGTATTTCATTTAGCAAGAAAGAAATGAGAGTTTGAATGTGAAGAATGTTTTCATTGTGATATCAATGTGAGAAGGAGTTTTTTTTGTGTTATGAAGTGTGTGTGTGTGTGTGTGTGTGTGTGTGTGTGTGTGTGGTGTGCCAGCTGCTTTATAAGGAAGTGTGTGTTTTTCCTTTAAAACCGAAGCTGTAGCCGACCAGCAGGTACTGAGTCTCTTATTTAACTCTGACATCGACCCCTGCACCACGCCCTCCATCCAGCCACACGGACCTACAGGGTACAGTCCTCCAGGGGAGGGAACAGCCCTTCAGGGGAGGGTACAGTCCTTCAGGGGAGGGAACAGCCCTTCAGGGGAGGGAACAGCCCTTCAGGGCCCTCCAGGGGAGGGAACAGTCCTTCAGGGGAGGGAACAGCCCTTCAGGGGAGGGAACAGCCCTTCAGGGGAGGGAACAGCCCTCCAGGGCCCTCCAGGGGAGGGAACAGCCCTTCAGGGGAGGGTACAGCCCTCCAGGGCCCTCCAGGGGAGGGAACAGCCCTTCAGGGGAGGGAACAGCCCTTCAGGGGAGGGAACACGCTGGCCAGGCTCCAACAAACACACTAGTGTACTAGCTAGTATGCATGGCCCAGACGGGGCTTCCAGGGGAGGCTGGTGGAGGTAGAAATGGGAGGATGGGCTCAGACAGCAGCCTCTGCCAATCTCTCCATGCCTGGTAGACCAGCCCCCCAGAGCCCAGTGTCACCCTCCTCTGAGGGGGGGGGACCCAGTGGGCTGTACCCTGTATGTCCTGTGGTTCAGTAGAGAGAGAGTGTGTGTAACAGCAGCAGCTCTGTCAGACTGTACCTCATTGTTACTAAACTCCCTGTAGTCTAGTTCTCTAGAACCCAATAAAACAGGTTGCCATGGCTTCACGAGCAGAGGACAATAACATTCCTCTGCCATGTTCTAACTTCATTCTTAATCCCAAATGCATCTTAATAATCAGTGACATTTGCAATATTAAGCCTTTTCATATTTAATGATTCAGTAATTTCACCTAAAACGATACTTATTGGAAATGTGATGATTCAATTGTTGATGGTAGTTTTTACTGCCTCTTTATCCTTACACGATGGCCACGGGTAGAATTTACTATTTACATTGAGTGAAGGGTAGAATAGGAGAAGCTAGCTGGAGGAGAAGCTAGCTGGAGGAGAAGCTAGCTGGAGGAGAAGCTAGCTGTAGGAGAAGCTAGCTGTAGGAGAAGCTAGCTGGAGGAGAAGCTAGCTGTAGGAGAAGCTAGCTGGAGGAGAAGCTAGCTGTAGAAGCAGTAGCTGTAGTACTACATGATGCAGTGTTCTAGATAACCTCAGGAGTGCTTTCATAGCAACGTTCATCTTAGGAGGAGATCTGTAGGAGCTCTGATCCCCCCCTAACCCCCCCCTCTCTGCCCCCCCCCCCCCCCCAGGATGGCGTCCCAGCTTCAAGTACTACAACATGTGGGTGTCCCTGGCGGGCGCCGTCCTCTGCTGCGTCGTCATGTTCGTCATCAACTGGTGGGCGGCGCTCCTCACCAACGTCATCGTCATGGGCCTCTACATCTACGTCAGCTACAAGAAGCCAGGTGGGCAGCGGTGCTGACGTCATCACAACGAGACGCACGCCACAGCGGCAGCCATCTCTCTGGGTTATCTGCCGATCTCTCTCTCTCTCTGTCTCCTCTCTCTCTCTCTCTCTCTCTCTCTGTCTCTCTCTCTCTCTCTCTCTCTCTCTGTGTCTCTCTCTTCTCTCTCTCTCTCTCTCTGTCTGTCTCTCTCTCTCTCTCTCTCTCTCTCTGTGTCTCTCTCTGTCTCTCTCTCTCTCTCTCTGTCTCTCTCTCTCTCTCTCTCTCTCTCTGTGTCTCTCTCTGTCTCTCTCTCTCTCTCTCTCTCTCTCTGTGTCTCTCTCTGTCTCTCTCTCTCTCTCTCTGTCTCTCTCTCTCTCTCTCTCTCTCTGTCTCTCTCTCTGTCTCTCTCTCTCTGTCTCTCTCTCTCTGTGTCTCTCTCTCTCTCTCTGTGTCTCTCTCTGTCTCTCTCTCTGTCTCTCTCTCTCTCTGTGTCTCTCTCTCTCTCTCTCTGTCTCTCTGTGTCTCTCTCTCTCTCTCTCTCTGTCTCTCTCTCTCTGTGTCTCTCTCTCTCTCTCTGTGTCTCTCTCTGTGTCTCTCTCTCTCTCTCTCTCTCTCTCTCTCTGTGTCTCTCTCTCTCTCTCTCTCTCTCTCTCTGTGTCTCTCTCTGTGTCTCTCTCTCTCTCTCTCTCTCTCTCCGTCGTTGAGCTGTCATCCTCTCATCCTCCTCTAGGAAGCATCTCAGTCAGGGGGGGTTTCCCACTGAACATGTTCAGGTCTCCAGTTCAGGGAAATGACCCTTAATTGAAAACAAACACGGTTTCACCTCCATTAAGCTACATTAGCAGAGTGCTACATTAGCTAATAGAGCCCTACCCCCCCCCTAGACAGTTGATTATTCCGGTTTATCTTTAACTCTTTCAGTGCCGAGGGTGAATAAAGTCGCCCAGAAGGTCAACATTCTAGAGCACTGAGGGTGACTTTATTCACCAGAAATGCATCAATGATGATGCTTCATTTTGCAGCCAATCAGAGTGTTGCTGGGTAAACACCACATAGAACACTTGGCCCTCTAGGTGAAGAGTGTTCTGGAACTCTTTGGCGGTTGGTGAGTTAAACAGGACAACATGGAGGAGGATTAGCATCGACTTTCTACTCAGTCTGTTGGTTTGCGTACGGGATGGATTTCTCTCCGTGTTTCTGTCCATGTCGTGATGTCACCTGGTACATGAATAGATCTCTCCCCTGTGGTGTTTCTATGGCGACTATAAAGGGGTGTGCTGATTGGTCCTCAGGTTAACTTGTCGTAGCCTCCTACGCCAGGCAGCGTGACTGCACTGAGGTGGGCTGGAACCTCTGTGTGTGTGTGTGTGTGTGTGTGTGTGTGTGTGTGAGGTCCCCTCTGTCCCCTCATGGGTCAGATGGCCAACTGGGTCTCCACAGTTTCACAGCTTCACACCCAGCTCTCTACACACACACACACACACACTGTTTGATACACAGCTCTACACACACTCAGACCCACACACAGTGTGACACACAGCTACACACACACACACACGCAGAGCCTCCCTACCGATTGCAGCTCCGCACGGCCTGACACCATGCTGGATCCCCACCTATACCCCACACTCACGTGTGTGTGTGTCCTCTGTTGCAGATGTGAACTGGGGCTCGTCGACCCAGGCCCTGACCTACCACCAGGCGCTGACCCATAGCCTGCAGCTCAGCGGGGTGGAGGACCACATCAAGAACTTCAGGTACCATACAGAACCAGAACCACACTCTCCACGCCCACCAGGTCCTCTACCAGGGTTCTGCCCACCAGGTCCTCTACCAGGGTTCTGCCCACCAGGTCCTCTACCAGGGTTCTGCCCAGGAGCTCTGAATAGTGTGGCCTGGATTGCATCATCAAAACCCGACTTATAACCCGTTTATTCATGTCAAAATGAGCCAGAAATACCAACAATACCAACAATACCACATCTAAACGCTGAAATCACAGAGGAACAACGATGTCGTTGGCGATCAAAGATAGTTATGTTAGTTAAGTCATGACTAAATCTATAGTTTAATAAAGATAGTTACTCCATCGTTATTAAATCTATAGTTTAATAAAGATAGCTACTCTATCATTACTAAATATATAGTTTAATTTGTCTTGTAATGTTTACATAGTGGCGTCACCAGGTTCACAGCTTGGCTTAGAAACCCTCTTCATTCTCTGAGGAGAACCCTGTCCTCTACCTTCTAACTCTGTCCTTAACCCTAACCCTAACCCTAACCCTAACCCTTAGAAACCCTCTTCATTCTCTGAGGAGAACCCTGTCCTCTACCTTCTAACTCTGTCCTTAGAGCCGCCTGTCCCCAAAGTCTGCTCCTCCTGAGGCTGCTCCTCCTGAGGCTGGCCCTCTGGACCACCTGGTCCCTACGCTAGTCACTCAAATACAGCGTCACCACGGGTCGTAATGTCCTCCAGTTGAAGGTCAGAACAGGACGTCTGGAGGACAGTTTAACACCGGTCACTCTGGTGTCCCTGTTTCATTGTGTTGACATCCTTCTAAAGCCGTCTCCTCCTCTAAAGCTTTTAGCCGGGAGGGAGGGAGGGAGGGAGGGAGAGAGAGAGAGAGAGAGGGAGGGAGGGAGGGAGGGAGGGAGAGAGAGAGGGAGGGGGGGAGAGAGAGAGAGATTGTTGCTCCTCTTACCTAATTACCCAGAGTGTGTCCGCTGAGCCGCACAGGTGAGCTAGGGCTGCAGCTGCTGTGTGTGTGTGTGTGTGTGTGTGTGTGTGTGTGTGTGTGTGTGTGTGTGTAGACTGCTGAAAGTCAGGCTGCAGAGCCCCCCCCCCCCCTACACACACAGCACGACACACTCTGGAGACTGTTGTGTAACAGGACACCTGGGACTTCAGTGGCAGACCCCCCCCCCCGCTCTCCCCCATCCCCCCGCTCTCCCCCCCCCGCTCTCCCCCATCCCCCCTGACTTCATCTTCTGATGACTGATGACGTTATGAATAGTGTGCGAGGTCAGGTGACAGACCACAGCCTATGAGAGTTCACTTCCTCCATGTTCTGGAGACAGGAAGGACATTGGCTGCTGTCGTCGCCATGCAATTCCCCCAGGGAAGCGTTCCCATGGCGATACGCCGAAAGGCCAGGGATTTGGAAGCTTCTAACGTTGTCTTTAGAGTTCTAACACACACACACACACACACACACACACACACACACACAGGCCTCCAGCTCCTTTAATCCCAAGGTCTTAACATATTTGCTTTGATGTTGGCTCCTCTGAAACTCTGCTGGTCACTTTCTGTTCCTCTCCTCCGAGATGAGGACCGTAAAGTCTCAAGGTCACAAGGAGAAGACATGACTGATGAACACACCTGGTGACCTTCACACAGTCAACAGGGGTGTATGTGTGTGTGTGTGTGTGTGTGTCCGTCCATGACCCCCCTGTGCAAGTTTCTCTCCTGAAATTACATTTAAAAATAAATAAATATACAAATAAAAAAATCTTCCTTTCTTAGGCATTGTGACTACTTTATCTTATAAAGGCGGATAAAGGCGTCTGCTAAATGTCTAAAATGTAAATGTAATGTAATTAACGACACACTGCTACAGTACCTGACGGTTTCTAACCCTAACCCTAACCCTAAATACTGACTAACCCTAACCCTAACCCTAAATACTGACTAACCCTAACCCTAAATACTGACTAACCCTAACCCTAAATACTGACTAACCCTAACCCTAAATACTGACTAACCCTAACCCTAACCCTAACCCTAAATACTGACTAACCCTAACCCTAACTACTGACTAACCCTAACCCTAAATACTGACTAACCCTAACCCTAAATACTGACTAACCCTAACCCTAAATACTGACTAACCCTAACCCTAACTACTGACTAACCCTAACCCTAACCCTAAATACTGACTAACCCTAACCCTAAATACTGACTAACCCTAACCCTAAATACTGACTAACCCTAACCCTAACTACTGACTAACCCTAACCCTAAATACTGACTAACCCTAACCCTAAATACTGACTAACCCTAAATACTGACTAACCCTAACCCTAAATACTGACTAACCCTAACCCTAAATACTGACTAACCCTAACCCTAACTACTGACTAACCCTAACCCAGCAGACTCATACCTGCTAACCTGCGTGTGCTCTGTTCTCCCCTCAGACCCCAGTGCCTGGTGATGACAGGCTACCCTAACTCCCGCCCCGCCCTGCTCAACCTGGTCCACGCCTTCACCAAGAACGTGGGGCTGATGATCTGTGGCCACATCCGCACGGTGAGGAAACTGGCACTGTCCGGACGCCATTTTGGCTTTGGCTCACAAGCCACCACTGCACCCAGGGACGCCGTTATGGGTCCATTTCCTAGCCTGCCACCCTGCACGCGCAGGGACGCCATTATGGCCTTGCAGCATCGGCGCGGTAACCACCCACGGGCCCTGGAGACGTGGAAACCTCCGGAACGCCGGTGGAGGAGATTAGCCAACCACAGAGCGGCTCACTAGGCTGGTGGTGGTGGTGGTGTTGATGTTGTTGTTGTTGTCATTCGTCCCCCTGGTCACATTTCCCATCATCACTGCTCCCATTTAGTGATTTCTTCCTTCTTTTTTTCACATAAAACCGTGTAGTGGGGCTTGGGGGGGGGGGGGGGGGGGGGCTTGGTGGGGGAGGTGTGTGTGTGGGGGGTGCTTGGCAGGGGAGGGAGGGGGCTTGGCGAGGGAGGTGGGGGAGTGAATGACTGTTCCATTAGGCCAGTGTGGACACTGAGGTGATGTAATGTTGCTGCCACTGTGCCCACAAAGTTAAAAGCTACTTTATACACACACACACACACACACACACACACACACACTCCCTCTCTCGCCAACAGCAGTCTGAGAGGCATACAGCCGTCTCTAGCTACCCTCTCTGTATCTCTCCCTCTCCCTCTCCCTCTCCCTCTCCCTCTCCCTCTCTCCCTCTCCCTCTCCCTCTCCCTCTCCCTCTCCCTCTCTCTCCCCCTCTCCCTCTCCCTCTCCCTCTCCCTCTCCCTCTCCCTCTCTCTCGCTCCCTCTCCCTCTCCCTCTCCCTCTCCCTCTCCCTCTCCCTCTCTCTCTCTCTCTCCCTCTCCCTCTCCCTCTCCCTCCCTCTCTCTCCCTCCCCCCCTCAGTTCTTCCATTAGCTGTAAGGAGACCAGAGCTGCTCCTGGTTCCAGAGACATTGTGTCCTGATGGAGTGATTTTCCACATCTCTGTGCACTGGAGGCTTTAAGCCGGCAGCTGCTCTGTTATGAACCCAGATCCATCTGGGATGTTTATTAGTCCTGTTCAGACAGCCTGCGTAGGCTGGGACTGGGGCTGGGGCTGGGGGCTGGGAGGGAGATTGGGGCTAGGACTGGGGGCTGGGGCTGGGGCTGGTACTGGGGGCTGGTACTGGGGGCTGCGTCCCCTCCCTGACGTTGTCCTTTGTCCCTGTAGGGCACCAGGAAGCCCAACTTCCGGGAGCAGTCCAACGACCAGATCCGGTACCAGCGCTGGCTGCTCAAGAACGAGACCAAGGCCTTCTACACGCCTGTGTTCGCCGAGGACATCAGGCAGGGAACACAGTACCTCCTACAGGTGGGAGGCTGCTACTGCACCGGGGAGCACACACACACACACACACACACACACACACACACACACACACACACCAACACACACACACAGAGGGCCATACACACACACACACACACACACACACACACACACACACACACACAGTACCTCCTACAGGTCAGAGACTGGTACTGCACTGGTTGCACGCACGCACACACACACACACACACACACACGCACGCATACACACAACACAACACACACACACGTGTGGGTGGAGTTGTGTAATGCTGGGTTTGGGAGAGGCAGCACTATGTGAAATTGATCTGGAAAGAAGCAAAGTGATTTAGTAAGGTTGGTTTGGCCTGTTTCTCTGTGTGTGTGTGTGTGTGTGTGTGTGTGTGTGTGTAGGCTGCTGGGCTGGGTCGTC
>NC_139659.1:25000-30000 GCF_951799395.1 Argentina silus | reverse complement strand
CTGTAGCGTGATAGCTGTAGCCTGTCTGGGGAATAACTCCTGTCCTCTCTGCTTCTAACACACTCTGTTTCCTGTAGCTTTTACACCCTTCTCTGAAGCTTTGTGTGTGTGTGTGTGTGTGTGTGTGTGTGTGTGTGTGTGTGTGTGTGTGTGCACTAATGTTGTATTTTCTTTAAAGCCTTTCTTTCCGGTCTGTTCTCCAGTCTAAGTGCCTGTTTCTTCTCACTGTGTCTACACTCCTCTGTCTGTCTCTCTCTCTCTCTCTCTCTCTGTCTCTCTCTCTCTCTCTCTCTCTCTCCTGTCTTTTACTCTGTAATGTATTTTCCAGGTACAACTGTTTCAAATCCACAGACAGGCAGACAGACACACAGGCAGGCAGGCAGGCAGGCAGACAGACACACAGGCAGACAGACACACAGGCAGACAGACACACAGGCAGACAGACACACAGGCAGACAGACACACAGGCAGACAGACACACAGGCAGGCAGACAGAACAGACAGGCAGGCAGACAGATCTGAACCACAACCTCCACACCCTCCTTGATAGTCCTTCACCTCAGTGAGTCACACAGTAACAGCCAGGACAGACACCACTGACCAGCTTACTGTTCTCTCACCTAGTGCTCTTCTCCTGTGTGTGTGTGTGTGTGTGTGTGTGTGTGTGTGTGTGTGTGTGTGTGTGTGTGTGGTGTGTGTGTGGTGTGTGTGTGTGTGTGTGTGGTGTGTGTGTGTGTGGTGTGTGTTTGTGTGTGGTGTGTGTGTGTGTGTGTGGTGTGTGTGTGTGTGTCCTACAGACAAGAAGAGTGCCAGTGTGCCGCTGAACAGTGCGGACCAGCGCCTCCTGGAGGCCAGTCAGCAGTTCCAGAGGAAGCAGGGGAAAGGCACCGTGGACGTCTGGTGGCTGTTTGATGATGGCGGTGAGTTACTGTACACTGTGTGTGTGGTGTGTGTAGATGTAGATGTGTGTGTGTGTGTGTGTGTGTGTGTAGATGTAGGTGTGTGTGTGTGTGTGTGTGTGTGTGTGTGTGTGTGTGTGTAGATGTAGATATGTGTGTGTGTGTAGATATGTGTGTGTGTGTGTGTGTGTGTGTGTGTGTAGATGTAGATATGTGTGTGTGTGTGTGTGTGTAGATGTGTGTGTGTGCGTGTGTAGCTGTGTGAAGTCTGTGTGAGGTTGCTAGGCGTTTGATGCTGACTGTAGTCTGACCCCGCCCTGACCCCGCCCCCAGGCCTGACCCTGCTCATCCCCTACCTGCTGACCAATAAGAAGAGGTGGAGCGACTGTAAGATCCGCGTGTTCATTGGAGGAAAGATCAACCGCATCGACCACGACCGCAGGGCGTGAGTACCGCTGAGTCATGTGGTCATACCCACATGCACCATCATGCACCACTCTCTCTCCTCTCCCCCCCCCCCCCCCCTCTCTCTCTAATGTCAGTCTTAGTGTTAGTGGTGTTAGTAGTGTTAGTAGTGTTAGTGGTGTTAGTAGTGTTAGTAGTGTTAGTGGTGTTAGTAGTGTTAGTAGTTCAGTAGTGTTAGTAGTTCAGTAGTGTTAGTAGTGTTAGTAGTGTTAGTAGTGTTAGTAGTGTTAGTAGTGTTAGTGGTGTTAGTAGTGTTAGTGGTGTTAGTAGTGTTAGTAGTGTTAGTGGTGTTAGTAGTGTTAGTGGTGTTAGTGTGTTAGTGGTGTTAGTAGTGTTTAGTAGTTCAGTAGTGTTAGTAGTGTTAGTAGTGTTAGTAGTGTTAGTAGTTCAGTAGTGTTAGTAGTGTTAGTAGTTCAGTAGTGTTAGTAGTGTTAGTAGTGTTAGTAGTTCAGTAGTGTTAGTAGTGTTAGTAGTGTTAGTAGTGTTAGTAGTTCAGTAGTGTTAGTAGTGTTAGTGGTGTTAGTAGTGTTAGTAGTTCAGTAGTGTTAGTAGTGTTAGTGGTGTTAGTAGTGTTAGTAGTTCAGTAGTGTTAGTAGTGTTAGTAGTTCAGTAGTGTTAGTAGTGTTAGTAGTGTTAGTAGTTCAGTAGTGTTAGTAGTGTTAGTAGTGTTAGTAGTGTTAGTAGTTCAGTAGTGTTAGTAGTGTTAGTAGTGTTAGTAGTTCAGTAGTGTTAGTAGTGTTAGTAGTGTTAGTAGTTCAGTAGTGTTAGTGGTGTTAGTAGTGTTAGTAGTTCAGTAGTGTTAGTAGTGTTAGTAGTGTTAGTAGTGTTAGTAGTGTTAGTAGTTCAGTAGTGTTAGTAGTGTTAGTAGTGTTAGTAGTTCAGTAGTGTTAGTAGTGTTAGTAGTGTTAGTGGTGTTAGTAGTGTTAGTAGTGTTAGTGGTGTTAGTAGTGTTAGTAGTGTTAGTGGGTGTTAGTAGTGTTAGTAGTGTTAGTAGTGTTAGTAGTGTTAGTAGTGTTAGTAGTTCAGTAGTGTTAGTGGTGTTAGTAGTGTTAGTAGTGTTAGTAGTGTTAGTAGTGTTAGTAGTTCAGTAGTGTTAGTAGTGTTAGTAGTTCAGTAGTGTTAGTAGTGTTAGTAGTGTTAGTAGTGTTAGTAGTGTTAGTAGTTCAGTAGGTCGGTGTCGTAGGTTAGTAGTTCAGTGGTGTTAGTAGTGTTAGTAGTGTTAGTAGTGTTAGTGGTGTTAGTAGTGTTAGTAGTGTTAGTGGTGTTAGTAGTGTTAGTAGTTCAGTAGTGTTAGTAGTTCAGTAGTGTTAGTAGTGTTAGTAGTGTTAGTAGTGTTAGTAGTGTTAGTAGTGTTAGTAGTGTTAGTAGTTCAGTAGTGTTAGTAGTGTTAGTGGTGTTAGTAGTGTTAGTAGTGTTAGTAGTGTTAGTAGTGTTAGTAGTGTTAGTAGTGTTAGTAGTGTTAGTAGTTCAGTAGTGTTAGTAGTGTTAGTGGTGTTAGTAGTGTTAGTAGTTCAGTAGTGTTAGTAGTGTTAGTAGTGTTAGTAGTTCAGTAGTGTTAGTAGTGTTAGTAGTGTTAGTAGTGTTAGTAGTGTTAGTAGTGTTAGTGGTGTTAGTAGTGTTAGTAGTGTTAGTAGTGTTAGTAGTGTTAGTGGTGTTAGTAGTGTTAGTAGTTCAGTAGTGTTAGTAGTGTTAGTAGTGTTAGTAGTTCAGTAGTGTTAGTAGTGTTAGTAGTGTTAGTAGTGTTAGTAGTGTTAGTAGTGTTAGTGGTGTTAGTAGTGTTAGTAGTGTTAGTAGTGTTAGTAGTGTTAGTAGTGTTAGTGGTGTTAGTGGTGTTAGTGGTGTTAGTAGTGTTAGTAGTTCAGTAGTGTTAGTAGTGTTAGTAGTGTTAGTAGTGTTAGTAGTTCAGTAGTGTTAGTAGTGTTAGTAGTTCAGTAGTGTTAGTAGTGTTAGTAGTGTTAGTAGTTCAGTAGTGTTAGTAGTGTTAGTAGTGTTAGTAGTGTTAGTAGTTCAGTAGTGTTAGTAGTGTTAGTGGTGTTAGTAGTGTTAGTAGTTCAGTAGTGTTAGTAGTGTTAGTGGTGTTAGTAGTGTTAGTAGTTCAGTAGTGTTAGTAGTGTTAGTAGTTCAGTAGTGTTAGTAGTGTTAGTAGTGTTAGTAGTTCAGTAGTGTTAGTAGTGTTAGTAGTGTTAGTAGTGTTAGTAGTTCAGTAGTGTTAGTAGTGTTAGTAGTGTTAGTAGTTCAGTGGTGTTAGTAGTGTTAGTGGTGTTAGTAGTGTTAGTAGTGTTAGTAGTGTTAGTAGTGTTAGTAGTTCAGTGGTGTTAGTAGTGTTAGTAGTGTTAGTAGTGTTAGTAGTGTTAGTAGTGTTAGTAGTGTTAGTAGTGTTAGTAGTTCAGTAGTGTTAGTAGTGTTAGTAGTGTTAGTAGTTCAGTAGTGTTAGTAGTGTTAGTAGTGTTAGTGGTGTTAGTAGTGTTAGTAGTTCAGTAGTGTTAGTGGTGTTAGTAGTGTTAGTAGTGTTAGTAGTGTTAGTAGTTCAGTAGTGTTAGTGGTGTTAGTAGTGTTAGTAGTTCAGTAGTGTTAGTAGTTCAGTAGTGTTAGTAGTTCAGTAGTGTTAGTAGTGTTAGTAGTGTTAGTAGTGTTAGTAGTGTTAGTAGTTCAGTAGTGTTAGTGGTGTTAGTAGTGTTAGTAGTTCAGTAGTGTTAGTAGTGTTAGTAGTGTTAGTAGTGTTAGTAGTGTTAGTAGTTCAGTAGTGTTAGTAGTGTTAGTAGTGTTAGTAGTTCAGTAGTGTTAGTAGTGTTAGTAGTGTTAGTGGTGTTAGTAGTGTTAGTAGTGTTAGTGGTGTTAGTAGTGTTAGTAGTGTTAGTGGTGTTAGTAGTGTTAGTAGTGTTAGTAGTGTTAGTAGTGTTAGTGGTGTTAGTAGTGTTAGTAGTGTTAGTAGTTCAGTAGTGTTAGTAGTGTTAGTAGTGTTAGTAGTTCAGTAGTGTTAGTGGTGTTAGTAGTGTTAGTAGTGTTAGTAGTGTTAGTAGTGTTAGTAGTGTTAGTAGTTCAGTAGTGTTAGTAGTGTTAGTAGTGTTAGTAGTGTTAGTAGTGTTAGTAGTTCAGTAGTGTTAGTAGTGTTAGTAGTTCAGTAGTGTTAGTAGTGTTAGTAGTTCAGTAGTGTTAGTAGTGTTAGTAGTTCAGTGGTGTTAGTAGTGTTAGTAGTGTTAGTAGTGTTAGTAGTTCAGTAGTGTTAGTAGTGTTAGTGGTGTTAGTAGTGTTAGTAGTTCAGTGGTGTTAGTAGTGTTAGTAGTGTTAGTAGTGTTAGTAGTGTTAGTAGTGTTAGTAGTTCAGTAGTGTTAGTAGTGTTAGTGGTGTTAGTAGTGTTAGTAGTTCAGTAGTGTTAGTAGTGTTAGTGGTGTTAGTAGTGTTAGTAGTTCAGTAGTGTTAGTAGTGTTAGTAGTGTTAGTAGTGTTAGTAGTTCAGTGGTGTTAGTAGTGTTAGTAGTGTTAGTAGTGTTAGTAGTGTTAGTAGTGTTAGTAGTTCAGTGGTGTTAGTAGTGTTAGTAGTGTTAGTGGTGTTAGTAGTGTTAGTAGTTCAGTAGTGTTAGTAGTGTTAGTAGTGTTAGTAGTGTTAGTAGTTCAGTGGTGTTAGTGGTGTTAGTAG
>NC_139659.1:7500-17500 GCF_951799395.1 Argentina silus | reverse complement strand
TAAATGCAGATAGCGTAGTAGCTAGCTAGCTAGCCGTCGATCAGTAGCATGTAGTACCACACTGTATGGTTGGTCGTCTTTATCCAGCGTTTTTAAAACTAGAACATTTCTGTAGATACATTGTTATTATTCTGGATGTACCCCTCCCATTTCAGGACCACCCCCCCTAGTCTGTCACAATGGGCCGCGGGGGAATGTGTGCCAGTGCCAGGTTAGGGCCGTTCAGGCCCGCGGGTCAGAAAGTGCTGATTGGTGTGGATCAGGAGGGTGGTATTAGTTCATTCTGCCTCAGACAATAGTTCTCTGCTCGGCCTCATAGCACCACACAACACCAGCCACGCATTCACTCACTCATTCATGCCTGTCTGTCTGTCTGTGTGTCTGTCTGCCTCTCCTGTGTGTGTGTCTGTCTGTCTGTCTGTCTGTTTCTCGGTCGGGTCGGTCTGTTTAGCCGTCTGTCTGCCTCCCCTGTCTGTCTGGCTGGCTGGCTGTTTGTCTGTCTGTCTGCCTCTCTTGGCTGTCTGGCTGTTTGTTTGTCTGTCTGTCTGTCTGTCTGTCTGTCTGTCTGTCTGTCTGTCTGTCTGTCTGTCATAGACTATGCTAGACTGGTAGCCTCCCAGTTCGCCCCATTCACATGTGGTCAAAGAAACAACTCCCAGTTTAGTATGTGAAGACGCTTAGTGTCTGTGGACTTGGTTTGTTGTGTGGTTATTCCTGGGTGAGGGTCAGGGTCAGGGTTAGGGTTAGGGTTAGGGTCAGGGTTAGGGTTAGGGTCAGGGTTAGGGTTAGGGTCAGGGTCAGGGTTAGGGTTGTTGAGTTCTGTTTGGTTGGAACAGAGAAGCTTCTAAAGCACAGCTGACATTAAGTTCTAAACTTCCAAATTCTCGACCGTACCATTTGGGGCCTTTCTCCCGGGGGTGTTGAGTCCAAAGATGGCCGTCATGTTTGAGTGTTCAGGCTGCTCACCTCCAGAGTGGCGGGTTTCTTTAGGAAAGGAACCGCTGCGAAGCTTCGGGATCAAACACAGGGTTGTTGTTGTTGTTGTTGTTTCTATATATGATGTCCAGCGTTGCCTTGGCCTTACCCTACACGCTGTCTGGAGGTCAAAGGTCAGGCCTTACCCTACACGCTGTCTGGAGGTCAAAGGTCAGGCCTTACCCTACACGCTGTCTGGAGGTCACAGGTCATTTAGCGTTTAAGGCAGGCGATGTCACTTCCGTTAGCTTCTCTAGCTCTCATCCTTTATATGCAATCTCTGAGAAGAATGTGACCCCGGGTCAGAGGTCAGAGGTCATCTGAATGTAAACCTGGTAAAACACTAATGTGGGACCACTTTCTGAACTTCTGTTGAATTATTATTATTATAATTATTCTTTTTTTAATTTTTAAACTTTTCTGCTGTGCTGAGTTCTCTCACCGTCTGTCAGTATCACACATGGAGAAGGACGTGTGTGTGTGTGTGTATGTGCGTGTGTGTGTGTGTGTGTGTGCGTGTGTGTGTGTGTGTGTGTGTGTGTGTGTGTGTGCAGCGCTGTATTTCAGGTTCAATGTAACGTTACTATATTACCACCCACACAACTGCATCACACCATACTGTGTCCTTCATATAGAGAATGACTATGCCATGTGATATGAATGAATCTATATATACTAGTGTATAAAAGATATTTCTTTAATTCAATGCTTTGCACATACTTCAATTATCTTTTTGTAAAGGGTGGGGGATTGTAAAGATTTTTAGAATCCTGAAGGTACAATCTTACTGCTAACCAACGTGTGTGTGTGTGTGTGTGTGTGTGTGTGTGTCACCACGTGACGTCTAACACTCCTCCCTCAACTTCCTGTTACGAACCAACAATGTTGCAGAAGCAGAACCACGGGTTCCTCAGCGCCGGCGTCTGTCTGTGGTGTGTCTGTAGTCTGTCTGTGGTGTGTCTGTAGTCTGTCTGTGGTGTGTACAAATAGAAACATCCTAGATGACAAGAAACATGAACACACACCAGGAGGGTCCGGTGGCCCCGGGACGCCCCGTCCAAAACACCATGTAGTGGATGTCTCTCAACCAAATACTGTGTGTTTGTTCATGGATGTATAGATGCTCATAGAACGTGGGGGTGCGAGGGGGAGGAGACACCAGCGCCCCCTGGCGTCTGTTAACGGTCTGACGCGACTGCTCTGTCTGAGACCAGACCATGTGACCTAGCTCCTCGGTCCACGCCACGTCTGCGTATGTCTGGTGTATTTGTAGCCAAAGTCCCCCTTTCTCCCTCTCCCTTCTATTCCTCCCTCTCCTCCCCCTTTCTCCCTCTCCTCCCCCTTTCTCCCTCTCCCTTCTATTCCTCCCTCTCCTCCCCCTTTCTCCCTCTCCTCCCCCTTTCTCCCTCTCCCTTCTATTCCTCCCTCTCATCCTTCCCTCTCTCCTCTCTTCCCTTCCCCTCCCTCTCCTCCTCCCCCTCCATCCCTCTCCTTGTCCTCTCTCCCTTCCATTCCTCCCTCTCCTCCCCCTTTCTCCCCCTCCCCTCTCCTCCCTCCCTCCCCCCCCATATTGTGAGTCATGACGATGAATGAAGAAACTGATTGGTCTCGATCTCCCGACTCTGAACCCTTAGTTCACACTGTACAACTCTTGAGAAAAACTAACCTGTACATAAAAACTTCGTAGTCTAACGAGATAAATTAAGGGAGTGGATTATTAATGGCAAATTAATACGGAGAAAGATATTTATTTTAGTTTAGAATTTTCTCCAAGTTTTTGTTCTTTCATTATCTTTATTTTATTTTATTGTTTTTGGTTTTAAATTAATTTGCATGTTGATTTTTGCGTTTTTTTGATCTTCCTCAGAAAATTGTCTTTCGGTTTCTCTTATTTCTTTTTCTCCAGTCTGTACATTTCTATCTTTTATAAAAAAAAGCCTTTGAAGAAAAGCTGTGTTGACAGGTGTTGTACTGTTCACTGTCAGATATGCTTTTTCTAACATTTTAACATTTAAGGTTACCAATACTTTGTACATCTTTATTGCAATAAATAAATCAAATGAATCAATCATTATTGGCCTTTGTCTCTTCACACACACACACACACACACACACCCACCCTGGCAACAACATGAAGGACAGGCTGGGTGGTGATGCAGTAGTTACTCTACTGACTGACAGGCAGTTAAACATGTTGTTCTGATCTTTCTGCCACCTACTGGTATGAGACACCGTCTGGCCCGTCAGGAGACCCTGGGAGACAGCATCATAATACTATACCATATTCACTATAATACTATACTATATTCACTATAATACTATACCATATTCACTATAATACCACTGGGTACCACCATATCCACTAGTTACTGAGTGATACAGTATACTTCACTAAAAGAAGCAATGACTGAACTTGAACTTGTGACTGAACTTGAATGCAGGTACCACCCACCCACACACACACACACACCATACACACACACACACACAGACACACACACCATACACATACACACACACACACACACACACACACACCATACACATAGACACACACACACACACACACACACACCATACACACACACACACACACACACACACACCCCTGCAGCTTGCGTACAGGTTCTCAACCGGGAGAGGCACCATGCCACTCACCAGAGGCCAGGGCACCATGCCACTCAGGGGGGAGTCGACATGTTTACCAGCTGGTTTCACAGAGACAACAGCTGCCCTCTGCTGCCCTCTGCTGCCTGCCGTAAGCACACACACACACACACACACACACACACACAGGGATAGAGAGGGAGACAGGAAGAGAAAGAGCGTTGGCCTTCTCTGTAATACTCAGATTTATTCATATACTGCTACACTGCACTACTTATACTATACTGCACTACCTGTATATACTGTTCATTGCACTTTCTGCTTTTTTGCACTTCTGGTTAGACGCTAACTGCATTTCGTTGTCTCTGTACTTGTACTCTGCACAATGACAATAAAGTTTAATCTAATCTAATCTAATCTAATCTAATTCAGTGGTGGTTTGAATGTCAGGATGGTGTGTTAGCTGGCTGTTGAACACTCAGTCCCTTGACAACCTCTCTCTTTCATATTCTCAGTCTCTCCATCCTTCTCCATCCCCTTCTCTCCATCCCACTCTCCCTCTCTCTCCATCCCTCTCTCCATCTCTCTCTATCCCTCTCTCTCTCTCTCTCCCTCTGTCTCTCCATCCCACTCTCCCTCTCTCTCTCCCTCTGTCTCTCCATCCCTCTCTCCATCTCTCTCTCCATCCCTCTCTCCATCTCTCTCTCCATCCCTCTCTCCATCTCTCTCTATCCCTCTCTCTCTCTCTCCATCCCTCTCTCCCTCCCTCCATCCCTCTCTCCATCTCTCTCTCCCTCCCTCTCCATCTCTCTCCCTCCCTCCCTCTCTCTCTCCATCCCTCCCTCCCTCCCTCTCTCCCTCCCTGCCTGTGGGTGTTGTCCATCCCTCCCTCCCTCTCTCTCTTCCTCCCTCCCTCCCTCCCTGCCTGTGGGTGTTGTCCATCCCTCCCTCTCTCCCTCCCTCCCTCCCTGCCTCTCTCCATCCCTCTCTCCATCTCTCTCTCCATCCCTCTCTCCATCTCTCTCTATCCCTCTCTCTCTCTCTCCATCCCTCTCTCCCTCCCTCCATCCCTCTCTCCATCTCTCTCTCCCTCCCTCTCCATCTCTCTCCCTCCCTCCCTCTCTCTCTCCATCCCTCCCTCCCTCCCTCTCTCCCTCCCTGCCTGTGGGTGTTGTCCATCCCTCCCTCCCTCTCTCTCTTCCTCCCTCCCTCCCTCCCTGCCTGTGGGTGTTGTCCATCCCTCCCTCCCTCCCTCTCTCCCTCCCTCCCTCCCTGCCTCTCTCCCTCCCTCTCTCTCCATCTCTCTCCCTCCCTCTCTCTCTCCATCTCTCTCCCTCCCTCCCTCCCTCCCTGCCTCTCTCTCTCCCTCCCTCTCTCCCTCCCTCCCTCCATCCCTCTCTCTCTCCATCTCTCTCCCTCCCTCCATCTCTCCCTCCCTGCCTGTGGGTGTTGTCCCTCCCTCCCTCCCTCCCTCCCTCCCTGCCTGTGGGTGTTGTCCCTCCCTCCCTCCCTGCCTGTGGGTGTTGTCCCTCCCTCCCTCCCTCCCTCCCTGCCTGTGGGTGTTGTCCCTCCCTCCCTCCCTCCCTCCCTGCCTGTGGGTGTTGTCCATCCCTCCCTCCCTCCCTCCCTCCCTGCCTGTGGGTGTTGTCCATCCCTCCCTCCCTCCCTCCCTGCCTGTGGGTGTTGTCCATCCCTCCCTCCCTCCCTCCCTCCCTGCCTGTGGGTGTTGTCCATCCCTCCCTCCCTCCCTCCCTGCCTGTGGGTGTTGTCCATCCCTCCCTCCCTCCCTTCCTCCCTGCCTGTGGGTGTTGTCCCTCCCTCCCTCCCTCCCTCCCTGCCTGTGGGTGTTGTCCCTCCCTCCCTCCCTCCCTCCCTCCCTGCCTGTGGGTGTTGTCCCTCCCTCCCTCCCTCCCTCCCTGCCTGTGGGTGTTGTCCCTCCCTCCCTCCCTCCCTCCCTGCCTGTGGGTGTTGTCCCTCCCTCCCTCCCTGCCTGTGGGTGTTGTCCCTCCCTCCCTCCCTCCCTCCCTGCCTGTGGGTGTTGTCCCTCCCTCCCTCCCTCCCTCCCTGCCTGTGGGTGTTGTCCCTCCCTCCCTCCCTCCCTCCCCCCCTCCCTGCCTGTGGGTGTTGTCCCTCCCTCCCTCCCTCCCTCCCTGCCTGTGGGTGTTGTCCATCCCTCCCTCCCTCCCTCCCTCCCTCCTGTGGGTGTTGTCCCTCCCTCCCTCCCTCCCTGCCTGTGGGTGTTGTCCCTCCCTCCCTCCCTCCCTCCCTGCCTGTGGGTGTTGTCCCTCCCTCCCTCCCTCCCTCCCTCCCTGCCTGTGGGTGTTGTCCATCCCTCCCTCCCTCCCTCCCTCCCTCCCTGCCTGTGGGTGTTGTCCCTCCCTCCCTCCCTGCCTCCCTGCCTGTGGGTGTTGTCCCTCCCTCCCTCTCTCCCTCCCTGCCTGTGGGTGTTGTCCCTCCCTCCCTGCCTCCCTCCCTCCCTGCCTGTGGGTGTTGTCCGTCCCTCCCTCCCTGCCTCCCTCCCTCCCTCCCTCCCTGCCTGTGGGTGTTGTCCCTCCCTCCCTCCCTGCCTGTGGGTGTTGTCCCTCTCATGAGGCAGCCATTGTTCTGCCGGATCCTCACCTCAGAGCGATTAGCATGGTTAGCTCCAGCTAACAGCCAACAGCTCCTCTGCCAGACGTCCTCAGAAGTCACCATCATATCACACCCTTTCACTATAGATGAGACTAACCTGGATGACTAAAGGCTAAATAAATAAATACAATTACCATAAAAGACACCTTCAAATAAATAAATAAAATTACCATAAAAGACACCTTCAAATAAATAAATAAAATTACCATAAAAGACACCTTCAAATAAATAAATAAAATTACCATAAAAGACACCTTCAACCACCCGTGCAGCGGGCAGGTTGAGTAGATGACCTGGACGTGTCCCTGGGTGTGGTTGGGGAACACCCTGGGTGTGGTTGGGGAAGGCTGAGGCAACAGCATGAAAGTCATTCAAATCAAATAACGACAGTTGGGATTTGACACCAAGTGGACCCCCAACTCTGAGGAGGGGTACATGGTGATGACATCACACACAGCTCTAATGTTGAGCCACGAGAGACCCAGGTTCGATCCCCGCCAGAGAAACTGGCCCTACTGATCTTGTGTTGTTGTCTCTGTGGCTCTATCCTCTGGACCAACAGTTACCTCAGGATGATGTCATCCTTCTGCAAGAGAAAGCCTTTAGGGTACATGTTGAATCTGAGGGTACATGTTGAATCTGAGGGTACATGTTGAATCTGAGGGTACATGTTGCTTACATTCATTGTTTGGCCTGATGGACATGTGTGTTATAAGTACAGGAACTTCCTGTTTCAGCAGCACCATCTTGTGGTTCAATGTCAGAAGTGCAAGAAAAGACATCAAGAATCCAAACGTATATATAAGGTGATGCTTTACCTTCAGAACTATACAGACACATGCTCTGACTCCTCTCAGTCATTCCACAGCTCAGTCAGTCAGTCAGTCAGTCAGTTGTTCTGTTGGGTAAAGAACTGTCCAGTCTGGTAAAGACCTGTCCAGTCTGGTAAAGACCTGTCCAGTCTGGTAAAGACCTGTCCAGTCTGGTAAAGAACTGTCCAGTCTGGTAAAGACCTGTCCAGTCTGGTAAAGACCTGCACGGTTCGCCACACCTCAAAAATAACACATTTACTGGAAGAGACGGACAAGGAAGTGTGGACATTAGAGTACGCAGATCACACACATCTTCTGATCACATGTCAGAGTTACAAACACTCTGTTAAAATACGAAACAAAACAACAGACATTGGAAAAGCAGCAGATTTGGCTGTTCAGGTTCAGGTTCATGGCTGTTCAGGTTCAGGTTCATGGCTGTTCAGGTTCAGGTTCATGGCTGTTCAGGTCACCGTTGTTAGGGAGTCTTAGTGTTGAAGCAGTCAGTTTGTAGTCCAGGTGTTCAAAGGCGGTTCCTATGTATGCTACAGCACCAGTTCAACATGGCTTCCTACTAAGTATCACTCAAATGTTTGGGGAAACAATAAAGCAGTGATCATTCGCTGTGAGTCGATGCGGTGTAGAAAGTTGCATCGTAAGGCGTGTTTGTATACATGTATTTACAAGTGATAGGTTGAACCTCTGTTAGAGATTCATCTGCATAGATATTGATGTAAACAAACATCATTTTACATATTTGGTCAGCTTACTCATGACAGTTTTTAAAAACATGTTTAGATGAAAACAACCGTTGGTAATAGTTAAAATGGAACCACATTTGGTGAGTACACTTGGAACAGTGTTGTGTATTGAACGTTTCTATTGGTTGTTGGTCCTTGTTACAGGAAGTGTAACAGGAAGTGCTGTGTCGTCATGGAGTGGTACAGCTGGTCTCTGGTCCGTTGTCTGTCAAGGAGACGGGGTTCTGCTTTCAGCCGGCGCAACACGGCCGCAAGTCCAAATGCAGGTGTGCTGTCAGGGTGTGGGGGGTAACAGGTGGGGGGCTGTCACCTGACCTCCGGTGGGGAGCGGAGCGCTAACAAAGGCCAAACATTTAAACCAGCCGTTACTTCAGACCCCCGCAGCCCCGCCACCAACACACGCATTTACTAAGACTTGTTTTCGCCGTTAAAATGAAGCCCAAAGTGTTATTTTCCCCATAAACTCAACAACTGAATTAAATCTATACTTTGGTATTTACTAGCTTTTCATGCTTTCATTATTCATACTCATCTAGAATGTCTGCAGGCAAATATCTGAGGTCATATTACAACATGTATCATAGGTACCTTGTACATAACAGGGTCAGGGTCAGGGTTAGGGTCAGGGATAAGGTCAAGATCAGGGTCAGGGATAGGGTCAAGGTCAGGGTCAGGGTCAGGGATAGGGTCAAGGTCAGGGTCAGGGATAGGGTCAGGGTTAGGGTCAGGTTTAGGGTCAGGGTCAGGGATAGGGTCAAGGTCAGGGTCAGGGATAGGGTCAAGGTCAGGGTCAGGGTTAGGGTCAGGGTCAGGGTTAGGGTCAGGGTCAGCACTAGTACTAAAGTACTAAAATAAATACCAAAAATCAGGTCACAATAAGTGAAATACTGATTGTTAATATGTACATATGTCAGAATACTACATGTTGGTTACTACTATTCTATATGATGTTGTTTCATAAAAGGCCAGTTTCCCTGGGTTAGGGTTACCATGACAACCAAAGCACAGTGGCAGACCAGAATAAGAGACTTCTTCCACTGACCATCACATGACTAATGATCACATGACCATACCGTCGATCACATGACTACACCGTCAATATACCGCATTCTGTCTAATCTGCTCATCTACTGACCACTACTACACCCTGCTCATTTCACCGCTGTCTTGGTCTTGGTCTTGGTCTGTATCCGGGTCACAGGGTCATGAGGTCACAGGGTGAGGTCACATGGAGAGAGGGACTACTGGAGATGATGTCATGTCTCAGTTTCAAGCTTCTAGCTCAGAGTCACTGTGTCCCTTGTCCTGTAGAGACACCGTCCAATACTGTCACGAGAAAGAGAGAGAGAGATAGAGAGAGAGACAGAGAGAGAGAGAGAGAGAGACAGAGAGAGAGAGAGAGACAGAGAGAGAGACAGAGAGAGAGAGAGAGAGAGACAGAGAGAGAGAGAGACAGAGAGAGAGAGAGAGACAGAGAGAGAGAGAGACAGAGAGAGACAGAGAGAGAGAGAGAGAGAGAGAGAGAAAGAGAGAGACAGAGAGAGAGAGAGAGAGAGAGAGAAGGAGGAGGGGTTATATTAGCTAGCAGACCCCCCTCTCCTCAGGTCTTTGGTAATGGTGGACGGTCGGGTCAGACCACTGCGTGTGTTAGACGGGGGTGGCTGGCTCCTCCTACTGCAGCCTGATCTGCAGCTTCATCCGGAGGTTTCCCCCCAGCGCCCCCCCCAGGTGGTCCTGGTCCTGGTCCTGGTCCCGGAGCTGGCCGTGGGCGTGGCCGTGGGCGTGGCCGTGGCCGTGGGCGTGGCCGTGGGCGTGGCCGTGCAGCGGTGAGCTGGCGATCTCCAGCGTGTAGTGGCGTGGCGTCTCCGTGGCGACCGTCCTGGTGCTGTGCAGGTAGCTGAGGCCGTCAGTCTGCTGGATACGGAACAGGCCGTGGCGGTTGCCGGCGGTGATGATGTAGTGCATGTGCCCAGCGAGGGGTTTGAGGGCGGGGACTAACTCCAGGATGTGGTGCTGGGGGCGGAGCTCTGACGCGTTGAGGACCAGAGACAGGGGAACCTCCATGTCCAAACTGTCCAGGCTGAGGGGGTCCTGCTGGGGGGGGGGGGGTCCGGCTGGGGCTGAGGGGGTCCTGCTGGGGGGGGGGGTTACACCACAGGACAAGTTTGTTTACTAAATGATAAAATTGCAAGAATCACCCTGCACAGATCTAAA
>NC_139659.1:0-2500 GCF_951799395.1 Argentina silus | reverse complement strand
GTGTGTGGGGTGTGTGTGTGTGTGTGTGTGTGTGTGATGTGTGTGTGTGTGTGTGTGTGTATGTGTGTGTGTGTGTGTGTGGTGTGTGTGTGTGTGTGTGTGTGTGGGGTGTGTGTGTGTGTGTGTGGGGGTGTGTGTGTGTGTGTGTGTGTGGGGTGTGTGTGTGTGTGTGTGTGTGTGGTGTGTGTGTGAGTGTGTGTGTCTATCTGTGTGTGGTGTGTGTGTGGTGTGTGTGTGTGTGTGTGTGTGTGTCTCACCGAGGCAGGCGGGTCCCGGTGAGGCTGCTGGTGTAGCCCACCCTGCAGTGACAGCGGTAGGACCCCATGGTGTTGATGCAGCGTCCGTCCTGACACACCCCCGAGGTCACCTGACACTCGTCTACGTCTGGGGAGGAACAGGGAAACCACGTCTCACACACGGGAACGTTCCAGAACACGTCTCACACACGCAGCGTTCTAGAACACGTCTCACACACGGGAACGTTCCAGAACATGTCTCACACACGGGAACGTTCCAGAACATGTCTCACACATGCCTGACCCCTGACCGGCCTCCCCCGACCCCTGACCCCCCCCCCCCCTGACCTGTGCCGTCCGTGGTGTAGCCCGGCCCGTGGGGGCAGAGCCTCTTGTAGTGGGCGGGTCCCCGGGAGCGGGGCAGAGTTCACACTGGTTGCCCCAGCCCCGCCCCCCGCCACAGCCCCGCCCCCCGCCACAGCAGCCCGGCCCCCCCCCATGGCAGCAGCACTGGGACTTGGTGGAGGGGGTCTGACTGCTGCTGGTTATCTGACACATGGTCTGGAGAACCTCGGTGAAGCAGAACCCCTCCCTGTGGTCTGGAGACACACACACACACACACACACACACACACACACACACAGATAGAGACACACACACACGCACACAGATAGAGACACACACACACACACACAGATAGAGACACACACACACACACAAAAACCTTCTTATTGAGAAGTTTCAGCTACAGTGTTTCTCATTTCACCAGACCAGAATGGGTTAGCCTATTATTCTCACAACACACACACACACACACACACACACACATGTAAGACCTCACCTAGACACTGTGTGTGTGTGGGGTCTGTCTGGTATCCTTCTCCACATTCACACACGTAGCTGCCAACGGTGTTCACACACCGACCGTTCTCACAGACGGCTGGCCTGCGACCACACTCATCCTCATCTGGTGGGGCGGGGGGGAGGGGGGGGGCGGTTAGAAAGATATAATACATAGAATATAACATCATATATATTTGTCAGTGTTAGTCGTCGTGGTAACCCAGTAACAGTCATCACCCTGGCAGACTTCATCGTCATGGCGACGCAGCGTCCCGGGAGGACACACACACATGAAGGTTCCGATCAGGTTCTTGCAGGTCATCCCCCTGGACTCACAGTCATGCAGACCCTCCCAACACTCATCCACGTCTGGGGGGGGAGACGGAGGACAAACAGCTGCATACTCAACACAGCCAGCGATGTTTGGATGTTCAGGGTTAAATCAATCAATCAATCAACCAATCAACCAATCAACCATCAGTCAATCAATCAACTGTGTTTTATGGAGCTTTTTACATTGAGAATGTCTCAAAGTGAAACATATAGGTCCTCATGGCAAGGTTCTACTGGTCTCCCACCCTGACAAGGTTCTACTGGAGTCTCTCACCCTGACAAGGTTCTACTGGTCTCTCACCCTGACAAGGTTCTACTGAGTCTCCCACCCCTGACAAGGTTCTACTGGTCTCTCACCCTGACAAGGTTCTACTGGTCTCCCACCCTGACAAGGTTCTACTGGAGTCTCCCACCCTGACAAGGTTCTACTGGTCTCCCACCCTGACAAGGTTCTACTGAGTCTCCCACCCTGACAAGGTTCTACTGGAGTCTCCCACCCTGACAAGGTTCTACTGGAGTTTCCCACCCTGACAAGGTTCTACTGGAGTCTCCCACCACTGACACATGTCTACATGTACAGAAACCAGTCAAAAGTTGGACCACACCTTCTCATTCAATGGTTTTTCTTTATTTTTATTATTTTCTACATTGTAGATTAATATTGAAGACATCAAAACTATGAAGGAACACATATGGAATTATGTATTAAACAAAAAAGTGTTAAACAAACCAGAATATGTTTTATATTTTAGATTCTTCAAAGTAGCCACCTTTTGCTTTGATGACAGCTTTGCACAGTTCCCTCTGGCGGGGGCAGAGTTGACAGGGGTCTGTGTGTTGGTGTGTTGGTGGTGTGTTGGTGTGTTAGTGTGTTGGTGTGTTGGTGTGTTGGTGTGTTGGTGGTATGTTGGTGTGTTGGTGTGTTGGTGTGTTGGTGTGTTGGTGTGTTGGTGGTATGTTGGTGTGTTGGTGTGTTGGTGTGTTAGTGTGTTGGTGTGTTGGTGTGTTGGTGTGTTGGTGTGTTAGTGTGTTAGTGTGTTAGTGTGTTGGTGTGTTGGTGTGTTAGTGTGTTAGTGTGTTGGGTTGG
>NC_139658.1:26426212-26473712 GCF_951799395.1 Argentina silus | reverse complement strand
CTAACCCTAACCCTAACCCTAACCCTAACCCTAACCCTAACCCTAACCCTAACCCTAACCCTAACCCTAACCCTAACCCTAACCCTAACCCTAACCCTAACCCTAACCCTAACCCTAACCCTAACCCTAACCCTAACCCTAACCCTAACCCTAACCCTAACCCTAACCCTAACCCTAACCCTAACCCTAACCCTAACCCTAACCCTAACCCTAACCCTAACCCTAACCCTAACCCTAACCCTAACCCTAACCCTAACCCTAACCCTAACCCTAACCCTAACCCTAACCCTAACCCTAACCCTAACCCTAACCCTAACCCTAACCCTAACCCTAACCCTAACCCTAACCCTAACCCTAACCCTAACCCTAACCCTAACCCTAACCCTAACCCTAACCCTAACCCTAACCCTAACCCTAACCCTAACCCTAACCCTAACCCTAACCCTAACCCTAACCCTAACCCTAACCCTAACCCTAACCCTAACCCTAACCCTAACCCTAACCCTAACCCTAACCCTAACCCTAACCCTAACCCTAACCCTAACCCTAACCCTAACCCTAACCCTAACCCTAACCCTAACCCTAACCCTAACCCTAACCCTAACCCTAACCCTAACCCTAACCCTAACCCTAACCCTAACCCTAACCCTAACCCTAACCCTAACCCTAACCCTAACCCTAACCCTAACCCTAACCCTAACCCTAACCCTAACCCTAACCCTAACCCTAACCCTAACCCTAACCCTAACCCTAACCCTAACCCTAACCCTAACCCTAACCCTAACCCTAACCCTAACCCTAACCCTAACCCTAACCCTAACCCTAACCCTAACCCTAACCCTAACCCTAACCCTAACCCTAACCCTAACCCTAACCCTAACCCTAACCCTAACCCTAACCCTAACCCTAACCCTAACCCTAACCCTAACCCTAACCCTAACCCTAACCCTAACCCTAACCCTAACCCTAACCCTAACCCTAACCCTAACCCTAACCCTAACCCTAACCCTAACCCTAACCCTAACCCTAACCCTAACCCTAACCCTAACCCTAACCCTAACCCTAACCCTAACCCTAACCCTAACCCTAACCCTAACCCTAACCCTAACCCTAACCCTAACCCTAACCCTAACCCTAACCCTAACCCTAACCCCTAACCCTAACCCCTAACCCTAACCCTAACCCTAACCCTAACCCTAACCCTAACCCTACTCCTGGGCCTGACCCCAACCCTAACCTTAACCTTAACCCTAACCTTAACTCTGACCCTGGCCCCAACCCTAACCTTAACCCCAACCCTAACCCTAACCCTAACCTTAACCCCAGCCCTAACCTTAACCCTAACCCTAACCTTAACCCCAGCCCTAACCCTAACCCTAACCTTAACCCTAACCCTGGCCCCAACCCTAACCTTAACCCTAACCCTAACCCCAACCCTAACCTTAACCCCAGCCCTAACCTTAACCCTGGCCTTAACCCTGATCCTAACCCTAGCCCTAACCTTAACCCTAACCCATGGAAGAAGGGTCAACATGTTTGGAACCATGTTTACCCTAATCCTGACCCTAACCTTGACCCTAACCCTGACCCCAACCCTAACCTTAACCTTAACCCTAACCTCAACCCTAACCTCAACCCTAACCCTTACCCTGGCCTTGGCCCCGACCATAACCCTGGTCCGAAACCGAACCCCGGACCTAGCCCTGACCTACGCCCTAACCCTGGCCTTCGCCTTCTGCCGAGCTCCCACCCCCTCCTTACCCCCAACACTGCCACTTGCCCTGTTTCCATTATGGGAGTGGAAACATTTGAGGGGCCTAACACCCGGGGGAGAGTCCAGACTCTCACAGCAGAGATCCATCATGCTCAAAGCCCCTTACCATCGGAGGAGGGTCTGGACTTTCATCCTAATTTCCATCTGGATCTGCCTGATTCGAGCTTTGAGGAGGAATCTTCCCCTCGGGGAGCAAATGGACAGACCCTTGTGGTGGGGGCCAAATTTAGATCCAATGTGGCAGTGGCCATCTCTGAGTCCATTGGTTCCAGCTCCCAACCTGAGTCAGGAATGGGTCACCGTCCTGTAGATACAGGAGTGACCCAGAGAGGAGATAGACCGGGTGGGCTCGGTGCATCTGAGGACGCTATGCAGCCCTCCCCACGGGGGCCCACCAGACACCCGAACCACTCCAATGATGAGGGGAAGAGGGGGTGGTCATTGACGGTGGAGAGGCCTGTGCTGGTGATAGGGGACTCCAATTTAGCCAACCTTCCCCGGTGTAACAGCCCACTGGTGCAGGTTGACAGTTTCCCGGGGGCCCGCATTTTCCACCTGACGGGAATCCTCGGGAGGCTGTCCCCCTGTGTAGAGACGCAGAAGGTGATCCTTTCGGTGGGCCTGAACAACTGTTTGAAGCTAAACAGTATAGATACCATTGCCAAACAATTTGGTATTCTAGTAACAAAGGCCAAGAAAATATTTCCCTATGCAGAAATATTCATTCCACTGATTCAGATCTCAGAGCAACAAGACCATGATGTTCAGGTGTTGGCACGTGGGGTCAATTTGTTCATCGGGGAGAGGTATAGGGTGTTAAAGGGTGTGAAGGACAGTGATTTTAAAGTGCAAAGGGACAGAGTACACTGGACAAACATAACAGCCTCTTTGATTTTAGATGGTTGGATGGAGCAATTAAACTAACCAGGGGGGTACCGAGAATTCTCACCCCCATGGGATCCAATATTTTAAACTTGTCAATTTTATATAATTTATCGAAGGCAGAGGAGACCCTCTTGGAAAGAGGCCTCCTGTTCATACCTACTCCATTGGAGACTAATAGGCAGGGTCTTAGGAGAGACCTACACCAGTATCACAGGAGGTTGAAGCTGCTGGACCACTTTGGCTTTGAGTCTGGCGGCCCCCGAGAGCCCTTCACTTTACCCTCCGGCTGGGAACCTGGGGAGGATTTAACATCAGACCCCATTAGGGACCTAGTCGGGGGGGATGTGGGGGGCTTCGGGAGACTGTCTTTCCGGGTGCGTCCAGTCAGCAACCTTTCTAAGGAGGAGAGAAAAGCCCTAGAAAAATTAAAAACTAATAGAGATATAATAATTAAACCGGCAGACAAGGGGTCAAAGATTGTTATCTTAGATAAAACATCATATCTAATAGAGGCAAACAGACAACTTGAAAATAAAAAACATTACTTACCTTTGAAGGAGTCCATTCAGATGGAAACGCAGGTCCAAATCCGGGGAATCCTGGACGATCTGTGTAAGAAAGAAAAAATAACAAAAAAACAGAAGGTTTACCTATATGGGGAGGATCCTCCACGTCCAAGAAAACTTTATTTATTACCAAAAATTCATAAAGATCCAGTGACGTGGACAATCCCTAATAAATTGCCCCCAGGAAGACCTATTGTGTCTGACTGTGGGAGCGAATCATATAGGATTGCTGAATATATTGACTCTTTTCTTAATCCCTTGTCTCAAATTCATGATAGTTATATCAAAGATACATATGCCTTTGTTGACAAGCTTAAGACCGTAGAATTTCCACACGGCGCCATGTTATTTTCTATAGATGTAGATGCTCTGTACACTAATATTGATACTCACCTAGGACTCCAGGCTGTTCAGAATATTTTGGTAAGGCACCCAGATCCAAATAGACCGGATGCAGCTATCTTGAGGTTGTTGGAGTTGGGTTTAACCAAAAATGACTTTGTATTTAATGATAAATATTATTTACAGATTCATGGTACGGCGATGGGGAAGAAGTTTGCTCCCGCCTATGCAAACATCTATATGGCTGAATTTGAGCGAACTGTCTTCCCCAAATGCCACAAACTGCCAACACTGTATCTGCGGTATCTGGATGATATTTTTGGAGTCTGGCCCCATGGGGAACCAGACTTTCGGAATTTTATGTCAACGCTCAACGAACACCATCCTTCCATAACATTTAAATATGAATTACATCCAGAGAAAATACATTTTCTGGACACTGAGGTGTTTGTGGAGGATGGTGAGGATGGGAGGGTGGGTCTTGGGACGAGGGTCTATTTTAAGCCGACGGACACCCATGCTCTGCTGCACAGATCTTCTTACCATCCCAGGCATACCTACAGGGGGATTGTCAAATCCCAACTGATTAGGTTTCGCCGGATCTGTGTGGCGGAGGTGGATGTGCGTTCGGCGACCCAGACCCTCTTCCAGGCCCTGAGACCGAGGGGCTATAGCAGGACGTTCCTCCGCGGCATCCAAGTGGAGGTCCAGCAGATGTTTAGTGGGGGGAGTAAACCTGCAGAAGGGAGGGACGATAAACATCTGGTCCCTTTTGTTTCAACTTATGCACCGGCCGCCCTCGAATTAAATAAAATCGTTAAAGCCAATTTTAAAATAGCACAAACCAAAATAGACCCTCTCCGGGATTTTAGAATTATAGCAGCCTATAGGAGGGGTAGAAACCTGAAGGATCAGTTGGTGAAGGCATCTTTGGGGACCGAGCGACGGGATCCGTTGCAGTCGCATTTTAAAGTAAATTCATTTATCACAAATAAATATACTCATCTGAGTGCAGCAGTGCGGGAGGTCTTCCAGCTTGATTCGTCCAATTTGGTGTACGGCATTGAATGCAAAACCTGTAACAAATGGTATATTGGACAGACAAAAAATAGTTTACGTATGCGGCTGAAACAACATTTGTACAGTATAAGACAAACTACAAAGTCTACCGCAATCTACTTACATTTTAGAGATCATGGCTGGGAGAACCTCCTTATCACAGGCCTGGAAGCAGGGACGGCTTGGTCCGGAAAAAGGAGACTGTGGAGAGAAAGAATTTGGATTAATAAATTAAATACAGTCTATCCTAATGGGTTAAATGAAATATAAAAATATAAAAAAATATAAAATACTTACCTGGGAGTATGGTGAACGACATTGAGAGGGAATGATTAGCCATATTTTATTTTTATATGATATGTATGAAGTGAAATGTAATTTAATTTTTAAAGTGCTTTATACATTTACTTTTTTATATATATATATATGGTGTACATTCCCTTCCTTTGTGTCCCATTTCTCCTTAGGGATAATACATGAAATTATATAGTAACCTACAATTTTCCGGACCTAAAACGTACCTGTTTTTATATTTATTTTTATTTTTCGCTCCATGAAAATCGCTGAACGGCGAAATCGCCAATCAACTAAGGTAAACAGAAGGTTTGTGTGCCAGTGCATTCCTGCTTAGGCAGACGTTTTATGATTCCCCTCACCTAACCCTAACCCTAACCCTAACCCTAACCCTAACCCCTAACCCTAACCCCTAACCCTAACCCTAACCCTAACCCTAACCCTAACCCTAAACCCTAACCCTAACCCTAACCCTAACCCTAACCCTAACCCTCTAACCCTAACCCTAACCCTCTAACCCTAACCCTAACCCTAACCCTAACCCTCTAACCCTAACCCTAACCCTAACCCTAACCCTAACCCTAACCCTAACCCTCTAACCCTAACCCTAACCCTAACCCTAACCCTAACCCTAACCCTAACCCTAACCATGTTTACCCTAATCCTGACCCTAACCTTGACCCTAACCCTGACCCCAACCCTAACCTTAACCTTAACCCTAACCTCAACCCTAACCTCAACCCTAACCCTTACCCTGGCCTTGGCCCCGACCATAACCCTGGTCCGAAACCGAACCCCGGACCTAGCCCTGACCTACGCCCTAACCCTGGCCTTCGCCTTCTGCCGAGCTCCCACCCCCTCCTTACCCCCAACACTGCCACTTGCCCTGTTTCCATTATGGGAGTGGAAACATTTGAGGGGCCTAACACCCGGGGGAGAGTCCAGACTCTCACAGCAGAGATCCATCATGCTCAAAGCCCCTTACCATCGGAGGAGGGTCTGGACTTTCATCCTAATTTCCATCTGGATCTGCCTGATTCGAGCCTTGAGGAGGAATCTTCCCCTCGGGGAGCAAATGGACAGCCCCTTGTGGTGGGGGCCAAATTTAGATCCAATGTGGCAGTGGCCATCTCTGAGTCCATTGGTTCCAGCTCCCAACCTGAGTCAGGAATGGGTCACCGTCCTGTAGATACAGGAGTGACCCAGAGAGGAGATAGACCGGGTGGGCTCGGTGCATCTGAGGACGCTATGCAGCCCTCCCCACGGGGGCCCACCAGACACCCGAACCACTCCAATGATGAGGGGAAGAGGGGGTGGTCATTGACGGTGGAGAGGCCTGTGCTGGTGATAGGGGACTCCAATTTAGCCAACCTTCCCCGGTGTAACAGCCCACTGGTGCAGGTTGACAGTTTCCCGGGGGCCCGCATTTTCCACCTGACGGGAATCCTCGGGAGGCTGTCCCCCTGTGTAGAGACGCAGAAGGTGATCCTTTCGGTGGGCCTGAACAACTGTTTGAAGCTAAACAGTATAGATACCATTGCCAAACAATTTGGTATTCTAGTAACAAAGGCCAAGAAAATATTTCCCTATGCAGAAATATTCATTCCACTGATTCAGATCTCAGAGCAACAAGACCATGATGTTCAGGTGTTGGCACGTGGGGTCAATTTGTTCATCGGGGAGAGGTATAGGGTGTTAAAGGGTGTGAAGGACAGTGATTTTAAAGTGCAAAGGGACAGAGTACACTGGACAAACATAACAGCCTCTTTGATTTTAGATGGTTGGATGGAGCAATTAAACTAACCAGGGGGGTACCGAGAATTCTCACCCCCATGGGATCCAATATTTTAAACTTGTCAATTTTATATAATTTATCGAAGGCAGAGGAGACCCTCTTGGAAAGAGGCCTCCTGTTCATACCTACTCCATTGGAGACTAATAGGCAGGGTCTTAGGAGAGACCTACACCAGTATCACAGGAGGTTGAAGCTGCTGGACCACTTTGGCTTCGAGTCTGGCGGCCCCCGAGAGCCCTTCACTTTACCCTCCGGCTGGGAACCTGGGGAGGATTTAACATCAGACCCCATTAGGGACCTAGTCGGGGGGGATGTGGGGGGCTTCGGGAGACTGTCTTTCCGGGTGCGTCCAGTCAGCAACCTTTCTAAGGAGGAGAGAAAAGCCCTAGAAAAATTAAAAACTAATAGAGATATAATAATTAAACCGGCAGACAAGGGGTCAAAGATTGTTATCTTAGATAAAACATCATATCTAATAGAGGCAAACAGACAACTTGAAAATAAAAAACATTACTTACCTTTGAAGGAGTCCATTCAGATGGAAACGCAGGTCCAAATCCGGGGAATCCTGGACGATCTGTGTAAGAAAGAAAAAATAACAAAAAAACAGAAGGTTTACCTATATGGGGAGGATCCTCCACGTCCAAGAAAACTTTATTTATTACCAAAAATTCATAAAGATCCAGTGACGTGGACAATCCCTAATAAATTGCCCCCAGGAAGACCTATTGTGTCTGACTGTGGGAGCGAATCATATAGGATTGCTGAATATATTGACTCTTTTCTTAATCCCTTGTCTCAAATTCATGATAGTTATATCAAAGATACATATGCCTTTGTTGACAAGCTTAAGACCGTAGAATTTCCACACGGCGCCATGTTATTTTCTATAGATGTAGATGCTCTGTACACTAATATTGATACTCACCTAGGACTCCAGGCTGTTCAGAATATTTTGGTAAGGCACCCAGATCCAAATAGACCGGATGCAGCTATCTTGAGGTTGTTGGAGTTGGGTTTAACCAAAAATGACTTTGTATTTAATGATAAATATTATTTACAGATTCATGGTACGGCGATGGGGAAGAAGTTTGCTCCCGCCTATGCAAACATCTATATGGCTGAATTTGAGCGAACTGTCTTCCCCAAATGCCACAAACTGCCAACACTGTATCTGCGGTATCTGGATGATATTTTTGGAGTCTGGCCCCATGGGGAACCAGACTTTCGGAATTTTATGTCAACGCTCAACGAACACCATCCTTCCATAACATTTAAATATGAATTACATCCAGAGAAAATACATTTTCTGGACACTGAGGTGTTTGTGGAGGATGGTGAGGATGGGAGGGTGGGTCTTGGGACGAGGGTCTATTTTAAGCCGACGGACACCCATGCTCTGCTGCACAGATCTTCTTACCATCCCAGGCATACCTACAGGGGGATTGTCAAATCCCAACTGATTAGGTTTCGCCGGAACTGTGTGGCGGAGGTGGATGTGCGTTCGGCGACCCAGACCCTCTTCCAGGCCCTGAGACCGAGGGGCTATAGCAGGACGTTCCTCCGCGGCATCCAAGTGGAGGTCCAGCAGATGTTTAGTGGGGGGAGTAAACCTGCAGAAGGGAGGGACGATAAACATCTGGTCCCTTTTGTTTCAACTTATGCACCGGCCGCCCTCGAATTAAATAAAATCGTTAAAGCCAATTTTAAAATAGCACAAACCAAAATAGACCCTCTCCGGGATTTTAGAATTATAGCAGCCTATAGGAGGGGTAGAAACCTGAAGGATCAGTTGGTGAAGGCATCTTTGGGGACCGAGCGACGGGATCCGTTGCAGTCGCATTTTAAAGTAAATTCATTTATCACAAATAAATATACTCATCTGAGTGCAGCAGTGCGGGAGGTCTTCCAGCTTGATTCGTCCAATTTGGTGTACGGCATTGAATGCAAAACCTGTAACAAATGGTATATTGGACAGACAAAAAATAGTTTACGTATGCGGCTGAAACAACATTTGTACAGTATAAGACAAACTACAAAGTCTACCGCAATCTACTTACATTTTAGAGATCATGGCTGGGAGAACCTCCTTATCACAGGCCTGGAAGCAGGGACGGCTTGGTCCGGAAAAAGGAGACTGTGGAGAGAAAGAATTTGGATTAATAAATTAAATACAGTCTATCCTAATGGGTTAAATGAAATATAAAAATATAAAAAAATATAAAATACTTACCTGGGAGTATGGTGAACGACATTGAGAGGGAATGATTAGCCATATTTTATTTTTATATGATATGTATGAAGTGAAATGTAATTTAATTTTTAAAGTGCTTTATACATTTACTTTTTTATATATATATATATGGTGTACATTCCCTTCCTTTGTGTCCCATTTCTCCTTAGGGATAATACATGAAATTATATAGTAACCTACAATTTTCCGGACCTAAAACGTACCTGTTTTTATTTTTATTTTTATTTTTCGCTCCATGAAAATCGCTGAACGGCGAAATCGCCAATCAACTAAGGTAAACAGAAGGTTTGTGTGCCAGTGCATTCCTGCTTAGGCAGACGTTTTATGATTCCCCTCACCTAACCGGCCAGTGCCACAAACCCTATCTGTTTTTATTGAATACTTTTAACATTGGCCCTCCATTTTAATATAAATAATATTTTCTCTGGGAGCTCTATCCCAGAGAAGCCTACCCAGTTGGGGGAATCGCTTATAGGGTAGGTTAAATTTTATAATGGAGGGACCGTTTTGCAGAATGTTTTTTTATGGAGTCGATTTTTAGTAGGATATTTTTATATTTACTTGTGATAAGGTTGGCCTGGGAATTGTGGAATTGATTGGAATTGTTTGGTGTTCCACAACCAGGTGGCCAATTAGTCGTTTGGTCGATTTTTAGTAGCTCCGCCCTACCCCATGGCACTTACCCAATAGGGATCATTTTTTTTGTCTCCACCCCCTTTGTTCCCTATATATGTGTGTCTTTCCCTTCATTCTGGTCTTATCCTCTGAAGAAGACACATGGTGTCGAAACGTCAGGAGCTCATTTCAACCTTTTAATCTTTTAACCTTTTAAATCTTTCTACTGACTGTTTTTAATCCTGGATCTTTTATGATCCCTATTTACGTTTTAAATTTACTGGTTTCCCCCCGTATTTCCTGAATTTATTTGCACAATTGCAGCACTTTATTAAAGCATAATTTGCACATTGGGGAGTCTGGGCATTGGGAGGGCTCACTCCTTTAGGGGTAAATTTTTAATTACCCCCTTTTGGTTTGTTTTACACAGTGTGGTTTTTATCTTGCTGTGTTTTTGCACATTGTTTTACACAGTGTGGTTTTTATTTTGCTGTGTTTTTGCACCATTTGAATTTATTTTGCACTTGTTTATTTTGAGTGGCCCCCCTGCAGTGGTTACCAGCCCCCCATTGGCTTGGTGTCTAGAGGGGAGGGAATACATTTATTTTACCCTCCTCCTTTGGACAGAGTGCTGTTTTTAATCTTATTTTTTAATTGTGCAAATTGGGGAAACTATAAGAAAATCCAGTCAGTTTTTTGTGTGTTCCCCCTATTTATTTCCTTGTTTTTAAATGTTAACAGAAGCACTTTATTTGCCTTACTCTGGCACTTAATTCCAGCTGTCCCTGTTTTGCACTTTATTGTTGATTCAATCTCTGTTCATGGAACAGAGAATGAGACCGTCTAATTGGGTGAGAAGAGGGGGGAGAGGGAGTGAGAGAAGGGTTTCTCCCAATATTCCACCTGGGGTAAAGAAAAACAATAATGGTGGGCCTGACACCGCTCGACATGGTGTGCCCAGCCTGCAGAAGAGGTATTTTACACTCCTGCAGGCCATCCACCATGCTGAGGTGGTGGAACGATCAGAGCGATCTGGGACCTTTCCGGTGGGGATGATGCGCCAGGTGAACAAATTAACATCGTTCATCAAGCCGTCATCTCCTAATGCGGATACCGCAGGGAGGGTAAAGGCCAACACTGATCGGTGGATGGAACAGAATCTTTCCATCCTTAAACATCATTACGATGCAGTGTTGGCTGGGGGGCTCGAGTCCCTTCCCCCATTTGAGCAGGTGGCATTGGAGAAGGCCATCGCCTATGGCCGAGCCAGATACAAGAACAGGCTGACTGGCACCTCCATTGTCGCCTTGACATCGCTCGTGGGGGGGGGGGCTGGGCCCCCTATACGGGAGCCGGGGTCGATTATGGATTTGAGGGAGTGGCCTCCACTTCCGACCCCTTCGGGCCCAGGCCCTGGCCCTCCCTTTTGGACTGGGGGTCCGGGATTGCTCACCGGGCCATTCTGCCCTACTCCTGGGCCTGACCCCAACCCTAACCTTAACCTTAACCCTAACCTTAACTCTGACCCTGGCCCCAACCCTAACCTTAACCCCAACCCTAACCCTAACCTTAACCCCAGCCCTAACCTTAACCCTAACCCTAACCTTAACCCCAGCCCTAACCCTAACCTTAACCCTAACCCTGGCCCCAACCCTAACCTTAACCCTAACCCTAACCTTAACCCTAACCCTAACCCCAACCCTAACCTTAACCCCAGCCCTAACCTTAACCCTGGCCTTAACCCTGATCCTAACCCTAGCCCTAACCTTAACCCTAACCCATGGAAGAAGGGTCAACATGTTTGGAACCATGTTTACCCTAATCCTGACCCTAACCTTGACCCTAACCCTGACCCCAACCCTAACCTTAACCTTAACCCTAACCTCAACCCTAACCTCAACCCTAACCCTTACCCTGGCCTTGGCCCCGACCATAACCCTGGTCCGAAACCGAACCCCGGACCTAGCCCTGACCTACGCCCTAACCCTGGCCTTCGCCTTCTGCCGAGCTCCCACCCCCTCCTTACCCCCAACACTGCCACTTGCCCTGTTTCCATTATGGGAGTGGAAACATTTGAGGGGCCTAACACCCGGGGGAGAGTCCAGACTCTCACAGCAGAGATCCATCATGCTCAAAGCCCCTTACCATCGGAGGAGGGTCTGGACTTTCATCCTAATTTCCATCTGGATCTGCCTGATTCGAGCCTTGAGGAGGAATCTTCCCCTCGGGGAGCAAATGGACAGCCCCTTGTGGTGGGGGCCAAATTTAGATCCAATGTGGCAGTGGCCATCTCTGAGTCCATTGGTTCCAGCTCCCAACCTGAGTCAGGAATGGGTCACCGTCCTGTAGATACAGGAGTGACCCAGAGAGGAGATAGACCGGGTGGGCTCGGTGCATCTGAGGACGCTATGCAGCCCTCCCCACGGGGGCCCACCAGACACCCGAACCACTCCAATGATGAGGGGAAGAGGGGGTGGTCATTGACGGTGGAGAGGCCTGTGCTGGTGATAGGGGACTCCAATTTAGCCAACCTTCCCCGGTGTAACAGCCCACTGGTGCAGGTTGACAGTTTCCCGGGGGCCCGCATTTTCCACCTGACGGGAATCCTCGGGAGGCTGTCCCCCTGTGTAGAGACGCAGAAGGTGATCCTTTCGGTGGGCCTGAACAACTGTTTGAAGCTAAACAGTATAGATACCATTGCCAAACAATTTGGTATTCTAGTAACAAAGGCCAAGAAAATATTTCCCTATGCAGAAATATTCATTCCACTGATTCAGATCTCAGAGCAACAAGACCATGATGTTCAGGTGTTGGCACGTGGGGTCAATTTGTTCATCGGGGAGAGGTATAGGGTGTTAAAGGGTGTGAAGGACAGTGATTTTAAAGTGCAAAGGGACAGAGTACACTGGACAAACATAACAGCCTCTTTGATTTTAGATGGTTGGATGGAGCAATTAAACTAACCAGGGGGGTACCGAGAATTCTCACCCCCATGGGATCCAATATTTTAAACTTGTCAATTTTATATAATTTATCGAAGGCAGAGGAGACCCTCTTGGAAAGAGGCCTCCTGTTCATACCTACTCCATTGGAGACTAATAGGCAGGGTCTTAGGAGAGACCTACACCAGTATCACAGGAGGTTGAAGCTGCTGGACCACTTTGGCTTCGAGTCTGGCGGCCCCCGAGAGCCCTTCACTTTACCCTCCGGCTGGGAACCTGGGGAGGATTTAACATCAGACCCCATTAGGGACCTAGTCGGGGGGGATGTGGGGGGCTTCGGGAGACTGTCTTTCCGGGTGCGTCCAGTCAGCAACCTTTCTAAGGAGGAGAGAAAAGCCCTAGAAAAATTAAAAACTAATAGAGATATAATAATTAAACCGGCAGACAAGGGGTCAAAGATTGTTATCTTAGATAAAACATCATATCTAATAGAGGCAAACAGACAACTTGAAAATAAAAAACATTACTTACCTTTGAAGGAGTCCATTCAGATGGAAACGCAGGTCCAAATCCGGGGAATCCTGGACGATCTGTGTAAGAAAGAAAAAATAACAAAAAAACAGAAGGTTTACCTATATGGGGAGGATCCTCCACGTCCAAGAAAACTTTATTTATTACCAAAAATTCATAAAGATCCAGTGACGTGGACAATCCCTAATAAATTGCCCCCAGGAAGACCTATTGTGTCTGACTGTGGGAGCGAATCATATAGGATTGCTGAATATATTGACTCTTTTCTTAATCCCTTGTCTCAAATTCATGATAGTTATATCAAAGATACATATGCCTTTGTTGACAAGCTTAAGACCGTAGAATTTCCACACGGCGCCATGTTATTTTCTATAGATGTAGATGCTCTGTACACTAATATTGATACTCACCTAGGACTCCAGGCTGTTCAGAATATTTTGGTAAGGCACCCAGATCCAAATAGACCGGATGCAGCTATCTTGAGGTTGTTGGAGTTGGGTTTAACCAAAAATGACTTTGTATTTAATGATAAATATTATTTACAGATTCATGGTACGGCGATGGGGAAGAAGTTTGCTCCCGCCTATGCAAACATCTATATGGCTGAATTTGAGCGAACTGTCTTCCCCAAATGCCACAAACTGCCAACACTGTATCTGCGGTATCTGGATGATATTTTTGGAGTCTGGCCCCATGGGGAACCAGACTTTCGGAATTTTATGTCAACGCTCAACGAACACCATCCTTCCATAACATTTAAATATGAATTACATCCAGAGAAAATACATTTTCTGGACACTGAGGTGTTTGTGGAGGATGGTGAGGATGGGAGGGTGGGTCTTGGGACGAGGGTCTATTTTAAGCCGACGGACACCCATGCTCTGCTGCACAGATCTTCTTACCATCCCAGGCATACCTACAGGGGGATTGTCAAATCCCAACTGATTAGGTTTCGCCGGATCTGTGTGGCGGAGGTGGATGTGCGTTCGGCGACCCAGACCCTCTTCCAGGCCCTGAGACCGAGGGGCTATAGCAGGACGTTCCTCCGCGGCATCCAAGTGGAGGTCCAGCAGATGTTTAGTGGGGGGAGTAAACCTGCAGAAGGGAGGGACGATAAACATCTGGTCCCTTTTGTTTCAACTTATGCACCGGCCGCCCTCGAATTAAATAAAATCGTTAAAGCCAATTTTAAAATAGCACAAACCAAAATAGACCCTCTCCGGGATTTTAGAATTATAGCAGCCTATAGGAGGGGTAGAAACCTGAAGGATCAGTTGGTGAAGGCATCTTTGGGGACCGAGCGACGGGATCCGTTGCAGTCGCATTTTAAAGTAAATTCATTTATCACAAATAAATATACTCATCTGAGTGCAGCAGTGCGGGAGGTCTTCCAGCTTGATTCGTCCAATTTGGTGTACGGCATTGAATGCAAAACCTGTAACAAATGGTATATTGGACAGACAAAAAATAGTTTACGTATGCGGCTGAAACAACATTTGTACAGTATAAGACAAACTACAAAGTCTACCGCAATCTACTTACATTTTAGAGATCATGGCTGGGAGAACCTCCTTATCACAGGCCTGGAAGCAGGGACGGCTTGGTCCGGAAAAAGGAGACTGTGGAGAGAAAGAATTTGGATTAATAAATTAAATACAGTCTATCCTAATGGGTTAAATGAAATATAAAAATATAAAAAAATATAAAATACTTACCTGGGAGTATGGTGAACGACATTGAGAGGGAATGATTAGCCATATTTTATTTTTATATGATATGTATGAAGTGAAATGTAATTTAATTTTTAAAGTGCTTTATACATTTACTTTTTTATATATATATATATGGTGTACATTCCCTTCCTTTGTGTCCCATTTCTCCTTAGGGATAATACATGAAATTATATAGTAACCTACAATTTTCCGGACCTAAAACGTACCTGTTTTTATTTTTATTTTTATTTTTCGCTCCATGAAAATCGCTGAACGGCGAAATCGCCAATCAACTAAGGTAAACAGAAGGTTTGTGTGCCAGTGCATTCCTGCTTAGGCAGACGTTTTATGATTCCCCTCACCTAACCGGCCAGTGCCACAAACCCTATCTGTTTTTATTGAATACTTTTAACATTGGCCCTCCATTTTAATATAAATAATATTTTCTCTGGGAGCTCTATCCCAGAGAAGCCTACCCAGTTGGGGGAATCGCTTATAGGGTAGGTTAAATTTTATAATGGAGGGACCGTTTTGCAGAATGTTTTTTTATGGAGTCGATTTTTAGTAGGATATTTTTATATTTACTTGTGATAAGGTTGGCCTGGGAATTGTGGAATTGATTGGAATTGTTTGGTGTTCCACAACCAGGTGGCCAATTAGTCGTTTGGTCGATTTTTAGTAGCTCCGCCCTACCCCATGGCACTTACCCAATAGGGATCATTTTTTTTGTCTCCACCCCCTTTGTTCCCTATATATGTGTGTCTTTCCCTTCATTCTGGTCTTATCCTCTGAAGAAGACACATGGTGTCGAAACGTCAGGAGCTCATTTCAACCTTTTAATCTTTTAACCTTTTAAATCTTTCTACTGACTGTTTTTAATCCTGGATCTTTTATGATCCCTATTTACGTTTTAAATTTACTGGTTTCCCCCCGTATTTCCTGAATTTATTTGCACAATTGCAGCACTTTATTAAAGCATAATTTGCACATTGGGGAGTCTGGGCATTGGGAGGGCTCACTCCTTTAGGGGTAAATTTTTAATTACCCCCTTTTGGTTTGTTTTACACAGTGTGGTTTTTATCTTGCTGTGTTTTTGCACATTGTTTTACACAGTGTGGTTTTTATTTTGCTGTGTTTTTGCACCATTTGAATTTATTTTGCACTTGTTTATTTTGAGTGGCCCCCCTGCAGTGGTTACCAGCCCCCCATTGGCTTGGTGTCTAGAGGGGAGGGAATACATTTATTTTACCCTCCTCCTTTGGACAGAGTGCTGTTTTTAATCTTATTTTTTAATTGTGCAAATTGGGGAAACTATAAGAAAATCCAGTCAGTTTTTTGTGTGTTCCCCCTATTTATTTCCTTGTTTTTAAATGTTAACAGAAGCACTTTATTTGCCTTACTCTGGCACTTAATTCCAGCTGTCCCTGTTTTGCACTTTATTGTTGATTCAATCTCTGTTCATGGAACAGAGAATGAGACCGTCTAATTGGGTGAGAAGAGGGGGGAGAGGGAGTGAGAGAAGGGTTTCTCCCAATATTCCACCTGGGGTAAAGAAAAACAATAATGGTGGGCCTGACACCGCTCGACATGGTGTGCCCAGCCTGCAGAAGAGGTATTTTACACTCCTGCAGGCCATCCACCATGCTGAGGTGGTGGAACGATCAGAGCGATCTGGGACCTTTCCGGTGGGGATGATGCGCCAGGTGAACAAATTAACATCGTTCATCAAGCCGTCATCTCCTAATGCGGATACCGCAGGGAGGGTAAAGGCCAACACTGATCGGTGGATGGAACAGAATCTTTCCATCCTTAAACATCATTACGATGCAGTGTTGGCTGGGGGGCTCGAGTCCCTTCCCCCATTTGAGCAGGTGGCATTGGAGAAGGCCATCGCCTATGGCCGAGCCAGATACAAGAACAGGCTGACTGGCACCTCCATTGTCGCCTTGACATCGCTCGTGGGGGGGGGGGCTGGGCCCCCTATACGGGAGCCGGGGTCGATTATGGATTTGAGGGAGTGGCCTCCACTTCCGACCCCTTCGGGCCCAGGCCCTGGCCCTCCCTTTTGGACTGGGGGTCCGGGATTGCTCACCGGGCCATTCTGCCCTACTCCTGGGCCTGACCCCAACCCTAACCTTAACCTTAACCCTAACCTTAACTCTGACCCTGGCCCCAACCCTAACCTTAACCCCAACCCTAACCCTAACCTTAACCCCAGCCCTAACCTTAACCCTAACCCTAACCTTAACCCCAGCCCTAACCCTAACCTTAACCCTAACCCTGGCCCCAACCCTAACCTTAACCCTAACCCTAACCTTAACCCTAACCCTAACCCCAACCCTAACCTTAACCCCAGCCCTAACCTTAACCCTGGCCTTAACCCTGATCCTAACCCTAGCCCTAACCTTAACCCTAACCCATGGAAGAAGGGTCAACATGTTTGGAACCATGTTTACCCTAATCCTGACCCTAACCTTGACCCTAACCCTGACCCCAACCCTAACCTTAACCTTAACCCTAACCTCAACCCTAACCTCAACCCTAACCCTTACCCTGGCCTTGGCCCCGACCATAACCCTGGTCCGAAACCGAACCCCGGACCTAGCCCTGACCTACGCCCTAACCCTGGCCTTCGCCTTCTGCCGAGCTCCCACCCCCTCCTTACCCCCAACACTGCCACTTGCCCTGTTTCCATTATGGGAGTGGAAACATTTGAGGGGCCTAACACCCGGGGGAGAGTCCAGACTCTCACAGCAGAGATCCATCATGCTCAAAGCCCCTTACCATCGGAGGAGGGTCTGGACTTTCATCCTAATTTCCATCTGGATCTGCCTGATTCGAGCCTTGAGGAGGAATCTTCCCCTCGGGGAGCAAATGGACAGCCCCTTGTGGTGGGGGCCAAATTTAGATCCAATGTGGCAGTGGCCATCTCTGAGTCCATTGGTTCCAGCTCCCAACCTGAGTCAGGAATGGGTCACCGTCCTGTAGATACAGGAGTGACCCAGAGAGGAGATAGACCGGGTGGGCTCGGTGCATCTGAGGACGCTATGCAGCCCTCCCCACGGGGGCCCACCAGACACCCGAACCACTCCAATGATGAGGGGAAGAGGGGGTGGTCATTGACGGTGGAGAGGCCTGTGCTGGTGATAGGGGACTCCAATTTAGCCAACCTTCCCCGGTGTAACAGCCCACTGGTGCAGGTTGACAGTTTCCCGGGGGCCCGCATTTTCCACCTGACGGGAATCCTCGGGAGGCTGTCCCCCTGTGTAGAGACGCAGAAGGTGATCCTTTCGGTGGGCCTGAACAACTGTTTGAAGCTAAACAGTATAGATACCATTGCCAAACAATTTGGTATTCTAGTAACAAAGGCCAAGAAAATATTTCCCTATGCAGAAATATTCATTCCACTGATTCAGATCTCAGAGCAACAAGACCATGATGTTCAGGTGTTGGCACGTGGGGTCAATTTGTTCATCGGGGAGAGGTATAGGGTGTTAAAGGGTGTGAAGGACAGTGATTTTAAAGTGCAAAGGGACAGAGTACACTGGACAAACATAACAGCCTCTTTGATTTTAGATGGTTGGATGGAGCAATTAAACTAACCAGGGGGGTACCGAGAATTCTCACCCCCATGGGATCCAATATTTTAAACTTGTCAATTTTATATAATTTATCGAAGGCAGAGGAGACCCTCTTGGAAAGAGGCCTCCTGTTCATACCTACTCCATTGGAGACTAATAGGCAGGGTCTTAGGAGAGACCTACACCAGTATCACAGGAGGTTGAAGCTGCTGGACCACTTTGGCTTCGAGTCTGGCGGCCCCCGAGAGCCCTTCACTTTACCCTCCGGCTGGGAACCTGGGGAGGATTTAACATCAGACCCCATTAGGGACCTAGTCGGGGGGGATGTGGGGGGCTTCGGGAGACTGTCTTTCCGGGTGCGTCCAGTCAGCAACCTTTCTAAGGAGGAGAGAAAAGCCCTAGAAAAATTAAAAACTAATAGAGATATAATAATTAAACCGGCAGACAAGGGGTCAAAGATTGTTATCTTAGATAAAACATCATATCTAATAGAGGCAAACAGACAACTTGAAAATAAAAAACATTACTTACCTTTGAAGGAGTCCATTCAGATGGAAACGCAGGTCCAAATCCGGGGAATCCTGGACGATCTGTGTAAGAAAGAAAAAATAACAAAAAAACAGAAGGTTTACCTATATGGGGAGGATCCTCCACGTCCAAGAAAACTTTATTTATTACCAAAAATTCATAAAGATCCAGTGACGTGGACAATCCCTAATAAATTGCCCCCAGGAAGACCTATTGTGTCTGACTGTGGGAGCGAATCATATAGGATTGCTGAATATATTGACTCTTTTCTTAATCCCTTGTCTCAAATTCATGATAGTTATATCAAAGATACATATGCCTTTGTTGACAAGCTTAAGACCGTAGAATTTCCACACGGCGCCATGTTATTTTCTATAGATGTAGATGCTCTGTACACTAATATTGATACTCACCTAGGACTCCAGGCTGTTCAGAATATTTTGGTAAGGCACCCAGATCCAAATAGACCGGATGCAGCTATCTTGAGGTTGTTGGAGTTGGGTTTAACCAAAAATGACTTTGTATTTAATGATAAATATTATTTACAGATTCATGGTACGGCGATGGGGAAGAAGTTTGCTCCCGCCTATGCAAACATCTATATGGCTGAATTTGAGCGAACTGTCTTCCCCAAATGCCACAAACTGCCAACACTGTATCTGCGGTATCTGGATGATATTTTTGGAGTCTGGCCCCATGGGGAACCAGACTTTCGGAATTTTATGTCAACGCTCAACGAACACCATCCTTCCATAACATTTAAATATGAATTACATCCAGAGAAAATACATTTTCTGGACACTGAGGTGTTTGTGGAGGATGGTGAGGATGGGAGGGTGGGTCTTGGGACGAGGGTCTATTTTAAGCCGACGGACACCCATGCTCTGCTGCACAGATCTTCTTACCATCCCAGGCATACCTACAGGGGGATTGTCAAATCCCAACTGATTAGGTTTCGCCGGATCTGTGTGGCGGAGGTGGATGTGCGTTCGGCGACCCAGACCCTCTTCCAGGCCCTGAGACCGAGGGGCTATAGCAGGACGTTCCTCCGCGGCATCCAAGTGGAGGTCCAGCAGATGTTTAGTGGGGGGAGTAAACCTGCAGAAGGGAGGGACGATAAACATCTGGTCCCTTTTGTTTCAACTTATGCACCGGCCGCCCTCGAATTAAATAAAATCGTTAAAGCCAATTTTAAAATAGCACAAACCAAAATAGACCCTCTCCGGGATTTTAGAATTATAGCAGCCTATAGGAGGGGTAGAAACCTGAAGGATCAGTTGGTGAAGGCATCTTTGGGGACCGAGCGACGGGATCCGTTGCAGTCGCATTTTAAAGTAAATTCATTTATCACAAATAAATATACTCATCTGAGTGCAGCAGTGCGGGAGGTCTTCCAGCTTGATTCGTCCAATTTGGTGTACGGCATTGAATGCAAAACCTGTAACAAATGGTATATTGGACAGACAAAAAATAGTTTACGTATGCGGCTGAAACAACATTTGTACAGTATAAGACAAACTACAAAGTCTACCGCAATCTACTTACATTTTAGAGATCATGGCTGGGAGAACCTCCTTATCACAGGCCTGGAAGCAGGGACGGCTTGGTCCGGAAAAAGGAGACTGTGGAGAGAAAGAATTTGGATTAATAAATTAAATACAGTCTATCCTAATGGGTTAAATGAAATATAAAAATATAAAAAAATATAAAATACTTACCTGGGAGTATGGTGAACGACATTGAGAGGGAATGATTAGCCATATTTTATTTTTATATGATATGTATGAAGTGAAATGTAATTTAATTTTTAAAGTGCTTTATACATTTACTTTTTTATATATATATATATGGTGTACATTCCCTTCCTTTGTGTCCCATTTCTCCTTAGGGATAATACATGAAATTATATAGTAACCTACAATTTTCCGGACCTAAAACGTACCTGTTTTTATTTTTATTTTTCGCTCCATGAAAATCGCTGAACGGCGAAATCGCCAATCAACTAAGGTAAACAGAAGGTTTGTGTGCCAGTGCATTCCTGCTTAGGCAGACGTTTTATGATTCCCCTCACCTAACCCTAACCCTAACCCTAACCCTAACCCTAACCCCTAACCCTAACCCTTAACCCTAACCCTAACCCTAACCCTAAACCCTAACCCTAACCCTAACCCTAACCCTAACCCTAAAAGCAGTAAGACAGATTTTAAAAAAATATCCTGACCCAGCTAGACCGGATGAAGCGCTTCTTTCTCTTTTAAAATTAGGTTTGACACGAAACGACTTTGAGTTTGACTCCAAATATTATCTCCAGGTACATGGGACTGCTATGGGGAAGAAGTTTGCTCCAGCATACGCCAATATATACATGGCGGATTGGGAGCAAACGGTCTTGCCCAAATGCTGCAGGACTCCATTATTATACATCCGGTACCTGGATGATATCTTTGGGGTCTGGTCTTACTCTGAGTCGGATTTTAAGCAGTTCATTAGCGTCCTGAACGAACACCATGATTCGATTACTCTAAAGTATAATTTACAACCTGAAAAAATCGAATTTCTGGATACCGAGGTTTTTATTATGAGAGGGGACGATGGGGGGGGTGGCCTGGGGACTAGGGTGTACTTTAAACCCACCGATACCCACGCTTTGCTACATAAAATAAGCTACCATCCTAAACATACCTTCAGGGGGATTGTTAAGTCCCAACTGATAAGGTTCAATAGAATATGCACAAAGCCTGAGGACATCGAGTTGGCAACAAGAGTGCTCTTCAAAGCGCTTAGACCAAGGGGTTATAGTAGAACATTCCTCCGTTCTATTAAAGCTGAAGTAAAACAAAGCTTTCACCAGGTACAAAGGCCTGATAGTACGGATAAAAATGACAACATTGTCCCTTTTGTGACCATTTTCTCATCGGCCTCTTTAAAACTGAACTCGGGGGTAAAAAGTCGTTTTAAAAAACTGCAGGACGTTATTGAGCCTCTGTCAAATTTTAAAATTATTTCAGCCTTTAAAAGGAATAAAAATCTAAAAGATTTGTTGGTTCATGCCTCATTAAATAGTGGAAAACAACAAAAAAATGATGTACGGTTCAGATCGATAAAATATATTACTAACAAACATACGGGTTTGAGCGCTCCAGTTTGGCAAATTTTCCGGTTGGAATCGTCAAATCTGGTTTATGTGATTGAATGTACAGTTTGTAACAAACTGTATATTGGACAGACAAAAAACAAATTGTTACAACGTCTGAAACAACACATATATTATATTGATCGAACAGATAAAACAACTGAACTGTACGTACATTTTCGGGAACATAGCACAAAGAGCATGGTGATTTCGGGACTTGAGTCTGGGGTAGGGTGGTCAAGGGCTCAGAGACTGTCTGCAGAAAGACGCTGGATTAAAAAATTAAGAACTATTTTGCCCAGCGGCCTAAATGAAGTGGAGTAAAAGCAAAACGTTTTTTTAAAGAAACCTAAAAATGCTTTTGTTTTGTTTTGGTCTTTTTAATAGAGCTAAAGATCATGAGAAAAAGATATCTTTAAGGGATTCTGAAATTGGGAACGTACGCCAATGTAGTATGTACGTGATTGGTGTGTGTAAATATGGGTGTTCTGTTTGTCGACATTGCATGAAATTATGCCCCCATTGATAGCACTTTAATACTAACAATTTATTTATTGAATGTGTTTGTGATTGATGTGTGTAAATATGGGTATCTTGTTTGTCAATATTGCATAAATGTATGTCCCCATTGATAGCACTTTAGACTAGCATTTATGGAATTATAATGGGCGTATGGTCCTTCCAACAAATTCGTTGAATTTGGAATCAGGAATCGAAAAAGATATCTTTTCTCTAGACCGTTCCCTAAGATTAGCTACACCCTAGAGACTCAATGTCGTGGAAGGTGACACTGATGCCATTGTTGGTTAAAGTACACAATTTCCAATTACTTATTTGAGGAAGAAGGTGTATGGGAGAACTTATGTGCCTGTGCTTCCTGCTCACCCCTTTGGGTAGCAGAACTCATTTTCCTTACCTAACCCTAACCCTAACCCTAACCCTAAACCCTAACCCTAACCCTAACCCTAACCCTAACCCTCTAACCCTAACCCTAACCCTAACCCTAACCCAACGCACCTTCGTGTTGGCAACAGTCACCCAACCTAACCCTAACCCTAACCCTAACCCTAACCCTAACCCTAACCCCTAACCCCTAACCCCTAACCCTAACCCTAACCCACCTCTGAAGAAGCCTTATTTGGCGAAACGTCAGGCGCTTTTATTGTTTTTATTGCTTTTATTGTTTTTTTTGCTTTTATTGTATACCATTTTATTTTCTTATGATCACTTTTAAAGTGACTATTGGATTTTATACTTGCCACACAAACAAAGCGAATAAGGAGATCAGACCATCAACCTGGAGAGAGATCTAGACCGGAGTAAGTACCCTTTGCTCTGGGTTTGAAGAAAAAAGAGTGTGCACACTGAAGATAATCCATCAACAATTCAAATCTCCAAACAAAGGGGACACCACCCTTACTCCCTGGATCTCTGTAGCCGATAGGTACTTCTCTTTTGCAAGGACATAATACAATTGGGCCTGAGGCTTCCTGAGATAAGCTGAGCTTTGTCTCATTGGCTAACATATTTTACCAGCATTTAGCCCAGGCCTGTGATTGTGACTTTTGCCTGCTTATTTTTGACACCAGTGTATAATTGGTCTGACAAAATGGCCCTACAGCTTCATAACAGATTTGAAAGTCTGGCCAGTAAGGATACTCTGGGTGAGTCGAGTGTTCGTCTCACTCCAGCAGACAGAGGCGGGCCATCTAGATCGACCACAAGGGCACCAGACAAGTCTGTGACTAAGTTGTATTTTAAATTACTACAGGCCATACACCACTCAGAGATTTTATCTGGTTCCACCAAATCCAACTCCTGCCCCCGTGGAATGCTAAGACAGGTGAATAAATTAACAGCTTTTATCAAACCTTCCTCCCCTAACCAGGTCACAACAGACAAGGTCAAACAAAACACGGCCCAATGGATGGAAGTCAACATGACCATCTTAAGGGAACATTATGACCTGGTAATAGCGGAAGGCCTAGAACAGCTACACGATTTTGAGGAAGAAGCCTTCAACACAGCAGTGAATTGGAGTAAGGCCAGATATAGACACAAATACACAGCCTCATCAGCTGAAACATTAAGGGTAATGCTAAACAAAACAATACCACTTCCCACAGAGCCAGCCCCAGGGGCCCTGTCTCTGGTAAGCTTCCCCCCACTACCTGTCCAGCCCGAGTCGACGGGCGTTCAGGGTGATGCTGGTTCGGGCCGGTTTCCATGGGTAAGGAGGACAGTAAGAGCAGAGATCCACCCCCATAATATAGCTCAACAGACAGGAAAGAAATCAGTGGAGAGAAAGGTTGAGGGGGTTAGAAGAATATATGGCAATGTTGTACTACCATGCAGCAATTCTATAACTCTCACTTCCCCTCCTCCCTCTCCAGGCCCAGAGCATCCAGGGCCACAGGTGGTGGCGGAGCAGACTCCCGGTGAGACAGTGGCAACACCCTTATCAGGCGGACAGGACATGATGATGGGTGATACTTTAATAAAGAGAGCTTCTCTGAACAATCCCCAATCTGAGTCCCCCTCCAATATCCCAGAAACACAGCCAAGCTTGGGACCTGCTACTGCCACCCACCTGGAACCCTTGGACACGCGAAGGGAACCCCATAGACACCCAAACACAGACAGGAAAATACATGACTGGGTGATTAATATAACAAAACCCATTGTCATTTTAGGGGACTCAAACCTGTCGCGAATCCCCAGTTTTACTGATGCCCGCGTACAGGTTGACAGTTTCCCTGGGGCCACATTCTATCATTTGAAGGGAGTATTAGAGAAGCTAGCACCTAACCCAGTCACAGAGAAGATAATTTTGTCAGCAGGCCTGAATAACTGCCTCTCCAGACAGAGAGAGGAGACATCATGGAAGCAGTTACAACAGTTACTGTTAGTGATGAAGGACAGGTTTCCCAACGCCACATGTTATGTTCCGGTGATTAATTTTTCAGACAGATTGGATAAGGACAAACAGACTCTCTTACACAAGCTAAATAAAAGAATTATGGAGAAATGCAACTTCTTACCAGACATCAGTGCACGCCTGTTCAACACAGAGCCCCGTGACCCGGTCCACTGGACAGCAAAGACAGCAGAGGCAATACTGAAACTTTGGCTGGACCAGTTAAACATGTAAGGGGAGAGAATTGTACAGACATAACTCCCCACATAAACATAACCAACCTGTCCCATTCTTACAGATTGACGGACACGGAAAGGGAAGTGTTAGAAAGAGGACTCACTTTCATCCCTACCCCAAGACAGTTAGACCGCATGGAGCTTAGGAGGGATATGCATGTCTATCATAGAAGACTGAAACTTTTAGACCACTTTGATTACGAGACCAATTTCCCCCACGTACCCTTCTCAAACCCTTCCACTTGGGAACCGAATTTGGAGACGGTCTCACAGTCGACACAAACTCTCATACGGAGGGATTGGGACGCTTTTTCAAAGTTTAAACCTAAGCCAACTACCAAACACAACATTACTCAAGAACAGCTGGAGTCTATCAGGAAGCTGGGTAGTAATCAGAATATTATAATAAAACCAGCGGACAAAGGGTCCCAGATAGTAATTATGGACAAGGCCCAATACCTTTTGGAAGCAAACAGACAACTCAATAATGAAAACCATTATGCCCCACTCTCTCACCCTATTCAACCAGAAACACAAGTGATGATCAGAGACATAATAGTGGAGTTACATCTAAATAAATTCATTACCAAAAAACAAATGTCTTACCTGTTGGGCCCAGATAAACCCAGACCCAGGCGTTTCTACCTGCTCCCTAAGATTCATAAGGCTCCAGAGAAGTGGACTGTTCCCTTCAAGGTTCCATGCGGTCGTCCCATTGTGAGTGACTGCGGGTCAGAATCATATAGAGTGGCAGAATATATTGATTTTTATATCAATCCTCTTTCACAGAGACATGCCAGCTATATAAGAGACACATATGACTTTGTTAATAAATTGAAGGGGGTCAGAATACCAGGAAATGCCTTTTTATTTTCAATCGATATAAACTCTCTGTACACAAACATTGACACAGCTCTGGGCCTACAGGCAGTCCAAAATGCTTTTAACAAGTTTAAGGATGCCGAACGCCCTGACAAGGCCATCATGGAACTTTTGGATTTAAGTCTGAGGAGAAATGACTTTGAATTTAATAATAACTATTACCTCCAAATCCATGGAACGGCCATGGGCAAAAAATTTGCCCCAGCCTTTGCCAACCTCTATATGAGTTTTTGGGAGGAAACAGCATTCTCCAAATGCAAGACCCATCCTCTTTTATACTTTAGATACCTTGACGACATCTTTGGTATTTGGGGCCACTCTATGTCAGAATTTGAAGAATTTTTAGAGATTTTAAATTCACACCACCAAGCAATTTCTATAACACACAATGTACAGGAGGTGGAGCTAGAGTTTTTAGACACACAAGTGTTTTTTACTCAGGACGTAGGGGGGTCTAAGGCAATAGCAACAAGAGTGTTTTTCAAAGAAACGGACAGACATGCTCTTTTACATAAAGCCAGTTTTCATCCTAAACACACCTACAGGGGTTTAATAAAATCTCAGCTAATAAGGTTCCATAGGATCTGTTCTTACCCGGAGGATGTAGAGAAGGCCACACGAATCCTCTTCACAGCCTTGGGGCCCCGCGGCTACACTAAAAGATTCTTAAGGGGGATAAAAGCAGAGGTGAGACAGACCTTTGAGAACAACGGTCAGTATATCAGGGAAAGAGATGACCGTCATATCATACCCATAGTAACCACATTTTCTCATTCACTGGTCAGACTCAGTTCCAATTTAAAAACACATTTCCTTCAGGCACAGGAACAATGTGAGGAACTGAGGAACTTTAAAATCATAATGGCCTACAGGAGAAACAGGAATATGGGAGACATGTTGATTCACTCTAGTTTAACACAAAATACTAGGGTGGATCCCCTAGTAAAGAAACACCTAATTCATAAGAAATACATAGGGAATCAACTTTCGGCCTTGGGAGCACTAGTAGGACAGAGGCTCACCTTAGATACAACAAATGTGGTTTATACAATAACATGTGCTCTTTGTCAGAAACTCTACATTGGAGAGACGATGAACACACTTAAAGACAGACTAAAACAACACATATATAATATCAAGAAGGGTGACAGAGCCACTGTCCTATATATACATTTTAAAACACATGGGTTGGACAACCTCAAAATAGCAGGGCTAGAGAGCAATACAACTTGGTCGAAAGCTCAGCGGCAGAGAGCAGAAAGGAAATGGATAAGATTATTAAAAACAATTGACCCCTTAGGATTGAATGAAAAATGTTAGAATCTCTTATCTGATTCTGATATAGGGGCAGAGGTAAAAACCAGGGAACGGCTAAGCCAGCCCTGCGACCAAGCAGGATACACAGCAGCACAGAGCTTAGGAGATGACAGGATTCATGAAATGTTTATTTATTTATTTATTTATTTATTCATTTATCTATTTATGCATGCTTTTAATTCAGAACTTATATTTTTTATCTTATATTCTATATTATATTCTTTTTAATTTGTGATTACAGTGAATTTTTAGCACTTTTCTCTCCTCAAGCACTTTTTTAAGCACTTAGCATGGAGTGAGGACCTGCCTCTTGAGCTGCTGGGACTGACTGTGATCCCCAACACAGGACCTAGGCTTAGACGCTGACCACAACCAAGACCTCAGCACTGACCCTGATCTGGACCTCGACCCGGACCGCAACCCCAACCCTGACATCAACCTAGGCCTTGACCCTTACTCTGACCCTAACCCCTACCGTAACCCCGACTCCAACCCTAACCCTAACCTTAACCCTAACCCTACCGTAACCCCGACTCCAACCCTAACCCTAACCCTACCCTAACCCTATCCCTAACCCTAACCCTAAACTTAACCCTATGCCTAAACTTAACCCTAACCCTAACCCTAAACTTAACCCTATGCCTAAACTTAACCCTAACCCTAACCTTAACCCTAATCCTAACCCCAACCCTAACCCTAACCCTAACCCTAACCCCTAACCCTAACCCCTAACCCTAACCCTAACCCTAACCCTAACCCCTAACCCCTAACCCTAACCCTAACCCTAACCCCAACCCTAACCCCAACCCTAACCCTAACCCTAAACCCTAACCCTAACCCTAAACCCTAACCCTAACCCTAACCCTAACCCTAACTCTAAACCAACTCGCTTGGGTTCCAAACAGGACAGCACAAGGTCCATGAGGTGGTATAAATTGTATAATGTATTTACCTATGCATGTTTTTTCACCTTTTCATATGATTTTGTTTTGTTGTGACTTATAGCACTTTTCTTTTGCAGCACTTGCCCCAAGCACTTATAATAAAATAAAATTGGTACTTACCTTATGGACCTTGGAAGCTGAATGTTTGCTCCACCAAGGGCCCGTTTGGCCCTAACCCGGACCCAGGTGTTGAGCTTGCCCAAAGCCTAACCCCAACCCTTATCCTAACCCCAAGCCCTACCTCTACCTCTATCCCAACCTCAACCCTAACACCAAGCTCGGGTCTGGCCCCAACCTCGGCACCAGCCCCAACCCCGTCCCTGGCCCCGGCCCCAAACCTTGACCACACAGCCCTACAACAGCCTTAGCCTTACCCTGATTACAGTCAAGGATAGAGTGGGATGAATGTTGACCTGTGCCTGTGCATAACCCAACGCACCTTCGTGTTGGCAACAGTCACCCAACCTAACCCTAACCCTAACCCTAACCCTAACCCTAACCCTAACCTCTATCCCAACCTCAACCCTAACACCAAGCTCGGGTCTGGCCCCAACCTCGGCACCAGCCCCAACCCCGTCCCTGGCCCCGGCCCCAAACCTTGACCACACAGCCCTACAACAGCCTTAGCCTTACCCTGATTACAGTCAAGGATAGAGTGGGATGAATGTTGACCTGTGCCTGTGCATAACCCAACGCACCTTCGTGTTGGCAACAGTCACCCAACCTAACCCTAACCCTAACCCTAACCCTAACCCTAACCCTAAACCCTAAACCCTAACCCTAACCCTAACCCTAACCCTAACCCTAACCCCTAACCCTAACCCTAACCCTAACCCTAACCCTAACCCCTAACCCTAACCCTAACCCTAACCCTAACCCTAACCCTATTCCTAATCCCAACTCTAACCCTAACCTTAACCCCAACCCCAACCTAGGCCCTGATTCAAATCCTAACCCTTCTGATCCTAACCCCAACCCTTACCTTAACCCTATCCTTAACCCTAACCCTAACCCTAACCTTAACCCTAACAATAACCCCAACTCTAACCCCAACTCTAACCCCAACCCTAACCACAACCCTAACCCTAACCCCTACCCCAACCCATGCCCTGATCCTAATCTTAACACTGGCCTCAACCCAGCCTACACTTCTATTCCCCACTCTCTTCCTCCCTCCAACCTTAACTCTACTTCTATTCCCCACTCTCTTTCCCCCCCTAACCTTAACCCTACTCCTATTCCCCACTCTCTTTCCCCCCCTTTGGTTCCCCCAACCCAACCTAGCATCTTGATTCCCTTAGTAACCACATTTTCACATAGAACAAAAATCTTACATCAGACTCTCAAACACAACTTTGTCACCAGCCAACAAACCTTTGCACCTCTACAATCATACAGGATCATTTCAGCCTACCGTAAAAATAAAAATCTACTAGACATTTTGGTTCACTCAAGATTCAGCAGGACATTGACACAACCCCTTCACCCTCATACCACTCACTTTAGACAGAGAAAATACATCAGTAATCCCCACAGTCGCACCTCATCCCCTATTTTAGACTCATTCACTTTAACATCCACCAACGTCATTTATATTATCACATGCACACTTTGTCACAAACACTACATAGGGGAAACAGCTCACACCATAGAAACACGATTAAAACAGCACCTGTACAACATTAAAAAAGGTCAACTACAAACACACATAGTCACACACTTCCAAGAGCACTCCATCACTCACCTCAGCATATCAGGACTCCAATCAAACAGTTTATGGACCGTTGAGCAGCGGAGAGCAAATGAAAGGAGATGGATACATTTATTACGAACCATTGAACCCACAGGGCTAAATAAAAGATTTTAACAGATCACGTGTCAGTGTGAGTGATTGTGGGTTTCAATTGTTGTATATGTATATGTAAATGTATATATGTGTTAATTTATAGAAGTGATACACCTTATTTATTTATACTCCCTTTACATCAGCACTTTTTATATCAGAATGTATGTGATGATTTATTATTTTATTATACTATATAGAGAAAGAGATTACTCTTTCTCCTTTTCATTATCACGTGTGTGATTGGTGTATTTTAGCACTTTGAAAATTAGCACTTATAAGAGATTTTGTGTGTTTTACAGTGTGTCTTTAGGATGGATTTAAGCACTTTTTCCTTTTACATCAGCACTTTTGGTATGAAATATTATGTCATTATTTATTATAGTAAGTTTATATATATGTGTGTGTGTGTGTGTGTGTGTGTGTGTGTGGATGTTCAGACACAAAGAAAAGGACAAACACAATGTATACATTCTCCTTGATTTATTGAAATAGAAGGGAGGGTATACTATAGGCCAGTGCAATACAGACTAAGCAGTCATTGTAAATCTAGATATAAACTTCCCTAACCCTAACCCTAACCCTAACCCTAAACCCTAACCCTAACCCTAACCCTAACCCTAACCCTAACCCCTAACCCCTAACCCTAACCCTAACCCTAACCCTAACCCTAACCCCTAACCCTAACCCTAACCCTAACCCCCCTAACCCTAACCCTAACCCTAACCCTAACCCTAACCCTTCTGATCCTAACCCTAACCCTAACCCTAACCCTAACCCTAACCCTAACCTTAACCCTAACAATAACCCTGACCCTAACCCCAACTCTAACCCCAACCCTAACCACAACCCTAACCCTAACCCCTACCCCAACCCATGCCCTGATCCTAATCTTAACACTGGCCTCAACCCAGCCTACACTTCCCCACTCTCTTCCTCCCTCCAACCTTAACTCTACTTCTATTCCCCACTCTCTTTCCCCCCCTAACCTTAACCCTACTCCTATTCCCCACTCTCTTTCCCCCCCTTTGGTTCCCCCGACCCAACCTAGCATCTTGATTCCCTTAGTAACCACATTTTCACATAGAACAAAAATCTTACATCAGACCCTCAAACACAACTTTGTCACCAGCCAACAAACCTTTGCACCTCTACAATCATATAAGATCATTTCAGCCTACCGTAAAAATAAAAATCTACTAGACATTTTGGTTCACTCGAGATTCAGCAGGACATTGACACAACCCCTTCACCCTCATACCACTCACTTTAGACAGAGAAAATACATTAGTAATCCCCACAGTCGCACCTCATCCCCTATTTTAGACTCATTCACTTTAACATCCACCAACGTCATTTATATTATCACATGCACACTTTGTCACAAACACTACATAGGGGAAACAGCACACACCATAGAAACACGATTGAAACAGCACCTGTACAACATTAAAAAAGGTCAACTACAAACACACATAGTCACACACTTCCAAGAGCACTCCATCACTCACCTCAGCATATCGGGACTGCAATCAAACAGTTCATGGACCGTTGAGCAGCGGAGAGCAAATGAAAGGAGATGGATACATTTATTACGAACCATCGAACCTACAGGGCTAAATAAAAGATTTTAACAGTTCCAACGTGTCAGTGTGAGTGATTGTGGGTTTCAATTGTTGTATATGTATATGTAAATGTATATATGTGTTAATTTATAGAGGTGATACACCTTATTTATTTATATTCCCTTTACATCAGCACTTTTTATATCAGAATGTATGTGATGATTTATTATACTATATAGAGAAAGAGATTACTCTTTCTCCTTTTCATTATCACGTGTGTAATTGGTGTATTTTAGCACTTTGAAAATTAGCACTTATAAGAGATTTTGTGTGTTTTACAGTGTGTCTTTGGGATGGATATAAGCACTTTTTCCTTTTACATCAGCACTTTTGGTATGAAATATTATGTCATTATTTATTATAGTAAATTTATATATATATATATATATTTATATATGTGTGTGTGTGTGTGTGTGTGTGTGTGTGTGTGTGTGTGTGTGTGGGTGTGGGTGTGTGTGGGTGTTCATACACAAAGAAAAGGACAAACACAACTTATACATTCTCCTTGATTTATTTAAATAGAAGGGAGGGTATACTATAGGCCAGTGCAATACAGACTAAGCAGTCATTGTAAATCTAGCTATAAACTTCCCTAACCCTAACCCTAACCCCTAACCCTAACCCTAAACCCTAACCCTAACCCCTAACACCCACACCTTAACCACACCCCTCCTCAAAGCTCTAACCCCAACCGACACTTCAACCCGGACCGACCCCGGACCCAGGACTCACACTCTAAGGGGAGGGGATAGGACGAGGGGGCAGGTGGTTGCCCGCTTGGATGTGACCAGTTTTATAATATCATCAGGGGAGAGGGGGGGAAAAGCTGATAAACCAGAGAATGACTGTAGCGCAGTGGGTTTGGGAGGAGAGGTAGCAGTGTTGGTGAGAGGTAGAGGGAAAAACCTTGCAGAGTAGTTTCAGCCCCTCCAACTGGAGATTGACAGCAATTGGTTTCAAACTGATTGTTTTCAACAGAAACTAGGTCCCAGGGCTTCAGGCAGGATAGCCACGACTAACAACACACTGACTTTAAACTTTAAAGACTAAATTTACTTACTCGGTCTGGAGACAGGCTTCACCACTCAGTCCAAATGTATTTAGTTACTAGCACAGGCTAACTACATGTTTCTACTAGCACAGGCTAACTATATGTTACTACTAGCACAGGCTAATTATATTTTTCTACTAGCACAGGCTAACAATATTTTTCTACTAGCACACTACACATGAATGTTGTTTCTAGCACAGGCTAACTACACACAAAAGTTGCTGTTAGTACAGGCTAATTACACATTAATTAGCCTAGTCCTGGACTAAATCACACATACATAGGGTTAGGGTTAAGGTAGATGTATACATATATATACACTCACTCGACACTTTATTAGGAACACTATACTAATACTGGGTAATACTCCCTTTATTACAACACTATACTAATACTGGGTAATACTCCCTTTATTAGAACACTAAACTAATACTGGGTAATACTCCCTTTATTACAACACTATACTAATACTGGGTAGGGCCTCCCTTTATTACAACACTATACTAATACTGGGTAATACTCCCTTTATTACAACACTATACTAATACTGGGTAGGACCTCCCTTTGTTCTCAAAACAGCCTAAAATATTTGTGGCATTGATTCCACAAGAAGTTGGAAACATTCCTTTGAGATTCTGGTCCATGATGACATGATTGCATCACGCAATTCCTGCAGGTTTTTCAGGTTCACTTTCAAGCTGTGAATCTCCCATTCTACCACATCCCAAAGGTGTTCTATTGGATTCAGATCCGGTGACTGGGAAGGCCACTGAAGAACACTGAACTCATTGTCATGTTCATGAAACCAGTTTGAGACGACTTTTGCTTTGTGACGTGGTGCATTATCATGCTGGAAGTAGCCATTAGAAGATGGGTACATTGTGGCCATGAAGGGATGCACATGGTCAGCAACAATACAATAATATATTTTAAAATGTTCCAAATGTGTGAAAGGTTCAACGACTGAAGAGGAAATCTTCTCTGATGGTTTTGCTTTCCTCCAATCGCCTCATGTGTTGTGCTGTCGACATTCGACCACCAGATGGAGCCATGCAGCGTGTTTCTGCTCTCTGTCAGTAGCTGGAAAACTGACGGAACAGATTTAATCCACCCAGAACACACACACACACACACAACAATGACAAATTTCATTTGCAAAATGCAGTAAGACTCTCAAATCATTAAATACGACACAAAATCAACTACCTGCATCAAAACACACAAGTTGTTAACGAATGAAAAGTTATTCCAATCAATCGTTACATGATGGCCCAATAAATACTAACTACAACTATCAACATCCCCTAACATGGTTAACCCTCTTTTATGTGTCTGGGCCATTTGTTGATACAATAGTTTGAACCAGAAAAGGGTTAGGGTCAGGGATAGGGTTAGGGTTAGGGTTAGGGTTGGGTCAGGAGCAGAAGGGATTGTCCAATCAGAACAGGAATAGAAAAAAAAAAACTGTGATAAACATCTTCAATTTCATTGGCGAGGGTCTCGTGAGTGTTCTATATGGTAAGTGTGTGTGTGTGAGTGTGTGTTATATCTGGTAGGGTTAGGGTTAGGTGTGGTGTGTGAGGGTATGTGTGTGTGTGTGTGTGTGCGTGTGAGTGTGTGAGTGTGTGAGAGGATGTGTGTTGATAACACTATCTGGTCTGAACCCAGCAGGGCTAAGAATAAAAACCAGACAGAGCTGAATCTCTGACTCTGACTCTGACACACACACACACACACACACACACACACACACACACACACACACACACACACACACACTGGAGGCTGGGCAGAGAGGAGGCTGGAGGCTGGGCAGTGAGGAGGCTGGAGGCTGGGCAGAGAGGAGGCTGGAGGCTGGGCAGAGAGGAGGCTGGAGGCTGGGCAGAGAGGAGGCTAGAGACTGGAGGCTGGGCAGAGAGGAGGCTGGAGGCTGGGCAGAGAGGAGGCTGGAGACTGGAGGCTGGGCAGAGAGGCTGGAGGCTGGGCAGAGAGGAGGCTGGAGGCTGGGCAGAGAGGAGGCTAGAGACTGGAGGCTGGGCAGTGAGGAGGCTGGAGACTGGAGGCTGGGCAGAGTGGAGGCTGGAGACTGGAGGCTGGGCAGAGAGGAGGCTGGAGGCTGGGCAGAGAGGAGGCTGGGCAGAGAGGAGGCTGGAGGCTGGGCAGTGAGGAGGCTGGAGGCTGGGCAGAGAGGAGGCTGGAGGCTGGGCAGAGAGGAGGCTGGAGGCTGGGCAGAGAGGAGGCTGGAGGCTGGGCAGTGAGGAGGCTGGAGGCTGGAGGCTGGGCAGTGAGGAGGCTGGAGGCTGGGCAGTGAGGAGGCTGGAGGCTGGGCAGTGAGGAGGCTGGAGGCTGGGCAGAGAGGAGGCTGGAGGCTGGAGGCTGGGCAGTGACGCTACAGCCTGATTAAGAACTGCAGGGTCTGTCCACAACAGGGGAGGCGCATGTGTGTATATGTGTGTGTGTGTGTGTGTGTGTGTGTGTGTGTGTGTATATATATATATATATATATATATGTGTGTGTGTGTGTGTGTGTGTGTGTGTGTATATATGTGTGTGTGTGTCTATTTAAGTCTCAGTGACAGACAGCAGGAGATCGGAGGCTGAGGCTCATCAGAGGTAAGAGGGTTGCTCTGCTGCTCTTCTCTTTTCTCAATTCTTTTAACTTTAAGTTTTATTTAGTTTTTTTCTGTTGCAGGAGAGAATATAAAAGAGTTTAAAGTGTATTAGTTATAACTCAGTTTTTATGAGTATTAAGTGTAACTACTTCCATATTAGATACTGGAGTTGCAAAAGCAACTGAGTTCAATTGTACTGTACTTCAGTAGTAGGAATAAAAACAAATCTAAACAACTTAATTTAAAAAATACGGTATAACAAATATCTTGTAAACAAATCGCCTGTGGATATTTACCAATTAACTTCATCTACAGTATATTTTAAATTGATTTGACCAAATTCAGTTTCATAAAGAATCTAATGATTCCTAATGGAATTCTAACTTATTGTCTTCATGTCGACGGCCTGGAGGTTCTGATGTTTTAATAATTCTTGTTTTGGTTGAACTGAACGTTCCGACATTCCTTCTGAAACCATGTGACCTGCAGGCTATTTATGGGGTTGTTATCTGTCTGGAATAGTTGCCATGCCGACCTCCTGTCTGCCATCACCTGCTTTATCTGAGCAATTACCACAGTAACACCCCAGACCCCAGACCCCAGACCCAACACCCAACACTCCAGACCCAACACCCCAGACCCAACACCCAATACCCCAGACCCAACACCCAATACCCCAGACCCAATACCCCAGACCCAACACCCAATACCCCAGACCCAACACCCCATACCCAACAACCCAGACTCAACACCCCAGACCCAACACCCCAGACCCAACACCCCACACCCAACACTCCAGACCCAACACCCCAGACCCAACACCCCGGACCCAACACCCAACACCCCAGACCCAACACCCAATACCCCAGACCCAACACCCAATACCCCAGACCCAATACCCCAGACCCAACACCCAATACCCCAGACCCAACACCCCATACCCAACAACCCAGACTCAACACCCCAGACCCAACACCCCAGACCCAACACCCCACACCCAACACTCCAGACCCAACACCCCAGACCCAACACCCAATACCCCGGACCCAACACCCAATACCCCAACACCCCAGACCCAACACCCAATACCCCAGACCCAATACCCAATACCCCAGACCCAACACCCCACACCCCAGACCCAACACCCAACAACCCAGACTCAACACCCCAGACCCAACACCCCAGACCCAAAACCCCAGACCCAACACCCAATACCCCAGACCCAACACCCAACACCCCAGACCCAACACCCCAGACCCAACACTCCAGACTCCCTTAATCGAAGTTCCTAACCCTAACCCATAATGGAGGCTACAGTGAATCAAAGAGTCTAAAATGGGAACCATAATTAACACCCTGACAGGCTTTTAAGCAAAAATAGTTCAACACTTCAGAAACAAATGGTTGTATTTGTGTCTTCTAGGGAGGAATCTAAAGTGCCAAGATGCCTGAGCAAGTGTAAGTGTGACCTCAGACAGCATCTGCACTTCATCTTTAAAAGCACCAACAATGACTGTTGGCCTGAACAAGTTTTTGCGGACTTAATGGAAAGACATTAAGTCAGTTAAGATTAATTTAAATTGAGTGATATTTCTTCTGCTAAATTATGATTTATTGATCACTAATCTGTTGTCTTGTTCTTTACAGACAAGAGGTAAGATTTCACAGACTTCTTTGACTAAATAAAAAAATAAAAAACTACTGATGTGTCTCAGACAAAAGAATATGTGACTGAAGAAAAATAACCTTAAGAATTAAAAGGTTAATAAATCAAATGATGAATCTGTTCCCAGAGAAAGTCCAAGATGTCGGCCTCCAGGAAGCTCATGCTAAAGGTGCAAGCCACTCTACCTCCCGACTACACACATCCACACGCAATTAACACTGCTCCCCAACTATATATACACACACACACACTTGATTGGGTTTGCCTTGTGCAACTGAATCAATGGAATAGTCCCAGAAGTGCTAATCCCCTAACCCTAACCCTGACCCTAACCCTAACCCGCCAACCTGGTTCTCAAAGCTGGCTCAAGCAAATATTCTGAAAGGATTTCAAATACTATTGAAGCCAGATCTGATCATAATGCATCCATGTCAACCAGGTGATGATAGATGCGGTTCTGGTCATGTGGTTTCAGAGCCTGATGGTGGCCATGGCCAAGGAGGCGCTGGATCAGGAGGAGGAGGACAAGGAGGTGCAAAAGGAGCGTTACCTGGAGGAGAAAGCCCCTCCGCTGCAGACCAGCAGCATGACCCTAGCAGAGTTACAGGTCAGAGTCACCTAACCTAACCCTAACCTTAACCCTAACCTAACCCTAACCATAATCTAACCCTAACCTTAACCATAATCTAACCCTAACCATAATCTAACCCTAACCTTAACCCTAACCATAATCTAACCCTAACCTTAACCCTAACCTAACCCTGACCCTAACCCTAATCTAACCCTATCCTTGACCCTATCCCTAACCCTGACCCTAACCTCTAACACACACACACACACACACACACACACACACACACACACACACACACACACACACACACACACACACACACACACACACACACACACACACACACACGATGAACAACTCCTCAGTCAACCAACATGAGCACTTCTCCCTTCCTGTCCAGGACTTGTGCCGGGCGCTGCAGGTCCAGATGGAGGCAGTGGATGAGCAACGCTATGACATCCAGGCCAAAGTCCTGCACAACACCAGAGAGGTACCAGAACCAGCTCCCTGGCCAGAACCAGCCCCCTGGCCAGAGCAGAACCAGGCGAGAGCAGAACCAGGCCCCCTGGCCAGAGCAGAACCAGGCGAGAGCAGAACCAGGCCCCCTGGACAGAGCAGAACCAGGCCCCCTGGTCAGAGCAGAACCAGGCCCCCTGGCCAGAGCAGAACCAGGCCCCCTGGTCAGAGCAGAACCAGGTCCCCTGGCCAGAGCAGAACCAGGTCCCCTGGCCAGAGCAGAACCAGGCCAGAGCAGAACCAGGCCAGAGCAGAACCAGGCCAGAGCAGAACCAGGCCCATAGTGTTTACCTTACTGATCCTGTAATAATAACACAGACTGCTTCAATCTACTGTATATGAATATGTATTTACTGATGATGATGATGATGATGATTATGGTGATGATGGTGGTGGTGATGATGATGATGATGGTGATGATGATGGTGATGATGATGTGTGGTGATGAAGATGATGATGATGGTGGTGATGGTGGTGATGGTGATGATGATGAGAATGATGGTGATGTTGATGATGATGATGATGATGATGGTGATGATGATGATGATGATGGCCCCCAGATCAAGGACCTGAACATCAAGGTGCTGGACCTCAGGGGGAAGTTCAAGCGCCCCAACCTCAGGAGGGTGAGGGTCTCTGCTGACGCCATCCTGCGCTCCCTCCTTGGCTCCAAACACAATGTGTCCATGGACCTGAGGGCCAACCTCAAATCAGTCAAGAAGGAGGACACAGAGAAGGTGGGTTTAATAACCCTGACCCTAACACTAACCCTGACCCTAACCCTAACACTAACCCTGACCCTGACCCTAACCCTGACCCTAACACTAACCCTGACCCTAACCCTGACCCTAACACTAACCCTGACCCTAACGCTAACTCTAACTCTGACCCTAACACTAACCCTGACCCTAACACTAACTCTGACCCTAACACTAACTCTGACCCTAACTCTGACCCTAACACTAACCTGGAGATTAATCTGTACAGAGATCATGTGTCCTAATATCCCTAGTACAACCAATAGCCCAGCTACAGAACACTACTGTGGCCTAGGTTGGGGCGGGGCCTCTGCGCCGTGCCTAAGAACTGAGGGAAACACTGGGCCCAGGTACAGAACCTACTGGACCTCTCTAGCAGAGCTATCCCTGCTGAATGAGAAGGAATATGGGAACCCGAGAGTGTTCAACTGGTTCTGGCCTCAGCAGCAGCTAGACAGTCAGATCCCATTCAACAGTTTGGAAACAGGATGTTGCTCTTAGAAAGAGAAACAATCATCCCTGATGTGGTTTCACATCCACACATTGCTTTGCCATAAATCACAATGGAGAAATGATCGAACAAAGACACAGCTACATATACTGTAGCTACAATAGCTAAAGCTATGTTGTATTAACATTGACATAACGTCTCCCCTGTTATCTAACATAACCAAGAATGCCCAATGTATTATTGTATAACGCTAGTATGGTCTCACATGAAGAAACCAAGTCAATTTCCTGTATGTGCAAATATACTTGGCCAAATAAAAGAGAATAGAGAGATTATACAAACAACCACTAGGGGGAGACACACACATTTAAATGTAAGTGTAAATGCTGTGTAAACAGAACAGCACTGCTGTGTTGAATACATTCCTACTAGACCATTCTGATCATCATCATCATCATCATCATCATCATCTTCATCTTCTTCAGTTAGTTGTTGTGTACCAGTAGAGCGCAGGGCTGACAGGGAACGCTGCTGTATTCTGTTCTGCAGGAGAACACCGTTGAGGTGATTGACTGGAGGAAGAACGTGGAGGCCATGTCTGGGATGGAGGGCAGGAAGAAGATGTTTGATGCAGCCAATCAGTAGACAGGTTAGTCATCTCACAGACAGCCAATCAGGAGACAGGTTAGTCATCTCACAGGGCCAGACTATCTGTCTCTGGTACTGCATGCTGCTGTGCTTTCTGGGTGGAGATGAGCAGAGAAGTAACAGACAACGGTAACAACCATTCTGGGATATGCATGTAGTATAGTCTACTGTAAATACACACACACACACACACACACACACACACACACACACACACACACACACACACACACACACACACACACACACACACACACACACACAAACTACAGGTAACTCTATCAAAATAAAAACATATCAAATACATCAGTCTTTCTTTACAATGAGAATCATTCAATAGAACAACTAAGATGTCTGCCTGGCGTATGGAGCCCACAGTCATTCACTCTGCTCTGTTTTGTTTCCCAGGGAGTCCTGACAGGGAAGAGGACACTGAACATTCAGACTTGGTTCATGTTTCTTACATTTCTACTGATCCTAGACAATCAAATTGTATAAATTGCCTTTCATCTCCTGATGTACAGACCTCCTGTTTCAGTGTCAATTAAATAAACATGACTTTATCTTTCATTCTGTAAGATGCAATCATTTGATAATGGGGATGTTGAGGTTTGGGTTGGGGTTGAGGTTGGGGGGAAAGTCTTTCATGACCTGCTTGAAGTTACTTTTGAGGTCTGGGCTCAACAAGTAAGGCCTGCCTTATAGGGGGTCTGTAGCAGGGTGGGGTCTGGAATATCAGCCCTGTAACATGAATAAGAGATATGACAGCATCCTCTTTCCTCCCAAACAACGGCCCTCATACACAGGAAATAGGACCCGCCCACAAACAGATAAGCAGACAAACACAACAGCCTCACCTGAACAGAACCACACCTAGCCTCACCTGAACAGAACCACACCTAGCTTCACCTGAACAGAACCACACCTAGCCTCACCGGAACAGAACCACACCTAGCTTCACCTGAACAGAACCACACCTAGCCTCACCGGAACAGAACCACACGTAGCATTTCACAGTTCTCATGTTTCATAACATCTTCCATATCCGTGCATCTTCACGGATCACTGACTGTGACTTCACTTGACATGAACTCTGAGAGACTCAGAGAGAGATACAGAGAGAGAGACTGAGAGACTGAGAGAGAGGGAGAGAGAGACTGAGAGAGAGGGAGAGAGAGACTGAGAGAGACTGTGAAAGATAAGGAGTTGTGTTTGTGAGAATAGAGCCTCCTGTCTTTATTCTGTCAGCTTATCTAGAATCAGAGACGAGCTGAACTCGACCTGTTCCCCGCCTTGGATCCACCGTCTCCAGGAGAACAGCGGCTCAAAGACAGCCTGGTTCATCTGGGTCCAGTGATGCAGTTTACCAGCCAGGATAAAAACAGGCCATGCTGAGATCCTTGAGATCAGGTTTTTGTTTGTTTATTTAGTGAAGATCATTGATGAAGTGAGACCAGGACAGCGACAGGCCGCAGTCTGTCATTCATCTCCAGAGAGATTCATCATCGGCTTTTGAATGGTAATCGTTTACATCGGTACATGGACACATGAACATATGATGAAGATATTCTAACACATGTAGATGAGACCTGTTCCTTTTAAAGAGTCATCCTACCAGTCAGACACTAAAGCCCTCCAGTGGAAAACTCCCAAGGCTGTCCAACTCTAATCCAGGAATAAAAGCCTGCCTGTCCATTGCCTCATCGTCTCCTAAAGAGCAGGAGCTGGCGGTCCCAGGCCGTGCTGCCAAAGCTCCGCACCAGCTCCATGCCACAGCACTGCTCCAGGTGGTTCCTGGCATGCTCCGCGATGTCCCCTCGGATTTGCAGAACCTTGAAGTGGTCAAAGTCGGAGCGGCCTAGCTTCCTCAACCTTCGCGCAGCTGAGCGGTAGCACTTCCAGGGCTGGGCCTCCAGGAGGAGGTACTGGCTGAGGGAGGCCAGGCGAGAGAGGAGGGACAGGAGGGCAGCGTCACCGTGAGTCAGGTGGACCCACATGGTGACGGCCAGACACAGGCTCAGGTGGAAGCGGGGACAGCCGTGCTCTCTCAGGTAGAGCTGCAGGGGGCTGGAGAGCTGGGTGGAGGAGTCCTGGGGGCTGGGGGTGGAGGAGTCCTGGGGGCTGGGGGTGGAGGGGTCCTGGGGGCTGGGGGTGGAGGGGTCCTGGATGATGTCCAGGGGGATGAAGGAGATGTTCTGGGGGAAAGGGTTGCTCTGCTGAGCCCGGGCGATGAGGTCTTCATCCAGGTCGAACCCTAAGATGTGGAGGTCAACGTCTGGCTTTGGCTCCCCAGACTGGAGCTGCTGCTGAAGATGTTGGTACAACCCAACACTCATGTCCTGTCAAGGGAGAAAGACAAGAAGACATTGATTGATTGATTGATTGATTGATTTCATTTTGGGAAACACAGATTCAGACAGAATACATGTCCCAGAGGATAACACAAGAACATAACACTTTTCTCCATTGTTGTTCTCATTGAAAAACGCACAAGATAGACAAAACGCAACAAACTAAATATTCTATAAAAACAGCCCAGACCTCTGACCCTCCCTGTCAAGGCAATCCGTCAAATGCAGCGGTCAAACTAAAATAGTAGACTGCTAATACTGCATTGTAAACTACAGGTTAATAACATACATATCACCTACATATTAATAACATATAGATAATCTACATATTAATAACATACAGATCATCTATCCATGATCTGCAAAGTAGCTTGCAATGATAACAGCACTGTAGGAGGAGGGGGTTGGAATTCATACATGTATTTGATTTATTTATTCTTTATTTATTCAGGGAGTCCCTTTGAGACCAATGTCGCTTTTGTAAGGGTTAGGGTTAGGTGCCCTGATTACACAAATACATACACTTCACTATTATTTACATGTTCACAATTTACACAGGCAATACTATTTATTTTTCTTCATTCTTTTTCTCTGGGATGTTTTATCTGCACTCTGCCGACTTACCCCCGAATTGCAGCCGACGTCCAGCATCAGCACGGTCCCGGTCCCGGTGCCGTAGCCCAGGTCCTGCAGGAGGGTGGTCGGGATCAGACCCAGACGGTTCTCCGGTGGGTTGAAGGTGTAATAGTTTAAAAAGTTCCCAAAGGGAGCAGCACCTGGATCACTGTGATTCTCTGTCTCCACTCCAAATGCTGCCATTGCTGCCATCCTACATCAAAATAAGTCCGACTAGGAAACATAACCCCGGAACCTCCTTCTCCTGGTAGAAGTGTCCGTCCCGGCCTCCGTCCCCCGGTCCCCCAGCAGGCAGCGATCAGACGTGTCGACTCTTGAGATCGTCTTCCCCCTTCAGAAGAAAGGTAAGAAAGACTATTCAAAACCACAAACATGATCAAATCATACATGACTGAGCCTCTGTCCCCTCATCTCTGAGTCTGTCTGTTAGCTGTTAGCAGCTTTAGCCTCTCTGTCAACCAAGGACAATCAACTGTTCTGATCTCGGCAAAGATACAAATATAGCAAAAGAAAAGTTGAAAGACAATTAGTTTAGAAGTGTGTATAAATGAAGACGAGATGAGAGTGACTGTAGTGATGTGTTCTTGGGCAGCTTTCAGGAGTCTTGCTGTGTTTTGTTCGCCAGGTTTCTCAACATGTTTGGAAAGCGCATTGCGGATGTGGGATATCGGGCGTTTTCTGGGTCGATGATGGTGCTGACGGTGTACGGCGGGTACCTGTGCGTCCTGCGGGCCCGCCGCTACCTGGCCCAGCAGAACCAGCTCCAGACAGAACCACACACAGACGGGGAAGCCATTAAGGACTGAGCTGGACCTTGAAATATGGGAATGTTCATTCCTAACATTTGTCTGATGGAAATGTTTGTTTCTTCCTCTCAGTAGACATTTATGTGATCATTCTATTTGGGTGTGGGAGGTTTTATACTGTCTCGCCCATCTCTGTGTGTGTGTGGATGAGTGATGAACCCCTCAGTGTCACTGGATCGCTGACTGGCTGTCAATTAAATTAAATTAAATGACTTCCTCGTTGTTTGCTTTACTAAAGTACATAACCTGTAATAACAAACTCTGTCAGACACTTGTGGTTTTCTGTGGTAGAGTCAGATATTACAAGTCATTTTCACAACAATGTATTTGGAAATAAAACAGGCTTTTATAAGGCACTCATAGCTGAGCACATCAGCTTTTCACAGTGAGGCGTTCTCAGGTGATCCAACAATCAGAACGCATTTCAAACATTCTCTCCAAACAACTACAGTATGAAAACACAACAGACCAACAACAAACACAGAAACCCAACAACCAATTTAAAAAGAACACACAAGTCGAGTATCTACGTAACCCTGACCCTAACTAACCCATCCTGACCCTAACTAACCCTAACCAACCCTGACCCAAGTAGAGTAGTATCTAACTAACCCTAACCCTGACCCTCACTAACCCTGAGACAAGTGGAGTAGTATCTAACTAACCCTAACTAACCCTGACCCAAGTGGAGTAGTATCTAACTAACCCTAACTAACCCTGACCCAAGTGGAGTAGTATCTAACTAACCCTAACTCTAACTAACCCTGACCTAAGTCGAGTAGTATCTAACTAACCCTAACTCTAACTAACCCTGACCTAAGTCGAGTAGTATCATACACCAATAGGGTTCAATAAAACAACATCCCCATCTGCAGCAGAACATGAAGACTTCAGTACAAACAAACAAACAAACAAACAAACTTCAATCCTCTTGAAATACATTTACGCAAATAATGATTTCTCTTTAGATTTCATCAGTTTGATTTCACACTTAGATAAAGAGACACTATCATTCTAAACCAGTCTGTGCTGTCAGATCTGGAAGGTACCGTGTGATAGAGATCATCTAGCCAGGAGGCTGGTGGAGGTAGAAATCGGAGGACGGGCTCATTGTAATGAATGGAATAAGGAATATCATCATGTGTTTGATTCCATTCCATGCATTACAATGAGCATGTCCTCTGATTTCTACCTCCACCAGCCTCCCCTGTGTAAAAGCATGTAGTGGTAGGAGCCTTAAAGGCCCAGGGAAGGAGGATCAGTAAAAACATCACAGTATTCATCTCTGGGTGACCAGGTGCTGCTGGGGGACCAGGTGCTTGGTGGGCGCCCAGGTCTTGGTCTTAAAGTGGCCGTTGGTGGCGTTGTCTCCCCTGGGGGAAGCAGGGAGACAACAGGGGTCTTTAGTGTCTGTTTCCTCCTCTGAGCTGCTCTCCATATCACTCCGCTCATCCTTGGTTACCTGACGGACACAGAGAGACGTACAGATTAGGCTACAATCAGAGAGTATGGAATTCCAAATGTATTCATTCTCCTCTGACCACAAAACCGCACATGCCTCCAGACGCCACAGGGTGGAACTTGGGAGCACAGAGGAACTCCAGACTAATTGGAAGCAGCAAGAAATACTTCAAATTCATGACTCATGATTTACCACATGAAGGGTCAGTCACACAGGAAATGCATGAGGCATAAAACAGAGGTCAAACAGACGACCCTAACAACCGTCACTGTTCAACCGTCTCACTTATCTGTACTATGTCACTCATTGTCTTGTCCTTATTTCATTGCACTACTGCGTATTTGTATTATTTGTATTATTTGTATTGGATGCTGCATTGTCATGGAACCAAGCCAAAGAATTTTACTCCCTGCACTTGTGTATGAGACGTAAAAATAAACTTGAAACTTGAACCCTGACCCTGACCTGACTGACCCTGACTGGCCCTAACCCTGACTGACCCTGATCCTGACCCTGACTGACCCTGACCCTGACCGACCCTAACCGAAGACAGACTTACTGACCAGAGCACAGAGACCACAGCCGTCCAGTAGAGAGAGAAAGCGAGGGAGGGCATGGAAGAGAGGAGAGGTGGAAGAGGAGTCAGAGACAGAGATGGAGGGACAGGAGGTTTGCCCTCTTTCATCCAAGAGAGGGAGGGCACAAGCCAAGTCTGCAGGAGGAAGGAGACACATTCAGAAGAGAGGAGAGGAGAGGAGAAGAGCTGGAAAAGGACAAAGAGTAGACCAGGGGAGGCTGGTGGAGGTAGGAATCGGAGGCCGGGCTCATTGTAATGCATGGAATGGAATCAAGAATAGTATCAAACACCATTCCTCATTCCTCCGATCCACCAGCCTCCAATTTCTACCTCCACCAGCCTCCCCTGGTAGAATGATACCTTTTTTCTCTGTTATTCTATCGTCCCTGACAACGTGAAACCATGTCCACTGCTAAGGTCTCACCAGGGCTAAGGTTAGCCCAGGGCTAAGGTCTCAGGTCTCACCAGGGCTAAGGTTAGCCCAAGGCTACGGTCTCACCAGGGCATCTCAGAAGCAGGAAACTCGTTGTAAAAAGATGAGTATCAGACCAACAGGAAGCTTCATGCAAATAACTTTTGACATGTCATGTGTGTCATTGACAGCGGGGGCAGAGGGTCAGGGTTAGGGTTAGGGTTAGGGTCAGGGTCAGGGTCACACCCACCTTCCCCCTCAGCAGGGCCTTGATGGCGATGCGGCTGATCAGGTAGGACCAGATTAGATGTAACACCTGCAGCACCAGCAGGAGGAAGTTGAAGAGCCACCAGGACCCGTAAGGACCAATGATGTCCCAGCTCTCAAACAGGGTGCTGTTCAGGATCCTGGAACACACACATCATGAGCATGAACACACACACACACACACACACACACACACACACACACACATGCACGCACACACGCACACCCCTATTACAGAGAATAATAATTCATCCCAATGAGACCAGTGTGAAAACTACAGCAGACAGGGAGGGAAGCAGGTCTCAGACTTCAACCCGAACCAAGATGGCCGACCAGACACTGAGACTAACCAGGACAAGATGGCCAACCAGACACTGAGACTAACCAGGACAAGATGGCCGACCAGACACTGAGACTAACCAGGACAAAATGGCCGACCAGACACTGAGACTAACCATAGAGGGAAGATGAGGAGGCGTGTGATGAAGAAGACCACACTGAACAGCACAAACAGGAAGTCACACAGGCGCTGGTACTTGGCGTAGTTGGCCAGCTTGGCTGCCTGTCAAAAGACAACAGAAAAACAATATTCAATCAGTCCCTCCTAAAGACCTCTTCACCCCCACTTCCCCCCTCTACTGTTAATAATAATAAAAAAAAAATATATATATATATTTATTTATTTATTTTAAAAAAGCTTCTAGCATTACGACTGCTTATGGCCCCTGGTCTGAGCATCGATTACTTTATCTGATGATGACTGATGGATGGGATGATTCACTTACTTAAACAAGTGTATTTGTTGTAAGTCGCTTTGGATAAAGACGTCTGCTAAATGCCATAAATGTAAATCAAATAAAATGTATCATATCCAGCCCTAACCCTGACCTTAACCCTGACCCTAGCCCTGACCTTAACCATGACTCTAACCTTTACCC
>NC_139658.1:26391212-26421212 GCF_951799395.1 Argentina silus | reverse complement strand
GAGGGGGTGTATCTGCAAAGAGTTTCTCCACGTCGGGTTCAAGTTCAAGTTATCGTTGGTGTGGCCCTCTGACACAATTCAGGTTTCTCATGTGGCCCCTTGTAAAAATTAATTGCCCACCCCTGCCCTAGCCCCTACTCCCTGGCCCTTAGCCACTACTCCCTACTCCCTGGCCCCTACTCCCTAGCCCCTACTCCCTGGCCCTTAGCCACTACTCCCTACTCCCTGGCCCCTACTCCCTAGCCCCTACTCCCTAGCCCCTACTCCCTGGCCTCTAGACCGCCAGGAGGTAAAGAGAGTTAACTGGACTGCCTCTAGTCTGTTAGGGTTAGGCTAGACTGCCTCTAGTCGGTTAGGGTTAGGCTAGACTGCCTCTAGTCGGTTAGGGTTAGGCTAGACTGCCTCTAGTCTGTTAGGGTTAGGCTAGACTGCCTCTAGTCGGTTAGGGTTAGGCTAGACTGCCTCTAGTCGGTTAGGGTTAGGCTAGACTGCCTCTAGTCTGTTAGGGTTAGGCTAGACTGCCTCTCATCTGGCAGCAGCAACAGGCAGCGTTTCAGGCTGAGCGAAGGGGTGTGTAATAGCGGGTGTAATACAGGGTGTAATAGCGGGTGTAATACAGGGTGTAATAGCGGGTTTCACAACTGATTTCTGATATGTAACAGTAGATAATCATCACATCCACTGGTCCAGAAACTCAACACAGATTTCCATAACATGCAAATGAAGTCGGTCTGCGCTGCGAGCAAAACAACTGAGATGGATGATTTATCATCATCATCATTATCATCATCGAGCTGAAACAGCGACCTGTTGTTTGGTAATGAGTTCGTATTTGAGGAGAAAAGTGGAGAGAAGCCGGAGGGCTAACTGGTAACTAGTAACAAAGTCAATATATCAGGCTTTTCCTCGACCATTGGAAGACAGTTTTAGGGTTAGGGGTGGGGTTGGGGTTAGGGGTTAGGGGTTGGGGTGGAATAGACAGAGAGACCGAGGCTGTTCACGACCTCACATCGAACTAACTTACTGAGTTTGACCGTTAACAGCCTCGGTTTCTGGTCGTCAAGACCCGTCCGAGTTTGTTCCTGAAGAAAGACTTGATAAGAGACAGGACAGAGTTGGGTTAGGGTTAGACAGGACATTTTGGGGGTTAGGGTTATGGTTAGACAGGACAGTTTGGGGTTTTACCTCTCAAACAGAAGTCTGACAGCGACGATCCCCAGAGCCAGCGGCAAGGCGGACAGAAGGTGTCCGGCTTTAGGATACTCCCCCCCGGCCGCGGGGTCCGCCAGGTCCGCCCAGGTCACGTTCTGTGGCAGCCAGAACCTCTCGTTCCAGAACCAGGCAGAAACAGCAGCCATGTTGGACTGAGATGACTCCGACAGACAAGTCGGAATCCTGAAGGAACAATATGGAGAAACGTGATCCCGCCCCGCCTCAGGGGAGCTGCTGACAACGAGAAGCCTGAAACTAATGAGATGGAGCTGGATGAGGAAGTAACCCCCCGCTCCCCCCCCCCCGCTAACCGGTCCCGCCTCCCCGCTACCCCTGAAGTGATGCTTATCACCCTAACCGGTAGCTCTCATAGTGACATGGAGAATACACAGTTAACGGTCAAACACGCTGAATCAGATGAATTACCTTGGCTAGAACTCATTTGTCTATAGAATTGTCTTCAGTAAAGTTCAACATACAGTGGTAATATTATATTACATTATATTCTATTAATTCCCAATCCACAAGATCGCTGTGAGCGGACTGATTTGAGGCTGGCGCCATCACGTGGCCACACACAGAACTGTCAGTAGTTGTGGACGAGTGGAGCCAGACCTTCCAGAGGGACAGACCTTAGAAATAGACAGATCTTCCAGATGGACAGATCTTCCAGATATTTCCAAAACAACACCGAAGTCCAGGACGTCCTGTATGTTCCAGTGTTCACGCTGTTCCAGCTCTGATCATTTTATAATCACAATAAGTTAATGTACATTGATAAACCCCATTAGTCCCTTTTAATTATGTCTGTGGAATTGTTAATTCGATTTTTTCTGTTTGTGTTGATTAATTAAATCTGAAAATCTGAACAATTTGTCACTGTAGCAACAGTCTGCAAGTTACAGTTGTTTACAATACATTTCTTACTGTAACCTCAGTTCTGTATCACTTATGACAAAACTTATTGACATTATTAAATATCCTTTCAATGTAAATTCTTCAATGTACCTTTCAACATCCCAGACAGGCTAGCTGATGTGACGATATCTGGTATGAATGTTATTGTGATATCTGGTATGTATCTTATCTCTCATTGGAGGAGAAGGTCCACGTGGAGAAGCTCATCCTCCAATGAGCTTTGAGGAAGCGAGGAGAGGAATGACCTTCCTGGTTTGGGTTAGTGTCCTTCTGCTTTGGCCCTGGTACAGTATTCAGCTGTCATTCCTCCACTCCCCCCCAGGGGGGCACTTGTTCATATCCTCACATGAATGTAAAAACTCTGGACCAATATTGAGACTAGGACCCTAGCCCTAAGAACCTAACCCTAGGACCCTGAGACTAGGACCCCAACCCTAGAACTCTAAGACTAGGACCCTAACCCCATGACCCTGAGACCAGGACCCTGCATTGACCCAGGAGCGCCAACTTGTTAGTGGCTGAGAATCTGTAGACAGGTCCCTGGTTGGCTACCCACAACTTCCTCAAGCTCTGGTTGGCTGACCACAGCCTCCCCCAGCGGTGAGCAGCCCCGCCCCGCCCTGTGATCAGGGCTTCAGGAGTCTCAGGTGTTAGTAGAATGACAGCTACAACAACAGTCTGTTTTACACATGCTTTACACAATGTACAAGTAGTCAAGATTACAATTACAAAATTCACTTGACAACAAAATGCAAAATGTCAATACAGGAAAAACAAGCAGCATTTAATAATCACCAGAGCTTTACTGTAGAACTCTGGTAGAAAGTCAAAAGACACGGTAACAAGGGAAACATACACTGAGCTATTGGCAAAAACATCATTCAATAGAGGAACAAACCTCACTGAACCCCTGAACCTAGTTCATCATCTCTCAGAGGAGTTCAGACTGAAATGCTTTTTAGGACGCTTCCACTGGAGCAAGGAGTCAACAAGGTGAGTCAGGCGGCCCTAACCCCTAACCCCTAACCCCGGCCAGGGACACACATCAACATGCTTTCACTATCTAGCAGAGAACATGACCCTGACCCCTGTCAAGACACTGTTGAATGCAGTGGCCTGGGTTTGGTTTGATTTGGTCTGGTCTGGTGTTCTAGGGTTGGCCTGGCCTGGTCTGATTTGGTTTGGTCTGGTCTGGTGTACTAGGGTTGGCCTGGTCTGGTCTAGCCTGATTTGGTCATGAGACGTGTGCAAATCTAGTCACGTAGGGAGAACCACTATAGGGAGAACCACCACAGAGACAAAGGACCATTTGAGACCCAGGTCAACAACAACGCTGGTCTCCGGTCCGGTTCTGATCCAGACCAGACCAACCTGTCATACAGGAATCATCTAAGAGATGTGCTGTTCTAGGAGGAATGCATATCAACACATTTAAACAGTGTCATAAAAAATATGCACGCACACGCTCTGAGACTCACTCAGCTCCCAAACCCTCCTTGGTTACCTGACCCAACAGAGGAATGTTCTGATGCTGCTGTACAGCTTTGATCAACGCTTTGGCCTCATCATGTTGAAACCTGCAGCAACTATGATTATTCAAATAATACTGACAGACACACATTCAGAAGAATGTTGAGGTACATATTTCTACAGATTACTGCATGTTAGGAATCTGTCCACCAGTCTGTTTAAAGCTTTCAGGACATGGTAGTGAACAGACAGACAGACAGACAGACAGACATTGATTCCCCTTCTTCACAGTCCAATGATCAAATGTGATCCATATTGAAGGTTAATACAAGGGGTGGGGGGGGGGGAAGGTACACTGCATCATAAAAACCTACCAGGGTCAAAGATCAAAGGTCAGTCCTGCAGAACAGTTGTGAGTGGTTCCAAAGGAGAACATCATCAGCGTAACAGAGACTGTGATGTTACCTGAAGGAGTTACCCAGAATGCTCCTTGAGAACCACCCGGGGTCCTGTTGGTGTCATCTCAGACTACGTCACATTAAGTACAGTGCATTCTGAAAGTATCAGACCCCTTCACTTTTTCCACATTTTGTTATGTTACAGCTTATTCTAAAATGGATTCAATTCATTTTTTTCCTCATCAATCTACACACAATACCCCATAATGACAAAGCCAAAACAGGTTTTTAGAAATGTTTGCTAATTTATTACAAATAAAAAACTGAACTATCACATTTACTGTACATAAGTATTCAGACCCTTTGCTATGACACTCGAAATTGAGCTCAGGTGCATCCTGTTTCCATTGATCATCCTTGAGATGTTTCTACGACTTGACTGGAGTCCACCTGTTGTAAACTCAATTGATTGGACATGATTTGGAACGGCACACACCTGTCTGTATAAGGTCCCACAGTTGACAGTGCATGTCAGAGCAAAAACCAGGCCATGAGGTCGAAGGCACCTAAACGACTCTCAGACCATGAGAAACAAGATTCTCTGGTCTGATGAAACCAAGATTGAACTCTTTGGCCTGAATGCCAAGCGTCACGTCTGGAGGAAACCAGGCACCGCTCATCACTTGGCCAATACCATCCCTACGGTGAAGCATGGTGGTGGCAGCATCATGCTGTGGGGATGTTTTTCAGAGGCAGGGACTGGGAGACTAGTCAGGACCGAGGGAAAGATGAACAGAGCAAAGTACAGATAGAGATCCTTGATGAAGTCCTGAGCGCTCAGGAGCAGGTTCTCAGATTGGGGCGAAGGTTCACCTTCCAACAGGACAACGACCCGAAGCACACAGCCAAGACAACGCACTAGTGGCTTCGGGACAAGTCTCTGAATGTCCTTGAGTGGCCCAGCCAGAGCCCAGACTTGAACCCGATCTAACATCTCTGGAGAGACCTGAAAATAGCTGTGCACTGACGCTCCCCATCCAACCTGTCAGCTTGAGAGGATCTGCAGAGAAGAATGGGAGAAACTCCCCAAATACAGGTGTGCCAAGCTTGTAACATCATACCCAAGAAGACTTGAGACTATAATCGCTGCCAAAGGTGCTTCAACAAAGTACTGAGTAAAGGGTCTAAATACTTATGTAAACGTGATATCAGTTTTTTATTTTTAATAAATTAGCAAACATTTCTAAAAGCCTGTTTTGGCTTTGTCATTATGGGGTATTGTGTGTAGAAAAATAATTTAATCCATTTTAGAATAAGGCTGTAACATAACAAAATGTGGAAAAAGTCAAGGGGTCTGAATACTTTCCGAATGCACTGTACGTTCTGATCTTAATGCTACCAAGCTTCTGTGGACCCGGCCCTGATGGTCACCTGACAGGAGCGTACTGGTTTGGTCACCTGACAAGAGGGTACTGGTTTGAAACCTATGTGAACCCTGACCGCTTCACTACGGTCACCAGAACCAGAACCACCTCTGTCTCATGTCAATCATCCACGTTCAGCTGTGACGCTTACTTACAAAAATAAACAAATAAACAACACGGGTCATTTACAAACAATCCAGAAATAAGATATAGGATATTGAATAATAATCATCTACAGCAGGTCTGGTGTCAGACACTCTGGGTCTCAGACTCAGAACCCACTGGAACACACACTGGGACCACACACGGATGAACAGGGCTTTCCGTGGCCCCCTGGTGGAGGGAGGATTTTAGTGATGGGTCCTGTAGTCAAGATAACGGCTGCAGCAACAGACAGCCTGGAGGCTCCCACCTCCCAGACAGAGAGGATGGTGTGTGTGTGTGTGAGAGCATGTTCAGACTGATAATGTCTTCTTGTCAACGGCAGCATCCAACATGGCTCTTTGAGGCATACATTCATACCTCCCTCTAGAAAGAGAGGGAGTGGGGAGGAGGAGAGGAGGAGGAGGGAGAGCAGGCTGAGGAGCATCATTCTTTATCTGTTCATCTCTCTCTCTCTCTCCCCAAGTCTTTTGTTGTCCTAACTGACAGGAACGATCTCTGCTCTGATGGAATGTAAACAAACAAGAAAAGCATTTTTGGCAGAGAGAGGAGTGTCTGGAGGTGGGAGCTCGGGGGGGGCTGGGGTGGGGAGGCAGGGCTGGGGAGGGGAGGGCAGGGGTGGGGAGGGCAGGGGTGGACGGGGGGAGGGGGGGGGCTTAAGTGGGGGCGGGGTGCTCCTGGGGGTTAGTCCTGTAAGAGGCGGGTCTGTGGTCCCGGGGGGGTCGCCCCCCCCCCTCCCCAGCGGAGGACACCCGGGGGGGCGTGTGGACGCTCTGCTGCTCCTCACCTTCACCCCAAAACGACCTGGAGGAGGGATCTGCAGGGGACGGAGAGAGAGAGATCAGCTGACAGCTACAGACCTGCTAGTTTGACTCATCTGACTTCACTGTTAGATACTTCTGTCTGTGAGCTCTCTCTCACACACACACATTAAAAAATTTACTTTATCTTATGATGACTGTTGGATAGATGATTCACTTACTTAAACAAATGTATTTGTTGTAAGTCGCTTTGGATAAAGGCATCTGCTAAATGCCATAAATGTAAATGTAGGAGGGTAAATGAGGGTGTAGAAGGGTAAAGGAGGGTAAAGGAGGGTGTAGGAGGGTAAAGGAGAGTGTAGGAGGGTAAAGGAGAGTGTCGAGGGGTAAAAGAGGGGAAAGGAGAGTGTAGAGGGGTAAAGGAGGGTAAAGGAGAGTGTAGAGGAGTAAAGGAGGGTGTAGGGGGGTATTGGTACATAGTTACATTTCAGCGATATCCCCCCCCACTACACACACACATATATAGAATCAAACCAACGCCCAGGGCCGAGCAGGGCCTCCTCACCTTGGCTGAAGTGGTCTGTGGGGGGGCTGGGGGGGCTGTGGCTGGTCAGGAACAGGGAGGGGTCGTGGGGGTGGAGGGGGGCGGGGTCTCCGTGGGAGGGCTGGTCAGCCAGGTAGGCGTAGGGGAAGAACTCCCGGGTCCGAGAGTAGACATTGGCACTGTCGTAGCAGTCTGAACACATGACCAGCGGGCCGGCGCCACCTGCTGGTGGGAGGTTCAGGTGGTTAGAGGAACAGCCTCTGACTGTGTGTATGTGTACCCCCCCAGCCTCACCGCTGGGGGGGTCCCCGGGGTGGAAGTTGCTGTTGCGGCCGGTGAAGAGAGAGCCCCCCCCCCCCCCCCCTCCACCTCACTGTCCCCATAACACACACCTACACACACACACACAACACTATCAGAGAGACAGAGAGAGAGAGGGAGAGGGGGGTCCTACCATCGGAGCCCTTGTGTGAGTATGCGTGGGCGAGCGGGGGCATCAGCTGCTGGTGACTTCCTGCCTCTGAGCTGCTGTATCCTTCTGGAGGCTCGGCCAGCGTCCCCTGAGAGGAGAGGTAGCTGTCTGCAGGCAGGGTCATCTCATCTACACACACACACACACACACATTAAACTATATATTTAGTTATGATGGAGTAATTATTTTTGATGGTTTTGATAATGAGTCTTATGTCTACACACACACCTGTGTCCTCTCACCTGTGTTGGTGATGCTGTAGTGTGTGTGTGTGTGTGTGTGTGTCACCTGTGTTGGTGATGCTGTAGTCTTGGCTCCTCCTCCTCATGTGATAGATGACGATGACCCAGAGCAGCGATGTCCCAACCACGCAGCCGACCACAACCATGACCACGATCCCCACCGTGGCCCAGCCGTCCCCGGAACCCCCCCCCGGGTCACAGCTGGGGCCAGGCGCCACGCCCAGGTAGATGTGCCCCCGCTCTGTCCCCAGAGGGTTCCACAGGACGCATGTGTACTTCCCCGCGTCCGCAGGCCCCGCCTCCACGATGATCAGCAGCTGATTGGCAGCAGCGAAGAAATGTCGCTCCGTCAGAACCAGAGGCCCGTCGTCTTTGGTCCAGTTGAGGCGAGGGGCGGGGCTTCCGCCAGCGATGCACTGCAGGACGGCTGTCTCCCCGTGTGACACAACCCTGTCCTCCAGGGGGCGCAGGAAGGAAGGGGTCTCTGGAGGAGGAGGGACGGATGGTAACTTTCTATCAACTACCCAGCATATGTCTCTATCTATCCATCAATCTAACTTAGGCTGAAGTCATTGAAACGTTTTTTAACCACTCCACAGATTTCATGTTAACAAACTATAATTTTGGCAAGTCGGTTAGGACTTCTACTTTGTGCATGACAAGTAATTTTTCCAACAATTGTTTACAGACAGATTATTTACTTATAATTCACTATATCACAATTCCAGTGTTGTGACAGAAGTTCATATACACTAAGTTGACTGTGCCTTTAAACAGCTTGGAAAATTCCAGAAAATTATGTCATGGCTTTAGAAGTTTCTGATTGGCTAATTGACATCCTTTGAGTCAATTGGAGGTGTACCTGTGGATGTATTTTAAGGCCTACCTTCAAACTCAGTGCCTCTTTGCTTGACATCATGGGAAAATCAAAAGAAATCAGCCAAGACCTCAGAACATTTTTTTGTGGACCTCCACAAGTCTGGTTCATCCATGGGAGCAAATTCCAAACGCCTGAAGGTACCAGGTTCATCTGTACAAACCATAGTGTTGGTGTTTATAGCAAGTATAAACACCATGGGATCATGCAGCCATCATACCGCTCAGGAAGGAGACACGTTCTGTCTCCTAGAGATGAACGCACTTTGGCAGGAAAAGTCCATCCCAGAACAACAAAGGACCTTGTGAAGATACTGGACGAAACAGGTACAAAAGGATCTTTACTATTAGTATAACGTGTCCTATATCGACAACCTGAAAGGCCGCTCAGCAAGGAAGAAGCCACTGCTCCAAAACCACCATAAAAAAGCCAGACTACGGTCTGCACATGGGGACAAAGATCTTACTTTTTGGAGAAATGTCCTCTGGCATGATGAAACAAAAATTGAACTGTTTGGCCATAATGACTATCATTATGTTTGGAAAAAAAGGGTGAGGCTTGCAAGCCGAAGAACACCATCCCAACCGTGAAGCATGGGGGTGGCAGCATCATTTGTGGGGGTGCTTTGCTGCAGGAGGGACTGGTGCACTTCACAAAATAGATGGCATCATGAGGAAGGAAAATTATGTGGATATATTGAAGCAACATCTCAAAACATCAGCCAGGAAGTTAAAGGTCTTCCAAATTACAATGACCCCAAGCATACTTCCAAAGTTGTGGCAAAATGGCTTAATTGACAAAGTCAAGGTATTGGAGTGGCCATCACAAAAGCCCTGACCTCAATCCTATAGAAAATGTAGGGCAGATGTACACTCACCGACCACTTTATTAGACACCTGTTCAACTGCTTGTAAACGCAAATATCTAAATCAGCCAATAACATGGCAGCAACTCAATGCATTTGGGAATGTAGACATGGTCAAGACGACCTGCTGAAGTTCAAACCGCAGAATGGGGAAGAAAGGTGATTTAAGTGACTTTGAACGTGGGTGGCATGGTTGTTGGTGTCAGACGGGCTGGTCTGAGTATTTCAGAAACTGCTGATCTACTGGGATTTCCACGCACAACCATCTCTAGGGTTTACAGAGAATGGTCCGAAAAAGAGAAAATATCCAGTGAGCGGCAGTTCTCTGGGTGAAAATGCCTTGTTGATGCCAGAGGTCAGAGGAGAATGGCCAGACTGGTTCGAGATGATAGAAAGGCAACAGTAACTCAAATAACCACTCGTTACAACCAAGGTATGCAGAAGACCATCTCTGAACACACAACACGTCGAACCTTGAAGCAGATGGGCTACAGCAGCAGAAGACCACACCGGGTGCCACTCCTGTCAGCTAAGAACAGGAAATTGAGGCTACAATTCGCACAGGCTCACCAAAATTGGACAACAGAAGATTGGAAAAACGTTGCCTGGTCTGATGAGTCTCGATTTCTGCTGTGACATTCAGATGGTAGGGTCAGAATTTGGCGTAAACAACATGAAAGCATGGATCCATCCTGCCTTGTATCAACGATTCAGGCTGGTGGTGGTGGTGTAATGGTGTGGGGGATATTTTCTTGACACACTTTGGGCCCCTTAGTATCAATTGAGCATCATTTAAACGCCACAGCCTACCTGAGTATTGTTGCTGACCATGTCCATCCCTTTATGACCACAGTGTACCGATCTTCTGATGGCTACTTCCAGCAGGATAACGCGCCATGTCACAAAGCTCACATCATCTCAAACATGACAATGAATTCATTGTACTCCAATGGCCTCCACAGTCACCAGATCTCAATCCAATAGAGGACCTTTGGGATGTGGTGGAACGGGAGATTCGCATCATGGATGTGCAGCCAACATATCTGCAGCAACTGCATGATGCTATCATGTCAATGTGGACCAAAATCTCTGAGGAATGTTTCCAGCACCTTGTTGAATCTATGCCACAAAGAATTAAGGCAGTTCTGAAAGCAAAAGGGGGTCCAACCCAGTACTAGCAAGGTGTACCTAATAGTAGTGGCCGGTGAGTGTATGTAGGGTAGAAATGTGGGCAGAACTGAAAAAGCATGTGCGAGCAAGGAGGCCTACAAACCTGACTCAGTTCCACAAGTTCTGTCAGTAGGCCAAAATTCCACCAACTTATTGTGGGAAGCTTGTGGAAGGCTACCCAAAACGTTTGACCCAAGTTAAACAATTTAAAGGCAATGCTACCAAATACTAACTCTTGTATGTAAACTTCTGACCCACTGGGAATGTGATGAAATAAATAATTCTCTCTTCTATTATTCTGACATTTCACATTCTTAAAATAAAGTAGTGATCCTAACCGACCTAAGACAGGGATTGTTTACTAGGATTAAATGTCAGGAATTGTGAAAAAATGTTTAAATGTATTTGGCTAAGGTGTATGTAAACTTCCGACTTCAACTGTATCTATCCATCCATCTATCCTGACCATACCTAAAGCTGATGACCCTAATGCTGATGCCTGTCAGAAACATGACGTGTGTCTGTTCTGTTTCCATTCTGCTGAACCAGACCAGAGTCTCAGAAAGAAGGTTTCTGCTCCACGCTGAGAACCTGGTGACGCCACCATGTCAAGACAAATTAAACTAGATATTTAGTAATGAGAAAGTAACTATCTTTATTAAACCACACTGTTGCACCCTGGGAAGGCTCACCAAGCACCGTCAGCGTGGCGTTGGCTGACAGACTTCCTGCTGCATTCTGGGCCGTGCAGCTGTAGACGCCCATGTCCTCCGTCTTCACGCTGGCGATGAAGAAGATGTCGTCGTCGGGCATCACATGCATGCGGCGCTCACGGGCCGCAGGGAAGTCGCTGCCGCCGTCCTTCTGCCAGGCGATCTGCGGAGGAGGGTGGCCCTGCGCTGCACACTCCAGACGGGCCATCGTACCCGCCCGGATCACCAGGTCCATAGGAGTCTTCAGGAAGGAGGGAAGCTCTGAGAGAGAGAGAGTCAATTAATATCAATTGATGTTACAATATGTCATCTATATAATAATAGCTCTCTCTCTATATACAGGGCCTTCGGAAAGTATTCAGACCCCTTCACTTTTTCCACATGTTGTTGTGTTATAGACTCAATTTAAAATGGATTAAATTAAAAGAATTTGCCATCAATCTTTTCATTTAATCCATTTTAAATTGAGTCTATAACACTACAATATGTGGAAAAAGTGAAGGGGTCTGAATACTTTCCGAAGGCCCTGTATATAATAATATCATCTATATATTTATATAATAATAATAATAATAATAATAATATATATCTATATATAGGGAATACTAATAACATCTATATATATAATTATCTCTCTCTCTCTACATATATATATATATATAAATAATAATAATAAAATATATAACAATAATATCTATATAGATAATAATAATAATAATAATAATATTATTATTATCAATAAACAATAATATCTATATATGCAACCGTCATCTCCCCTGCAACTCGGTACCCAGTACCATCCAGACAGACCTGGTACCACCCGACCCAGACAGACCTGGTACCACCCAGACAGACCTGGTACCACCCGACCCAGACAGACCTGGTACCACCCAGACAGACCTGGTAGCACCCAGACAGACCTGGTACCACCCACAGACCTGGTACCACCCGACCCAGACAGACCTGGTACCACCCGACCCAGACAGACCTGGTACCACCCAGACAGACCTGGTACCAACCGACCCAGACAGACCTGGTACCAACCAGACAGACCTGGTACCACCCGACCCAGACAGACCTGGTACCACCCGACCCAGACAGACCTGGTACCACCCAGACAGACCTTGTACCACCCGACCCAGACAGACCTGGTACCACCCGACCCAGACAGACCTGGTACCACCCGACCCAGACAGACCTGGTACCACCCAGACAGACCTGGTACCACCCGACCCAGACAGACCTGGTACCACCCGACCCAGACAGACCTGGTAGCACCCAGACAGACCTGGTACCACCCGACCCAGACAGACCTGGTAGCACCCAGACAGACCTGGTACCACCCGACCCAGACAGACCTGGTAGCACCCAGACAGACCTGGTACCACCCGACCCAGACAGACCTGGTACCACCCGACCCAGACAGACCTGGTACCACCCGACCCAGACAGACCTGGTACCACCCAGACAGACCTGGTACCACCCGACCCAGACAGACCTGGTAGCACCCAGACAGACCCGGTACCACCCGACCCAGACAGACCTGGTACCACCCGACCCAGACAGACCTGGTACCACCCAGACAGACCTGGTACCACCCGACCCAGACAGACCTGGTAGCACCCAGACAGACCCGGTACCACCTGACCCAGACAGATCTGGTAGCATCCAGACAGACCTGGTACCACCCGACCCAGACAGACCTGGTACCACCCAGACAGACCTGGTACCACCCGACCCAGACCTGGTACCACCCAGACAGACCTGGTACCACCCGACCCAGACAGACCTGGTACCACCCGACCCAGACAGACCTAGTACCAACCAGACAGACCTGGTAGCACCTGACCCAGACAGACCTGGTACCACACGACCCAGACAGACCTAGTACCACCCGACCCAGACAGACCTAGTACCACCCGACCCAGACAGACCTGGTACCACCCAACCCAGACAGACCTGGTACCACCCAACCCAGACAGACCTGGTAGCACCCAACCCAGACAGACCTGGTACCACCCAAACAGACCTGGTAGCACCCGCCCCAGACAGACCTGGTACCACCCAAACAGACCTGATACCACCCAGACAGACCTGGTATCACCCGCCCAAGACAGACCTGGTACCACCCAAACAGACCTGGTACCACCCGACCCAGACAGACCTGGTATCATCCAGACAGACCTGGTACCACCCGACCCAGACAGACCTGGTTCCAACCACAGACCTGGTAGCACCTGACCCAGACAGACCTGGTAGCACCTGACCCAGACAGACCTGGTAGCACCCGACCCAGACAGACCTGGTACCAACCGACCCAGACAGACCTGGTTCCACCCAGACAGACCTGGTACTACCCCAGAGAGACAGAGCTGGTACCACCCGACCCAGACAGACCTGGTACCACCCCAGACAGACAGAGCAGCTGCCTCACCGTTGACCGTGAGCGCGGCCCGGCTGGAGTAGTTGGACCCAAAGTGGTTGGACACGATGCACTGGTAGCGGCCCTGGTCCGTGAAGTTGACCTGCAGCAGGTGGAGCAGCGTGGTGTAGGTCAGCTCCCCCTGCTGGTAGGAGGCGTAGGTGTCCACCAGGCCGTGGTACAGAACCTCCCCGTCCTTCCTCCATGCCGCCGCCATGGGGGCGTCGCTGCTACTGGCCGCCCCGCAGCTCAGCGTCACGTTGGACCCCCGCAGAGACACCAGCGTCCCCGGGTGCTCTGTGATGCGCGGCTGGGGGAAGCGGTCGCAGAGCAGGTGGTCCGGGGGGAGGGAGGGGAGGGTCCGGCCACGCAGGGGGGGGGGGTGGGCGCACACAGCCATGACCGGGGGATCGAAGTCATGCTCCCTCAGCCACGGAGACAACCACCGCAACTGGCAGTCACACAGCAGGCTGCTGCTGTTCAGAACACTGGACACACACACACACACTTTTTATTGTTGTTTTTACTGACTGTGCTTTTATTAATCTTGTGTCTTTGAGTCCTGAGAAAAGCGCTATTCAAAATGAATGCATGACTATTACTATTATTATTATTATTATTATTATTATTAACATTCTGGAGACACACATTCAGAATAACGGTGTGGAGCGTCTGGAGGTGAGGTGAGGTGGGGTGAGGTGGGGTGAGGTGAGGTGAGGTGAGGTGGGGTGGGACTCACAGCTGTCGGAGGTTCAGGTGTCTCAGTGACTCCGGGTGGACAGACATGATGTCATTCTTACTCAGGTCCCTGATGATGAGGAAACAGGAATCAGACACACACACCACACACACCACACACACCACACACACCACACACACAGTGCTATGCTTACAGGTGCTGGAGCTCATCCAGGCCCTGGAAGGCGTTCTTGGTGATGGATTTGATCTTGTTCCTCTGGAGGATCCTGAGGAGCAACACAGTCCACACACACACACACACACACACAAATACATCAAATTGAAACATAGAAATGTATATACAACACTGGTTATACATGGAAGAATCTAAGACATAAAGATAGGGGAGGCTGGTGGAGGTAGAACACCAGGGGAGGCTGGGGGAGGAGGGGCTCAGAGTAATGCAAGTAACGGAATGAGGAACGGTATCAAATACACGTGTTTCCAATGAGCTGTCCTCCGATGTCTACCTCCCCCAGCCTCCCCTGGTGTCCTACCTCCCCCAGCCTCCCCTGGTGTCCTACCTCCCCCAGCCTCCCCTGGTGTCCTACCTCCCCCAGCCTCCCCTGGTGTTCTACCTCCCCCAGCCTCCCCTGGTTTTCTACTTTCCCCAGCCTCCCCTGGTGTTCTACCTTCCCCAGCCTCCCTTGGTGTTCTACCTTCCCCAGCCTCCCCTGGTAGACTGAATCTAACCCAACAGCTGAACATGCAGGTGGTTCTTACAGTGTGTTCAGCCTCTTCATGCCTACGAACATCCCCATGGAGTCCTCGATGGCCCAGGAAACCTCGTTGTTCCCCATGTCCCTGAACACAAACACAAAGGTGTCACAAATCACCCAAAACCAGAGGAACACAAGCTGGTGGTCTCTGGGCGTGGTGGGTGACTGACTGACTGACTGACTGGACTGTAGTGTTTTGGGTTCATCTTTAGGCCGTTAGAGATACTGAGACGTCATTCATACGTGGCTACATCCAGAAGCCCCAAGTAAACCCCCCCCACCACCCCCCCAGGTCAGGGTTAGGGTTAAACCCCCCCCACCACCACCCCAGGTCAGGGTTAGGGTTAAACCCCCCCCACCACCCCCCCAGGTCAGGGTTAGGGTTAAACCCCCCCCAGGTCAGGGTTAGGGTTAAACCCCCCCCCGCCACCACCCCCCCAGGTCAGGGTTAGGGTCAGGGTCAGCTAGGAGAGGTCAGGGTTAGGGTCAGCTAGGAGAGGTCAGGGTCAGCTAGAGGGGTCAGGGTCAGCTAGGAGAGGTCAGGGTTAGGGTCAGGGTCAGCTAGAGGGGTCAGGGTTAGGGTCAGGGTCAGCTAGGAGAGGTCAGGTGGTTCTTACAGCGAGCGCAGGTTGGCCAGGCTGCTGAACACGCCTTCTCCCAGGTGGCGGATGGCGTTGTCTCGCAGGTCCAGCCTCTCCAGAACGCCCAGGCCCGCCAGCGCCGCCTCCTCCAGCCGCGTCAGGTGGTTGGACGACAGGTCTCTGGAGGGAAGGCGCATCCACAGGAAACAGGAGGTTAGAGGCTAGGCCAGAGGACAGGAGGTTAGAGGCTGGGCCAGAGGACAGGAGGTTAGAGGCTGTTTTAGAAATGTTTTAGAAAAGAAACCTTTATAATGTTCTGAGACAAATTAGGCCAATGTTTCTGAACGCATATTATACAAAACAAGCAACAGAGAGGAGGGGGGGGAGAGGAGGGGAGGAGGAGGGGTGAGAGAGGAGGGGGGGGAGAGGAGGTGGGAGGAGGGGGGGAGGAGGGGGGGAAAGGAGGGGGAGAGGGGGGGAGATACAACGTCTGGCCTGGATGTGGCGCTCCTGGGTGATCCTGTGACTCACAGCTCCTCCAGCCGCTGGCAGAACTCCCAGGCGTCGGGGCGGATGATGCTGATGGCGTTGTGGTCGACCCGGAGGACACGCATCATCCTCAGACCGTACAGCCAGCCCTTATTCACCTCTGTCAGGTTGTTGTGCTCCAGCTCTCTGACACACACACACACACACACACACACAGCTATTAGGACAGTCAAACCTTCATCATTTGGAGATCATCTCTTGTGTTTTTAATCATCTGGTTTCTGGTGAAGAGTCGCCGTGTTCGTCTCCACGGAAACAGACAGGCGTCTCTGACCAATCAGGCAATAGCGTGACTCACAGCTCCTCCATGTTGTTGAGGCCGAAGAAGGCGCCGTCCATCAGCCTGGCGAGGGCGTTGCGCTGCATCCTGAGGGCCCGGAGCGCGTCCAGGCCTTTAAACGTCAGGCTATCCACCATCTTCAGTCTGTTCCTCTTCAGCTCCCTGAAACACCACCACACCTTCAACCACCAACCCTAACCCAACCCTAACCCTACCCACACCTTCAACCACCAACCCAACCCTAACCCCACCTTCAACCCTAACCACACCTTCAACCACCAACTCAACCCTAACCTTCAACCACCAACCCTAACCCCACCTTCAACCCTAACCCAACCCTAACCCTACCCACACCTTCAACCACCAACCCAACCCTAACCCCACCTTCAACCCTAACCTAACCCTAACCACACCTTCAACCACCAACTCAACCCTAACCTTCAACCACCAACCCTAACCCTAACCACACCTTCAACCACCAACCCTAACCCTGAAACACCACCAAAGCTTCAACCACCAACCCTAACCCTAACCACACCTTCAACCACCAACCCTAACCACACCTTCAACCCTAACCCTGAAACACCACCAAAGCTTCAACCACCAACCCTAACCACACCTTCAACCACCAACCCTAACCACACCTTCAACCACCAACCCTAACCCAACCCTAACCACACCTTCAACCACCAACCCTAACCTTCAACCACCAACCCTAATCACACCTTCAACCACCAACCCAACCCTAACCTTCAACCACCAACCCTAACCCTAACCTTCAACCACCAACCCTACCCTAACCACACCTTCAACCACCAACCCTAACCCCTTCAACCACCAACCCTAACCTAACCCTACCCCAACCCTAACCTTCAGCCACCAACCCTAACCTAACCCTAACCACACCTTCAACCACCAACCCTAACCTTCAACCACCAACCCTAATCACACCTTCAACCACCAACCCAACCCTAACCTTCAACCACCAACCCTTACCCTAATCACACCTTCAACCACCAACCCTAACCTTCAACCACCAACCCTACCCTAACCACACCTTCAACCACCAACCCTAACCCCTTCAACCACCAACCCTAACCTTCAACCACCAACCCTAACCTTCAACCACAACCCTACCACCACCAACCCTAACCACACCTTCAACCACCAACCCTAACCTAACCCTAACCACACCTTCAATCACAAACCCTAACCCCAACTCTACCCCAACCCAACCCTAACCCAACCCTACCCCTAAGCTTAACCTGACCCAACCCTAACCGAACCCAACCCTAACCCCAACCTACCCTAACCCAAACCCCAACCCTAACCCAACCCTACCCTAACCCCAACCCTATCCTAACCCTACCCCAACCATGAACCTGTCAGATCCAATTCACACTCAAATGTGACGTTTAATTGACTAAGGTATGTCATGGAACTAATAGGAATAATTGTGTGCATTAAAAAACCCAGACACATGTAGCTTACCTAACCCTAGTCCTAACCCTAACCCTAGTCCTAACCCTAAAAAAAAAGACACATGTAGCTTCAATCATGACCTGCAGCTGCATCTTAGCCATCGAGACGTGAGGTCTGTGTTTACCTCCTAAAAAAGTCTCAAACTGCCTTAAAATACATCAGATGAGAGCTTTTGCACTCTGATGCAAGCTACCTAGCACTGTTCAAGAGGGACCTGGCGTGGGAGGGAGAGAGGCATCTTGGGAGTTGTAGGAATTGACTGGCCAGTTTGGAACATCAGGACTGATCAGGGCGTTCAAAGCCAGATATCTTGACACATTTTTTGTGTGCATGTGTTTACTATCGGCTAAAGAAAACAACAAACCCACAGGAGGTTTAGAGGGTAAAACTCTGCTTTAAACATATGCTACTATGGTTAGCACAATGACTAATGGTAACGTCTTGACCACAACCATGAACAGACGTCTGACTTACAGGATCTGGAGCTGGGGCAGCCTGAACACCTTGGCTGGCAGCAGGGAGATCCTGTTCCTGTTCAGCCTCAGGACCAGCAAGGTGCTGGAGATGTTGTCGAAGCAGCCAGCCTCCAGGCTGATCAGCTTGTTATTGCTTAAATTCCTGCGGGACAGAAAAGCAGAACAGATGGAATCAGGAAGGCCCAGATCCGTCTGCCTGTCCTCGACTCCTGCGGGTCTAGAACCCCCTGACCCAGCGCCTTCAGCATCACCCTGTTAGACTGAATTAACGGGCCAAGCAGGCAGGGCTGTCAGAGCACGGGTCACACTGGGTTTACTTTCATTAGGGTCAGGGTCAGGACTAGGGTTTGGGCTAGGACTAGGACTAGGGTTAGGGTCAGGACTAGGGTTAGTCAGGGTAGGGTTTGGGTTAGGACGAGGGTTTGGGTTTGGGTCAGAACTAGGGTTAGGGTTGGGACTAGGACTAGGTTTAGGGTCAAGACTAGGGTTAGAGTCAGGGTTAGGGTCAGGGTAGGGTTTGGGTTAGGACTAGGGTTTGGGTCAGGACTAGGTTTAGGTTCAGGACTAGGGTTAGGACTAGAGTTAGGGTAGGGTTTGGGTTAGGACTAGGTTTTGGGTCAGGACTAGGGTTAGGGTCAGGACTAGGGTTAGAGTTAGGATCAGGGTAGGGTTTGGGTTAGGATTAGAGTTAGGGTTAGGATTAGAGTTAGGACTAGGGTCAGGACTAGGTTTAGGGTTAGGACTAGGGTTAGGGTTGTACCAGCATTTGGTGGGTCACAGCCCACAGGCATCACCTAAACACTGCTTATGAAATAACATCCAGATGGTTCCGACCCATCAGCAGAAGGTAGGAGAGGTTGCAGAACTCACAGGTATTTGAGCTGCATGGGAGGGAAGGTCCCGGCCCGGAGCTCTGAGATGGAGTTGGAGGTGAGGTCCAGTGTCTCCAGAGACGTGTACGGCTGCAGCTGCTCCAGCCACAGCTCTGAGATACGGTTGTGGACCCTGAGGAAGATAACAACCATTATCTCTCACCTCGCCAAAGATGCCTCTACTGTCGTCTCTCTGTGTGACATGCTTACAAGGATAGAGGTGTCATACAGAAGATGTCATTAATCATGGACCTCATCATAAACAACACTCATTAACACCTTCAACCAGACATCCCTGAGGACACCTGGCTCATGAAACCTACAGGCAACAAGGACAGAACAGTGACCGGTTGTCAGGAGGACTTACAACAACAGCGATGTGATGTTGGAGGTGACATCTCCTAGCAACGGGACGGCAGTTAGTTCATTGTGATTCATGGTTCTGGAAGTAGAAAAAACACACGTCAGAACAACAGTTAGAACCTCAGGACAAGGCCGTTAGCAGGTAGCTGCTCAAGAAGAACACAAACGCGTCCATCAATCCAGCTGTGAAAGCAACTTTAAACCCCAGCAGAGGAAGTCAACAAAGGCAGGTTGAGGTGATGAAACAGTGACATGTTCGGTACTCACAAGTGAGTGATCCCTGGGGGGGAACCAAAGGGGGCAACCGATAACCGTTTCTTGTTACAATCCAGGATCTGAATTTCGTCTGATCCCGTCGGACAAGAGCAAGGAGCCGGGCAGGAGTCAGCTCCCCAGGCGGCCAGACTCAACAACAGCCAGCAGAGCCCCGGGGGGAAGGGCCCGGCAGCCGCCATCTTAAACACCCAACTACCAATACGTGGCTAGCTAACTGGTATCTAAGACTTATGAAGTATGTCTAAACAACACCAACTGATTCCTATAACCTGCTACACATTAAATACCCGCCCCCGGTTCAAGCGCGTCTCAGAGGCCACCTGCAGGCCGTCTGTAGGCCGACCGTGTGGTGGTCCTGGCGGTCATGGCGCCTCCAGACTTCCGCTTCCAACCTCCACTCAGCCGGAGAGGCTAGGCTAGGCTAGGCTATGCTAGGCTATACTAGGCTAGGCTATGCTAGGCTAGGCTATACTAGGCTAGGCTATGCTAGGCTAGGCTATACTAGGCTAGGCTACGGTAGGCTAGGCTTGGTAGCTATCCCCAAGTTACGCAGAGTTGATATTTCCACAGACTCAGCTATCTTGACCTCACATTAAAACGGCTGTGAATCACGCGGAATGTCATTTAGATTCAGATTTAGATGATGATTTCCATGATCGGAATAGTTTGGTTTCATATCCGGTCTCATTCTGCAGACTTTAGTTTCCAGAACAACAGACGCGTTCTGACCCCGCCTCCTCCCAGCTGTTTACCCTTCTCCTATTGGCCGGTATGCGTGCTCATCAAATATGTTTTCTTAGCTGATTGGACTGACAGAGGTTCTAGTCGACACAGCAAACCAGTAAACCAGCAAACCAGTAAACCAGCAAACCAGCAAACCAGTAAACCAGTAAACCAGTACAGTATTTGTCAGGGTCATTTTTATACTATATTGTGGTGCTCCTCATTGCTGGAACTCACTGCAGAGAAGGTTTCAGTTGGAGGTTCTGGTGCCGCTCGGGCAGTTTAAAGTTTGGATTGAGGACCTCTTTGTTGAAAAATGTATTTGTTTCTCTTGATTGTGTTTTATTATATTGTAATGTTCTATGTGTATGACGTATGGTTGTAAAGTGTGTGTATGCAGGGCGTGTGTGTGTGTGTGTGTGTGTGTGTGTGTGTGTGTGTGTGTGTGTGTGTGTGTGTGTGTGTGTGTGTGTGTGTGTGTGTGTGCAGGGCTCCCTTGTAAAATACATCTTGGTCTCGATGTCACATGGCCACTCAGATAAAGGCCTCCATCATCTTCATCACAACTGAGATCAGTGCAGTAGGCTCTGATGCATCACACACAAACACACCCACTATCATCCCCTGTTCATCTCCTCCTCTATCATCCCCTGTTCATCTCCTCCTCTGTACTGACACTGTGAACTGTCTCAATAAATAATGGACAACAAAATCCAGGAGAAATGAGAGGGTTGTTGACTTCATTATTCAGACACCAACACTAAGGGACATCCTGGATCAGGAACAGCCTGGATCAGGAACAGCTTGGATCAGGAACATCTAATACATTAGGTATAGCTACATATACAGGCCTACCTTAAAACTAGGACAAAATCAATTCCTAATGTTCCTTCAGTGGCGGCGCCTGTCCTAAACTTCAGAGAATCGTGCCTACACTTAGAGAAAGTAGTATTGCAGTAAAACTATAGAAACGAATAGCATAGGAGAAACCCAAAGCAGTAAGTGTGGTCATTGTACAGTGGAACCTCGAGATACGAATGCCCCAATATACGAATGTTTTGAGTTACGAATTGAAATTTCGTAGAATTTGTGCTCTGAGATACGAATGAAAATTTGAGATACGAATCCTTTTTTTTTCGCGAGTAGTGGCAGCCGCGCGCGAGAACTGGCAGTCGCCTGCACAGGAACCCTTTAAAAAAAAAATTTGAGATACGAATGTTTTGACTTACGAAGGAAGTCTCGGAACGGATTAACTCGAGGTTCCACTGTATTTCTATTCACTAATTATAGGGAATAACACCTAACATGAGACTCTTCTCTTGTACTGCTGCTGTGTGAATTGTGCTGTTGTCAGTGTCTGATGTAATTTTTACTGACACAACCATCATTTCATGGGAAAATTCAAGTCATGAAGTCACTAGGAAGTTTTTCCCGCCTAACACCATGAAGACCACCCTAACTGCCAGTCTAGCTGACAGGTATAATCCTTCTTCAGATGTGACCGTGAGAGAAGACTTGAACCAACATGCAGAGGATTGCTTCAGCGACTCCTCATGTCAGCGCATGTTTGCATGGAGGCGTCATTTCGTCTCATCTGTGCTTCAAGTTAAAGCAGGAAAAGCTCTCGTCCACCAACACCACCGCGTCTGTTCTCCGCCACCAGCACCATGGACGTCTCTCAGGAGCAGGTTTCACAGACCGGGTTGCCCGAGTTCCTCCAGTCTCACAAGAGGAAAGCCACCGACACCCCGCAGAACCTCCACCAGCGAACCCTGCGTCTGGACACCGACCGAACCCTGAGGGCTCTCTACGTCGTCGGAACCGAGCTGAAAGTTAATCTAAACAGGTAGGCCCACATCATCACTGCTGTCTCGACTCATTCTTAAAAGGCTTTATATACGTGATAAACTTTACAGACTTTATTTATTTATTTAATGTTTGCACAAAGGCTAACTCATTAGACATCTGCACTGGACGCCAATATGAATGACTCCCCATTCTACCTGCAAACCAACACATCAGCTTTATCCCCGCAAACCAACACATCAGCTTTATCCCCGCAAACCAACACATCAGCTTTATCCCCGCAGTCATGACGCTGGAATTAGTCCGTTTTCTTAGTGGTCTCATTCTCAACGTTTCCGGCTGTTATAGTTGAGATGTCTGTTATAGTTGAGATGTCTGTTATAGTTGAGATATCTGTTATAGTTGAGATGTCTGATGTCTGTTATAGTTGAGATGTCTGTTATAGTTGAGATGTCTGATGTCTGTTATAGTTGAGATGTCTGTTATAGTTGAGATGTCTGATGTCTGTTATAGTTGAGATGTCTGTTATAGTTGAGATGTCTGTTATAGAGAATGTGTCTCTACGGTGACATCTGTAGGTGGTCGCTGGCTGCAGGGACAAGTAAACAAAAATGAAATAACCAATGAAAAACTAACAAGAGTTTTAAAAGAATAGTAAACGCAAAACAATGTCAACGTTTTGGCATTTAAAATGTTAGATTATTGACGATTGAGTGTGGACAGCTGGCTCTACGGTGGCTCTGCGGTGACATCTACAGGTGCTCACAGGGACAGCTGGCTACGCGACAGCCTTTACTGACCAATCACCGTTCAACATTCACCTGTCGTGTCGTAATCAGCCAGACACCAGAGTCACAGTCAGTAGACTGTCCGTTCTGCCGACAGGCTGCTGGACGTACAGGGAACGAAGGAATAGCGGTACATTTCTAATCACACCAGGCTAGAATACCGGTTCATCTACCGGTAAATTTCTAATCACACCAGGCTACCTGTTCATCTACCGGTACAAGATGCAGACCGTTACGGTTCACCCTCGGACGCTCAGAATTGAATACGGGAAAACCACCCGGGTAGTGTGCGTGGTGGGGACGGAACTGACCGTGAACCTGGACAGGTAGGCTCGGTTCTCCAGAACATGGCAACGGACTGTGGTTCTGTCTGTCTACCAATACTGGTACATCTTTAGAAACACCGCATGCTATGGTCATGTCGACCTGTTTATTTGATCCTCGATCCTTCGGTCATCCAAGTATGATTTGAGATTGGAATATTTTAACATGAAAATGGTTAATATCTTAATTTCAATTAATTAATTTCAGAATTTGAAATTGAATCAATTGAAAGTTGTGTTCTTTTCCTCTATCTAGACTTTTCAATTCAATTTGAATTCACCTCCTGATTTGTCTTGAAATAGCTGATAGTGTATTTTGTCGATCACACACTTGTGATAGATGAATTGAAATGGTTTTAGTTGTTGTTAGTTTTGTTGTTTTTAGAATAGATTTGCTACTTCATGGAATGTATCTGCTACTTGTGATTGAAGCTCTTGATTGTCCAAACAGAGAGTGTAGGATGAGAACGCCTCTGATCCGTCAGAGAACAGAGAGATGAGTGTCAGGGTCTCGTTAGTATTCAGGGGGGCGGAGGGTCTGCATCGTCACATCTGTCTGCCCAACAGAGTTGTCTTTGTTAGCAAACTGTCGATTCATGTGACACTGTCCTCCACCCTCAGTCAGAGACCCAGGTCCATCTGAATATCAGGGTTATAAGCAGTTATGACACAGACACATCAGAGTTCTGTGTCACAGGTGATAACCCTGACCCTAACCCTGATCCTAACCGTAACCCTGACCCTGACCCTGATCCTAACCGTAACCCTGACCCTAACCCTGATCCTAACCGTAACCCTGACCCTGACCCTCAGGCATGTTACTGATGTTTGTTAGGGTTGTGTTTGTTAGGGTTGTGTTTGTTAGGGTTGTGTGCAAGGTTGTTTATTAAACAAACCTGAGTGAATATAATAACGTCAAACTCCAGGTGGAGACGGTATGGGCGGTATTGGCAGAAATAAACCACTATAATCTTAAATACCTTATTGACCTGGTGATACCTGCCGCCTGCCCAGCCCTCAGAGAAGTTACAATACATTGATACAACTATGTTTCAGGTGCTCATTATCGGAATCATAATCATTATCGGAATCACAAATTGGCTTCTGGCATTATGACTGGTGTGTTACCCTGGTGTGAGCATTGATTACTTTGTCTTATGATGACTGTTGGATAGATGATTCGCTTACTTAAACAAATGTATTTGTTGTAAGTCGCTTTGGATAAAGATTCTGCTAAATGCCATAAATGTAAATGTAATGTAAATGTAAATGTAAATGCAGACTTGATAACGATGCAACAAAGGTTGCTAGGAATGTTATCTTGGTATCCCTAGCATGAGGTGAGGTGTTAAAGCAGACCAGACCCAGACCGACCAGACCCAGACCAACCAGACCCAGACCAACCAGACCCAGACCTAGACCAGGCCCAGACCTAGCCAGGCCCAGACCCAGACCCAGACCCAGACCCAGACCCAGACCCAGACCAGACCAACCAGACCCAGACCAACCAGACCCAGACCTAGACCAGGCCCAGACCTAGACCAGGCCCAGACCCAGACCCAGACCCAGACCCAGACCCAGACCCAGACCCAGACCAGACCGACTAGACCCAGACCCAGACCCAGACCCAGACCAGACCGACCAGACCCAGACCTAGACCAGACCCAGACCCAGACCCAGACCCAGACCCAGACCAACCAGACCCAGACCCAGACCCAGACCTAGACCAGACCCAGACCAGACCGACTAGACCCAGACCCAGACCCAGACCCAGACCCAGACCAACCAGACCCAGACCAACCAGACCCAGACCTAGACCCAGACCCAGACCCAGACCCAGACCAGACCAGACCAGACCAGACAGTTTTCCTTCAACAAAGATTTGACTTCACTCCCCCTCCCTCCCAGTACGGTTGTGCTCATTGCCTTTGCCTAACCCTCTGTAATTACACTAGAAACATGTGTCTTTACGCCCCTCTTGTGATGTATGAGACAGTTTGTAGGCGTGTAGAAGATGTCACACGTTTTCCATGAATGTAGCAGTGTAACTCTAGAGCCATAGCTGTCACCTGTTGCTTCTCAAAATAGGAGATGATGAACTGTACTCTGCTGGGGGTTCCGTGCTCTGTGTGTAGTACCTCCTCCCACTTCTGGGAGAGCTGTATGTCCTGTATTATTGCTATATTTGTGTAAACAAAGGACAGGCTGTTTCTGTTCATTGTATGTCTGCCCCTAGGAGCGCTCCTCCCAGCTCCAAGTCCTTCTCTGTGCAGTGCAGCCCCACCGTGCAGTTCAGGGTGACCCCCCCACCCCCCCAGATGTGTGAGCCGTCCCCCACCCCCCTCAATGGGAACTCAGTGCTGCTCATCACCATGGACTCTGCCAGCGAGACAGAGAATGACAGCAAGGTAAACCAGGCCAGAAACAAGCCAGAACCAGGCCAGAAATCAAGCAGAAACCAAGCCAGAAACCAGGCCTGAAACCAGGCTAAAAACCAGGCTAAAAACCAGGCCAGAAACCAGGCCAGAAACCAGCCAGAAACCAGGCCAGATCCAGGCCAGAACCAGGCCAGAAACAAGCCAGAAACCAGGCTAGAAACCAGACCGAAATCTGCCAGCCTGGGCCGCGTTCCATTCCAAAAAGTTGTTCCCTCCAATCTGCCCATGTTCACGTCTCCTTCACAGATCCGATAGAACACGGTAGCTGGATAGTTCTAAATGTGCGGCCTACACCCATCCACTCCCATCAGTGCTGTGGAGCAGAGTGAACGAGGGAAGATTGGAGGGAACAACTTTCTGGAATGGAAGCCAGCCCTGGATACTGAAACCTCCCTCCAGACACAAACTCCCAAAATGGGAACAACACAAGTCTGTACAGGTCTCTCCTCTCTGGCAGTCAAACGTGGAGGTAATAGCATGGAGCTAACAGGACCTCAGCCGTAGCACAGAACATTCAACACTGCCTGAACAAAGACCTGGTTAACCAGTCACACATGTTTGATACCATTCCTTATTCCCTTCTATGCATTACAGTGAGCCCATCCACCAATTTCTACCTCCACCAGCCCTGATAAACAACTATGTATCTCTCTATTGTTGTTGTTTCTGCTAACTTGTTGAACCATGTTGCTGTCTGTGTGTTTCCATGGCGTCTGTGTGTCTCAGCTGTCAGTGATGTATTATGGGGAGCAGGCGGCGGTGTTGGGGAAGGCTGTCCTCCATCTGACTGCTGTCGGTACGTAAGCTGGCCTGGTCAGGACAGGAGCTCCTGTAGACTACTGACATCTGCTTTGGACTCAGACTTATTTCTCTCTTTTGAAATAATTTTGAAATAGTTGTCTATGAAAGACACAGAACTGAGACGGCTGGTCACATGATCACATGGTCAGCGTCAGTGACAGGTGGTGTCTCTTGCAGAGGTCTCTCTGGACGTGGACGCTGATCGAGACGGCCAGGTGGAGAGGAACAACCCCAACAAGGTGAGCTCACCTGTCTGTTTGTCTGTCTGTCTGTCTGTCTGCCTGCCTGCCTGTCTGCCAGCCTGCCTGCCTGTCTGCCTGCCTGTTTGTGTGTGTGTCTGCCTGCCTGCCTGCCTGCCTGCCTGCCTGTCTGTCTGTCTGTCTGCCTGTCTGTCTGCTGCAGCCCTGAGGTCAGTCTCTGTAATGAATAGCTGTGTTGTAGTGATCAGATGACTCTTCATGCTCTGGTAGATCAGTGTGTTCCTGTGGGATTCTTTTTCCGTTCCAGTCAGCAGCAAATCTAATCATGTCCTTCAGCCGTGCTGGGAGGCTCTGATCTGACAGGACTGTGTTATATCTGCTGTTTAACATTGTCAAGAGGACATCGCGCTGTATACACACTCTTAGAAAAAAGGGTTCTAAAAGGGTTCTTCATTTGTCCCTGTAGGGGAACACTTTGAAGAACCCATTTTAGTTCCAGTAGAATCTTTTGGGTTCCATGTAGAAGTCTCTGTAGAAAGGGTTCCCAAAAAGTGTGTGTGTGTCTGTATGTGTGTCTGTGTGTGTGTGTTGTGTTGTGGGGGTGTGTGTGTGTAGGGGTCGTGGACGTGGGGTCCTAATGGACACGGAGCTGTCCTATTGGTCAACTGTGACTCTGAACGGACCTATGGGAAGAGACGTGACAGCGAGCAAGATGAGGTCACCAGAGTCTCAGGTAGGATCACCACAGCAGTCACCCTGACCTCCCTCTCTCTCTCTCTCTTCTCTCTCTCCCTCCCTCCTCCCCCCCTCCCTCTCTAGTGGAGTCAGCAGACAGACAGAAAGAAGCAGCATGTAGAGTCAGCAGAGAGAAGCAGCAGTGATGTGGGTTTTAGTGTTGGGTAAACACAGGATGCCTGGGGTGGGTGGGTGTGGCAGTGTGGTGAGGGGGAGGGGGGTGTCTCAATGTATCTCACACTGTCATTAAGTTGTTGACAGATTGATTGTTGGAAAAAAACAGAAACAACTGTCAACACTAACAATATGACTGTGCATTTTAGAGAGAGAGAGACAGAGAGAGAGAGACAGAGACAGAGAGACACAGAAAGAGAGAGAGACAGAGACCCCCTACCTCCTACCCCCTAGATCTGAAGGACATGTCTCTGATGGTTCTGTTCAGATCTGAAGGACATGTCTCTGATGGTTCTCCGGACCAGCGGCCCGGCCCGGCTGCCTGAGGGCTATAAGCTGATGCTGCACATCTCCCAGGGCGACGCCGAGAACGTCCGGGTCTTCAGAACCAGAACCACGGCCGGCATGGCCCAGACCCTGAGTGAGCAGCACCCTAAAAACGATACAATAAATACAATTATTATACTTAGAATTCCAATGTTCTGTTCATGTCCTCCAATCAGGGGAGGACTGATCTATCCTCTTCCTGCTGAAGGGGGGCACGGTCGGGAGGCTGGTGGATGTAGAAATCGGAGAACGCATGTGTGTTTGATACCATTCCCATTCCTTCCTTCCGTTCCATGCATTACAATGAGCCCGTCCTCCGATTTCTACCTCCACCAGCCTCCCCTGGTGTTCTACCTCCCCCAACCTCCCCTGGTGTTCTACCTCCACCAGCCTCCCCTGGTGTTCTGCCTCCCCTGGTGTTCTACCTACCCCGGTGTTCTACCTACCCCAGCCTCCCCTGGTGTTCTACCTCCCCCAGCCTCTCCTGGTGTTCTACCTCCCCCAGCCTCCCCTGCTGTCCATCCATTTACAAGTGGAGTCGACAGCTGGAATTCTATAGAAGCATTTCATATTTAATATATGTGTTAGGGTTAGGTTATTTAATATGTGTTAGGGTTAGGTTATTTAATATATGTGTTAGGGTTAGGTTATTTAATATATGGGTTAGGGTTAGGTTATTTAATATATGGGTTAGGGTTGGGTTATTTAATATATGTGAAAATGATCAAGTAAATGATGGAATGATGGAATTCAAGCTCAGTTGCAGGGTGTAGACACACACACACACACACACACACACACACACACACACACACACACACACACAGCACCAGTCTGTTCTTGTTCTTCCTTCTTCAGGTTTATTCAGTTGAGGTTCACTGAGGCCAGGAATTCAATAAATCGAAAGAAGCAGAGTTGTATGGTTTTTGTTTGTGCCCCTATTACTGAACATCACTGAACACTGAACATCACTGAAAACTGAACATCACTAAACATCACTGAACACTCAACATCACTGAACATCACTGAACACTCAACATCACTGAACATCAGTGAACACTGGACATCACTGAACACTCAACATCACTGGACATCACTGATCATTGAACTTCACTGGATATCACTGAACATCACTGAACACCGAACATCACTGAACATCACTGAACACAGGACATCACTGAACATCACTGAACACCGAACATCACTGAACATCACTAAACACTGAACATCACTGAACACTGAACATCATTTACATTTACATTTATGGCATTTAGCAGACGCCTTTATCCAAAGCGACTTACATTTGTTTAAGTAAGTGAATCATCTATCCATCAGTCATCATAAGATAAAGTAATCAATGCTCAGACCAGGGGCCTAATCCTAGGGTTAAGGTTAGGGTTAGTGCAGGGGGGTAGTGGGGGTGAAGAGGTCTTTAGGGTTAGTACAGGAGGGTAGTGGGGGTGAAGAGGTCTCTAGGGTTAGGGTTAGGGTTAGTACAGGGGGGTAGTGGGGGTGAAGAGGTCTTTAGGGTTAGGGTTAGTACAGGGGGGTAGTGGGGGTGAAGAGGTCTTTAGGAGGGACTGTTAAGATGTAGCCTGAAGAGATGGGTCTTCAATCTACGGTGGAAGATAAGTAGTGACTCTGCAGTCATGACAGCAGTGGGAAGCTCCTCCCACCAGCGAGGCGCCAGGACAGTGA
>NC_139658.1:26376212-26383712 GCF_951799395.1 Argentina silus | reverse complement strand
CTGACCTAACCCTAACCTAACCCTACTACTCTGACATGGTACCCTGACCTAACCCTAACCTAACCCTAACCTAACCCTGACATGGTACCCTAACCTAACCCTGACCTAACCCTAACCTAATCCTGACATGATACCCTGACCTAACCCTGATCTAGCCCTAACCTAGCCCTAACCCAGCCCTGACCTAGCCCTAACCTAACCCTGACATGGTACCCTAACCTAGCCCTGACCTAGCCCTAACCTAGCCCTAACCCTGACCTAGCCCTAGCCCCAACCTGGTACCCTAACCCTGACATGGTGATACCCTAAGCCTAAGCCTAACTCTGACCCTAACCCTGACCCTTGAACCCAGTAAACCTGTCTGTCTCCCCCCAGGTGAACATGATTGTCCTGGGCCAGTCTCTGGGCATCCCTAAGCCGTTCGGGCCTCAGGTGGCGGGCCGCTGTGCCCTGGAGGCCGAGATGACGTCCCTGATGGAGGCTCTGGGCCTCAGCTGCACCTTCATAGACGACTTTGCCTCCTACCACCAGCTGCTTGGGGAGGTGCACTGTGGCTCCAACGTCCGCCGCGAACCCTTCGCCTTCAAATGGTGGAACCAGGAACCCTGAGGGTGAGGGTGGAGGGGGGGGGGGGCGGGGGGGGGGGGGGGCAGATGGGAGTTGTAGTCCCACTCTGGGCTTCTGGGGCTCAATTAACAAGGAGTACAGCAGCAGTCTTAGACAAACACCACAGAAGTTCTGTATTACCCTTTGACTTTATTAAACATGTTTGGCTTTGTTTACAAAAAGGGTTAAAAGCAAATATTTACAAACAAGACTTCTGAAGGGCTTTGCGGACGTCAACAGAAATACAATCATCAGAATCAAGCACATGGCAGACTGGGTGTGTGGTTGGCTGGCTGCTGCAGCCCAGACACAGCCATGGGGAACAGACCACAGGTCTCAAACACTAGAGGGCGTAGTCCTACGAGCCCTGGGGGTTTCAGATGAAATGAATGTTTGGTTATTTTGAGTTTGAACACCGGTTAAACGCAACGATTAACGGCTCCTTCGTTACCATTAAACATAACTTAGGTGTTTTAGTTTTGATCTGCTTTGAGATGTTGTGTTTAAGGAGAAGCAGATGTTCAGGACTGTGACTGTGGTTTGATTTGTTATCCTTAAAGTCAAAGATTGACATTGAATTATGTAAGAGAATGTTTCTATAGTAACAGCACAAACAATAAACAACTGAACTTCATCTCTGCTCTTTCATTTCACTGAAATAAACTGTACAGCTTAATTATTTACTTCCTTATTTTATTTAATAGACATTTTAGAAGAGAGAAATATGTCTCAACTTGGTTACTGACGTGACAGCAGTCCCTTCATCCAATCAGGTAAACACAGCAGTCCCTTCATCCAATCAGGTAAACACAGCAGTCCCTTCATCCAATCAGATCTGTACAAGAACATGCCTCTGTTTAGTTTTACATTCAAACCAGTTGGTGCTCCACTCCATAGACCTACCAGGGGGACCCCCCCCCCACCATAGACCTACCAGGGGGACCCCCCCCACCATAGACCTACCAGGGGGACCCCCCCCACCATAGACCTACCAGGGGGACCCCCCCCACCATAGACCTACCAGGGGGACCCCCCCCACCATAGACCTACCAGGGGGACCCCCCCCCACCATAGACCTACCAGGGGGACCCCCCCCACCATAGACCTACCAGGGGGACCCCCCCCACCATAGACCTACCAGGGGGACCCCCCCCCACCATAGACCTACCAGGGGGACCCCCCCCACCATAGACCTACCAGGGGGACCCCCCCCACCATAGACCTACCAGGGGGACCCCCCCCACCATAGACCTACCAGGGGGACCCCCCCCACCATAGACCTACCAGGGGGACCCCCCCCACCATAGACCTACCAGGGGGACCCCCCCCCACCATAGACCTACCAGGGGGACCCCCCCCCCATAGACCTACCAGGGGGACCCCCCCCACCATAGACCTACCAGGGGGACCCCCCCCACCATAGACCTACCAGGGGGACCCCCCCCCACCATAGACCTACCAGGGGGACCCCCCCCACCATAGACCTACCAGGGGGACCCCCCCCACCATAGACCTACCAGGGGGACCCCCCCCACCATAGACCTACCAGGGGGACCCCCCCCACCATAGACCTACCAGGGGGACCCCCCCCACCATAGACCTACCAGGGGGACCCCCCCCACCATAGACCTACCAGGGGGACCCCCCCCACCATAGACCTACCAGGGGGACCCCCCCCACCATAGACCTACCAGGGGACCCCCCCCCCCATAGACCTACCAGGGGAACCCCCCCCCACCATAGACCTACCAGGGGGACCCCCCCCCACCATAGACCTACCAGGGGGACCCCCCCCCCACCATAGACCTACCAGGGGAACCCCCCCCCACCATAGACCTACCAGGGGGACCCCCCCCACCATAGACCTACCAGGGGGACCCCCCCCACCATAGACCTACCAGGGGGACCCCCCCCACCATAGACCTACCAGGGGAACCCCCCCCCACCATAGACCTACCAGGGGGACCCCCCCCACCATAGACCTACCAGGGGGACCCCCCCCCCCACCATAGACCTACCAGGGGAACCCCCCCCCACCATAGACCTACCAGGGGGACCCCCCCCACCATAGACCTACCAGGGGGACCCCCCCCCCACCATAGACCTACCAGGGGGACCCCCCCCACCATAGACCTACCAGGGGGACCCCCCCCACCATAGACCTACCAGGGGGACCCCCCCCACCATAGACCTACCAGGGGGACCCCCCCCCCACCATAGACCTACCAGGGGGACCCCCCCCCCACCATAGACCTACCAGGGGGACCCCCCCCCCCATAGACCTACCAGGGGGACCCCCCCCCCCATAGACCTACCAGGGGGACCCCCCCCCCCATAGACCTACCAGGGGGACCCCCCCCCCCATAGACCTACCAGGGGGACCCCCACCCACCATAGACCTACCAGGGGGACCCCCCCCCCACCATAGACCTACCAGGGGGACCCCCCCCCCCACCATAGACCTACCAGGGGGACCCCCCCCCCACCATAGACCTACCAGGGGGACCCCCCCCACCATAGACCTACCAGGGGGACCCCCCCCACCATAGACCTACCAGGGGGACCCCCCCCACCATAGACCTACCAGGGGGACCCCCCCCACCATAGACCTACCAGGGGGACCCCCCCCACCATAGACCTACCAGGGGGACCCCCCCCCCACCATAGACCTACCAGGGGGACCCCCCCCACCATAGACCTACCAGGGGGACCCCCCCCACCATAGACCTACCAGGGGGACCCCCCCCACCATAGACCTACCAGGGGGACCCCCCCCCCACCATAGACCTACCAGGGGGACCCCCCCCACCATAGACCTACCAGGGGGACCCCCCCCCCACCATAGACCTACCAGGGGGACCCCCCCCCCACCATAGACCTACCAGGGGGACCCCCCCCCCACCATAGACCTACCAGGGGGACCCCCCCCCCACCATAGACCTACCAGGGGGACCCCCCCCCCACCATAGACCTACCAGGGGGACCCCCCCCACCATAGACCTACCAGGGGGACCCCCCCCTCCATAGACCTACCAGGGGGACCCCCCCCACCATAGACCTACCAGGGGGACCCCCCCCACCATAGACCTACCAGGGGGACCCCCCCCCCACCATAGACCTACCAGGGGGACCCCCCCCCCACCATAGACCTTCTACCAGGGGGACCCCCCCCACCATAGACCTTCTACCAGGGGGACCCCCCCCACCATAGACCTACCAGGGGGACCCCCCCCACCATAGACCTACCAGGGGGACCCCCCCCACCATAGACCTACCAGGGGGACCCCCCCCCCACCATAGACCTACCAGGGGGACCCCCCCCACCATAGACCTACCAGGGGGACCCCCCCCACCATAGACCTACCAGGGGGACCCCCCCCCCACCATAGACCTACCAGGGGGACCCCCCCCCCACCATAGACCTACCAGGGGGACCCCCCCCACCATAGACCTACCAGGGGGACCCCCCCCCCACCATAGACCTACCAGGGGGACCCCCCCCCCACCATAGACCTTCTACCAGGGGGACCCCCCCCACCATAGACCTACCAGGGGGACCCCCCCCACCATAGACCTTCTACCAGGGGGACCCCCCCCACCATAGACCTACCAGGGGGACCCCCCCCACCATAGACCTACCAGGGGGACCCCCCCCACCATAGACCTACCAGGGGGACCCCCCCCACCATAGACCTACCAGGGGGACCCCCCCCCCACCATAGACCTACCAGGGGGACCCCCCCCCCACCATAGACCTACCAGGGGGACCCCCCCCACCATAGACCTACCAGGGGGACCCCCCCCACCATAGACCTACCAGGGGGACCCCCCCCCCACCATAGACCTACCAGGGGGACCCCCCCCACCATAGACCTACCAGGGGGACCCCCCCCCCACCATAGACCTACCAGGGGGACCCCCCCCCCACCATAGACCTACCAGGGGGACCCCCCCCACCATAGACCTACCAGGGGGACCCCCCCCACCATAGACCTACCAGGGGGACCCCCCCCCCACCATAGACCTACCAGGGGGACCCCCCCCCCACCATAGACCTTCTACCAGGGGGACCCCCCCCACCATAGACCTACCAGGGGGACCCCCCCCACCATAGACCTTCTACCAGGGGGACCCCCCCCACCATAGACCTACCAGGGGGACCCCCCCCACCATAGACCTACCAGGGGGACCCCCCCCACCATAGACCTACCAGGGGGACCCCCCCCACCATAGACCTACCAGGGGGACCCCCCCCCCCACCATAGACCTACCAGGGGGACCCCCCCCACCATAGACCTACCAGGGGGACCCCCCCCACCATAGACCTACCAGGGGGACCCCCCCCACCATAGACCTACCAGGGGGACCCCCCCCCCACCATAGACCTACCAGGGGGACCCCCCCCACCATAGACCTACCAGGGGGACCCCCCCCACCATAGACCTACCAGGGGGACCCCCCCCCCACCATAGACCTACCAGGGGGACCCCCCCCACCATAGACCTACCAGGGGGACCCCCCCCCCACCATAGACCTACCAGGGGGACCCCCCCCCCACCATAGACCTACCAGGGGGACCCCCCCCCCACCATAGACCTACCAGGGGGACCCCCCCCCCACCATAGACCTACCAGGGGGACCCCCCCCCCACCATAGACCTTCTACCAGGGGGACCCCCCCCCCACCATAGACCTACCAGGGGGACCCCCCCCACCATAGACCTACCAGGGGGACCCCCCCCACCATAGACCTTCTACCAGGGGGACCCCCCCCCCACCATAGACCTACCAGGGGGACCCCCCCCCCACCATAGACCTACCAGGGGGACCCCCCCCACCATAGACCTTCTACCAGGGGGACCCCCCCCACCATAGACCTTCTACCAGGGGGACCCCCCCCACCATAGACCTACCAGGGGGACCCCCCCCACCATAGACCTACCAGGGGGACCCCCCCCCCACCATAGACCTACCAGGGGGACCCCCCCCACCATAGACCTACCAGGGGGACCCCCCCCCCACCATAGACCTACCAGGGGGACCCCCCCCCCACCATAGACCTACCAGGGGGACCCCCCCCCCACCATAGACCTACCAGGGGGACCCCCCCCCCACCATAGACCTTCTACCAGGGGGACCCCCCCCCCACCATAGACCTTCTACCAGGGGGACCCCCCCCCCACCATAGACCTACCAGGGGGACCCCCCCCACCATAGACCTACCAGGGGGACCCCCCCCACCATAGACCTTCTACCAGGGGGACCCCCCCCCACCATAGACCTACCAGGGGGACCCCCCCCCCACCATAGACCTACCAGGGGGACCCCCCCCACCATAGACCTTCTACCAGGGGGACCCCCCCCACCATAGACCTTCTACCAGGGGGACCCCCCCCACCATAGACCTACCAGGGGGACCCCCCCCACCATAGACCTACCAGGGGGACCCCCCCCACCATAGACCTACCAGGGGGACCCCCCCCACCATAGACCTTCTACCAGGGGGACCCCCCCCACCATAGACCTTCTACCAGGGGGACCCCCCCCCCACCATAGACCTACCAGGGGGACCCCCCCCCCACCATAGACCTACCAGGGGGACCCCCCCCACCATAGACCTTCTACCAGGGGGACCCCCCCCCCACCATAGACCTACCAGGGGGACCCCCCCCCCACCATAGACCTACCAGGGGGACCCCCCCCACCATAGACCTTCTACCAGGGGGACCCCCCGTCTCAGAACAGGACACCCCCCCCCCGCCTCAGAACAGGACCCCCCCCCACCATAGACCTTCTACCAGGGGGACCCCCCGCCTCAGAACAGGACCCCCCCCCCCCGCCTCAAAACACCACATCAACACCATGGAGACTATCATGATATTTGACTTTAGAGTCTGCATTGTCAACAGGAAATGGAGAAGTTTGGCTGGTTTGGAGGAAAGGACATGTGGAAGCACAGGGTTTGGCAAGCAGAGGGATACACCATGCACATCACTGTTGTACACACACACACACACACACACACACACACACACACACACACACACACACACACTTCAAACAAGAAGACGACGGACATCAGTCGCTGGACTGGCACATAGGCTGTCTGCTCTGTGTGTGTGTGTGTGTGCGTGCGTGCGTGCGTGCGTGCGTGCGTGCGTGCGTGCGTGCGTGCGTGCGGTAGCTCACATGGTACAGAACCATAGACGTGTTTATATACATCGTAGGGGCGGAGTCACCTCATCACCTGGGTGACGCAACGGCGGCCATTTTGTGTCCGAAAGCTCAGGACCAATCAGCTGTCAGTGGTCAGGTGACGAGGGAATCATGCCAATCAGGAACCAGGGATTGTGTGATGTATCTACAGGATGGTCCAATGGCGAGGCACGGAAATGATTTAGTTTGAATACAGGAGGAAGTCAATCCAGGATATTTGTTGTTGTTCAGTCAGAAGGTTTGAGAGGCGATGAAGAGATGTCACTGTCAGATGCTGGTCAGGTGACATGTTGTCCTGCGTGTGTGATGTCATCGTTGGACAGATGGTTGTCATGGTCACAGAAAGCGTTGGCTGATCAAACTTTCATCACAGACATGGAAGACGTTCACTAAAACTAATCAACATCCACCTCTACACAATTAAACACAAAGCCTGGCATGACAACGGGTCACCATAGGAACACAAAGCCTGGCATGACAACGGGTCACCATAGGAACACAAAGCCTGGCATGACAACGGGTCACCATAGGAACACAAAGCCTGGCATGACAACAGGTCACCATGGGAACACCAAGTAACCAATATATAGTCGCGTGATAGGAGGAGAGACGGTAACATCTCCTCTCACACTCCTCCTTCATCCTCCACTCACACGTCTGTCTGCCTGTCTGTCTGTCT
>NC_139658.1:26368712-26371212 GCF_951799395.1 Argentina silus | reverse complement strand
GGTACACCACTCTTACTACTGGATGACTTCAGCATCCAGTCAGAGAAACTTCACTTGTCTGGAGCACTTGACCTCCTCTCCTCCTTCGACCTTACCCTGTCCCAATCTCCTCCGACTCATAAGACGGGCAATCAGCTCGACCTTGTCTTCACCAGATCCTCCCATACCTCCAACCTTACTGTTACCCCTCTTCCAGTTTCTGATCATCACCTCAAATCCTCCCCCTCCCAGTCAGTCTCTACCCACACTGTATCCTCTCGTCGCAACCTGTGTACCCTCTCACTCACCACTCACTCTTCCTCTGTCTTATCCTCCTTACCCTCTGTCCACAGACCTCAAGGCCGGCACCATCCTCTCCACGCGCTCCCTGGCTGTCTGAAACCCTGCAGGCTGCAGGGCTCCGGGCAGCTGAGAGGAAATGGAGTAAAACTGGCCTCCCTGATGACCTTAAACCTTATCTCTCTCTCCTCCTCAACTACACCTCCTCTGCATCAGCTGCTAAAGCTTCTTACTACCATTCCAAAATTCAATCCTCTGCCTCTGTCCAAAGGAAACTGTTCTCCACATTTTCCTTTCTTCTCAACCCACCTCCCTGTCTGCGGATGACTTTGTCACCTACTTTGAAAAGAAGGTTAATGACATAAGCAGCTCTTTATATATATATATGTGCCATTTAGTTGACGCTTTTATCCAAAGCGACTTACATTGCAGTGAGTGCATACATTTCAGTATATATGATCCCAGCAGGAATCAAACCCACGACCTAAGCGTTGTTAGCGCCATGCTCTACCAACTGAGCCACAGAGGACCTCTTTCCCTCTACCTATCACCAACACTGCTACCTCTCCTCCCAAACCCACTGCGCTACACTCTCTGGTTTATCAGCTTTTTCCCCCCTCTCCCCTGATGATATTCTAAAACTGGTCACATCCAAGCGGGCAACCACCTGCCCCCTCAATCCTATCCCCTCCCCCTTTCTCCAATCCATCTCCAAATACTTCCTTCCGTTCCTTACCGCCATAATCAGTTCCTCTCTATCCACAGGATCTGTCCCAGCTGCCTTCAAGACAGCCAGAGTCAAGCCTCTTCTCAAGAAACCGACTCTTGACCCATCTGCTGTCCATAACTACAGACCGGTATCCCTTCTCTCCTTCTTATCTAAAACCCTTGAACGTGCTGTCTCTAACCAACTGTCTCACTACCTCCTTCGGAACAACCTCCCTGACCCTCACCAATCCGGCTTTAAGGCTGGGCACTCTACAGAGATTGCTCTCCTTGCTGTCACAGAGGCCCTCCACTCTGCTCTCCTCTGTTCTCATTCTTCTGGACCTGTCTGCTGCATTCGACACAGTAAACCACCCAATCCTTCTCTCCACCCTCTCAGAACTGGGCATCTCTGGCTCTGCACTCTCCTGGTTTGCATCCTACCTCGCCGATCACTCTTACCAAGTAATGTTGAGAGGATCGCTGTCCTCTCCACGAGCCCTCACCACTGAGGTCCCCCAGGGCTCTGTCCTAGGGCCCTTACTGTTCTCCCTCTATACCAAATCTCTTGGCTCTGTATTTTCCTCACATGGTTTCTCCTACCACTGCTACGCAGATGACACTCAACTCTTTCTCTCTTTCCCCCCTTCTGACTCACAGGTGGCAACACGTGTCTCTGCATGTCTTGCAGACATTTCTGCTTGGATGTCAGCCCACCACCTCAAGCTCAACCTTAATAAGACTGAGCTGCTCTTCCTCTCCAAGACTTCTCCATCACAGTAGAGAACTCTACTGTGACCTCCTCCCATACCGCCAAGAACCTTGGGGTGATCCTTGACAATCACTTATCCTGTGTGGCGAACATCACAGCGACAGCATGCTCCTGTAGATTCTTCCTCTACAACATCAGAAGGATACGTCCATTCCTCACCAGAGAAGCAGCACAACTCTTGGCTCAAACACTTATGATCTCTTGGTCCCCGCCTCCGCCATCAGACCTCTGCAGCTCGTCTGGTGTTCAATCTCCCCAAATTCTCCCATGTCACTCCCCTCCTTCGCACCCTCCACTGGCTCCGGGTAGCAGCTCCCATCAGATTCAAGACCCTGGTGCTTGCCTACTGGGTGGCAAAGGGAACAGCCCCTCCCTACTTGCAAGCAATAGTCAGGCCCCAAACCCCTGCCCGATCACTCCACTCTTCCACCTCGGCTGGCCACCTGGCACCGCCGCCTCTGTGGATGCAGCAGCCACGCTACTCGGTCATAGCTTTTCACTGTCTTGGCGCCCCGCTGGTGGAACGAGCTTCCCACTGCTGTCATGACTGCAGAGTCACTACCAATCTTCCACCATAGATTGAAGACCCATCTCTTCAGGCTACATCTTGACTGCCCCTTCTAAAGACCTCTTCATCCCCACTACCCCCTGAACAAGTTTCTCTACTGTAAAAAAATTAAATAATAATAATAGTAAAAAATATTCCTTCTTCAAGCATTGTGACTGCCTATGGCCCCTGGTCCT
>NC_139658.1:26365486-26368512 GCF_951799395.1 Argentina silus | reverse complement strand
ATCACCATCACCATCACTATCATCACTATCATCACTATCACCATCACTATCATCACCATCACTATCACTATCATCACTATCACTATCACTATCATCACTATCATCACTATCACCATCACTATCATCACCATCACTATCACTATCATCACTATCACTATCACTATCATCACTATCACCATCACTATCACTATCATCACTATCACTATCATCACCATCACTATCACTATCATCACTATCACTATCACTATCATCACTATCACTATCACTATCATCACCATCACCATCACCATCACCATCACCATCATCACTATCATCACTATCATCACTATCACCATCACCATCACCATCACCATCACTATCACTATCACTATCATCACTATCACTATCATCACTATCATCACTATCACTATCACTATCATCACCATCACCATCACCATCATCACTATCATCACTATCATCACTATCACCATCACTATCACTATCATCACCATCACTATCACCATCACCATCACCATCACTATCATCACTATCACCATCACCATCACTATCACTATCACTATCACCATCACTATCACTATCACTATCACTATCATCACTATCACTATCACTATCACTATCATCACCATCACCATCACCATCATCACTATCATCACTATCACCATCACCATCACCATCACCATCATCACTATCATCACCATCACTATCACTATCACTATCACCATCACCATCACTATCACTATCACTATCACCATCACTATCACCATCACTATCACTATCATCACCATCACCATCACCGTCATCACTATCACTATCACTATCACTATCATCACCATCATCACTATCATCACTATCATCACCATCACTATCATCACTATCATCACCATCACCATCACCATCACTATCACTATCACCATCACCATCACCATCACTATCATCACTATCACTATCATCACTATCACCATCACCATCACCATCACCATCACCATCATCACTATCACCATCACTATCACTATCACCATCACCATCATCACCACCATCACCATCACTATCATCATCACCATCATCACTATCACTATCACCATCACTATCATCACTATCACCACTATCACTATCACCATCACCATCATCATCACTATCATCACTATCACCACTATCACCATCACCATCATCACTATCATCACCATCACCATCACCATCACCATCACCATCATCACTATCACTATCACCATCACCATCACCATCACCATCACCATCATCACTATCACCATCACCATCACCATCACTATCACTATCACCATCACTATCACCATCACCATCACTATCACCATCACTATCACTATCACCATCACTATCACTATCATCACCATCACCATCACTATCATCACTATCACTATCACCATCACCATCACCATCACCATCACCATCACTATCACCATCACTATCACTATCATCACCATCACTATCACTATCACTATCATCACCATCACCATCACCATCATCACTATCACCATCACCATCACCATCACTATCATCACCATCACCATCACCATCATCACTATCACCATCACCATCACCATCACCATCACCATCACCATCACTATCACCATCACCATCACCATCACCATCACTATCATCATCACCATCATCACTATCACCATCACTATCATCACTATCACCACTATCACTATCACCATCACCATCACTATCACTATCACCATCACTATCACCATCACCATCACCATCACTATCACCATCACCATCACTATCACTATCACCATCACCATCACCATCACTATCACCATCACTATCACTATCACCATCACTATCACTATCATCACCATCACCATCACCATCACTATCATCACTATCACTATCACCATCACCATCACCATCACCATCACCATCACCATCACCATCACCATCACTATCACCATCACTATCACTATCATCACCATCACCATCATCACTATCACCATCACCATCACCATCACCATCACTATCATCACCATCACCATCACCATCATCACTATCACCATCACCATCACCATCACCATCACCATCACCATCACCATCACTATCACCATCACTATCATCACTATCACTATCACTATCATCACCATCACCATCACCATCACTATCACTATCACCATCACCATCACCATCACTATCATCACTATCATCACTATCACCATCACTATCATCACCATCACTATCACTATCATCACTATCACTATCACTATCATCACTATCATCACTATCACCATCACTATCATCACCATCACTATCACTATCATCACTATCACTATCACTATCATCACTATCATCACTATCACCATCACTATCATCACTATCACTATCATCACCATCACTATCACTATCATCACTATCACTATCACTATCATCACTATCACTATCACTATCATCACCATCACCATCACCATCATCACTATCATCACTATCATCACTATCACTATCACCATCACCATCACCATCACCATCACTATCACTATCACTATCACTATCATCACTATCACTATCATCACTATCATCACTATCACTATCACTATCACTATCATCACCATCACCATCACCATCATCACTATCATCACTATCATCACTATCACCATCACTATCACTATCATCACCATCACTATCACCATCACCATCACCATCACTATCATCACTATCACCATCACCATCACCATCACTATCACTATCACTATCACCATCACTATCACTATCACTATCATCACTATCACTATCACTATCACTATCATCACCATCACCATCACCATCATCACTATCATCACTATCACCATCACCATCACCATCATCACTATCATCACCATCACCATCACTATCACTATCACTATCACCATCACCATCACCATCACTATCACTATCACTATCACCATCACTATCACCATCACTATCACTATCATCACCATCACCATCACCATCACCATCATCACTATCACTATCACTATCACTATCATCACCATCATCACTATCATCACTATCATCAC
>NC_139658.1:26292986-26352986 GCF_951799395.1 Argentina silus | reverse complement strand
ATTCATATATTTTCTTCACATAGCATCAACCTACAGAGAGAGAGAGACAGAGAGAGAGAGACAGAGAGAAAGGGCTTGGGGGAGAGTTTGTGGGTTCAGTCAGGATCAGACTGTCTTTGACTGCCATCTTCTAAGCCTACTTTGAAGCCAGAGGAACACATCTGTCCACTAACACACACACACGCGTGTGTACACACACAAGTTTGGTTTCCCTGGTAACAGCTGAGAGGCATTCAAAATCAATGTTTATTTAAAAAACTTGAAATATCAAAATGGTGAAATACTGAAGCTCGATTACACAATACCTGTAGGACTATGAACAGGAGGACACACACACACACACACACACACACAAAGTGCATGTGTGAGGAGTTCATGTGTGAGTTGTTGGGGTAAATGAAGCAGGCGGGCCAGGCCTCCTGTATGGGTTGGTTTATTGATTCAAACATCATCTACACATCTTAAAAAAGAAAAACACCATTGACATCAGAGCACAGCATTCTCTACAGACCACCTCAGATGGAGTTCGCACACACACAGACCTCACACACACACAGGCCTGGAGGTCAGGGGTCAGGGTCTGACGCTACTGTCACTGGAAACTACTGTTTGGAGAAGACAAAAACAACACTAATAAATTAGGCATCTAATAAATAGTAGATCCTTCAAATGGTTCATGTAGAAGCTGAAGTAAGACGGTGTTAAGGTTAGGGTTGTCTTCATGATGTCTCTCCTCAGAACAGGGACATCTCCTCAGACAGACCAGAGAACATCAGAGACGGTAGGTAGGTATACTATAGGAAAACACACATGTACAACTGACACAACTAAATCACATTCATCTCAACTAAGTAGTCACTAATATAAAACCTATCTTAAACATCTGGCTCCTCTACTGATCTAGTATTTACATCAGAATTGCGTAGAACATTAATGAAGGACTGTGTGTACCATGCTGTGGTGATGAAGCATGTGTTTAATCATCTGAATGTCCAGATAAATGTTTAAAACTATACACACAACGTTCATTGTGCAAGTACGTGGTTCTGCCTCCGTCATGATAATACCAGAATGGTCAAGTCTTTGGTGCTGAGACCTTGTGATGTCATCGCTGACGGATGGCGGCGGTTGTCAGTAAAGTGGTTCCGGTACTTGTTCAGGCTTTTGAAAGCGTTATCGAAGCAGGTTGGTTGGGGACACGTCGTCCTCTCCAGAACCAAGTGGCCCAAGCATGTTTTGGGTAGAGAACACCAAGGTCCAGATCATTTATACAGTTTCCACTGACACATGGTAACAGACACATACAACTCCTCATGGAATGATTACAATAGATGTGTCTGTCGTTAGGGCCAAGGCTCCGGACTAGACCTTTAATAAAACCAGATTCACTGGCCTGCTTTAGTATAATTGATTAAATAAAAACCTGGCTTTGGGTTAATACCTCCTAGTTCACAATCTACCTATGAAGATAGGGACAGGCCAACCGCGGAGACACCATGTCAGGTGACCAGCAGCTTCAGCCTCCTCAGTAACAACGCGGATCAGGAGGCGTGACGTTCAGTCACAAGACGACCAACGCTGAAGACAGAACGATGAACGTGCTGCTAAAGGATCAACTGAACTTCTCTAACAACATCTGAAAGGGAAGAAGACTTCTGGAAGAGGCACAGCAGTGAGGAAGACTTCTGGAAGAGGCACAGCAGTGAGGAAGACTTCTGGAAGAGGCACAGCAGTGAGGAAGACTTCTGGAAGAGGCACAGCAGTGAGAAACTGTTACTTTTACACCAGAGGACGTGATGCAGACATCAGACAACCACACATTACAGGTTTGTTAGCTCAGTAGAATACCACGTCCGTCGTTGTGGGAAGCGCCCCCTATGTGCTGAGCGAGCAGAAAGCCTTGGTGGTGTGTGTGTGTGTGTGTAGGGGGGGGAGTGGTGGTAAGGCAACAGTGGGTGTGTGATTTTGGCTGGTTTTGAACAGGCATGTTGGACATGGTGAAGAGGTGCTGGTCGGAGGGTTCAGATGTGGTTCACGTCCGGTCTTCAGCAGCGCTCAGAGGAAACATACAACAGATTCTAATCATCTGATGAAGTCATATTCAGCTCCTAAAGCTCCCAGGACTGATCTCACAGCCTCATGACTTCATCTCAAAGTCATCCTCAAATGTATCGCAGAAGAAGGGAGTGAAATATAATATATAACATAACAAACAGCTAAAACGGATTTCTGCCTTATTTGCTGGGAATATTGTAACAGTGCTGTCTTTTCATTAAAACATTAACCTCATAAAAACTACTCTTCATGATATGGTGGTTATGAAAAATATATCTATCACTACTTTAACAGTAAAATGATTACAATCTTATCTGGACAGAATTTAAAAAGTGAGTTGTTAAAAAAGTATATATTTACATGACAATGCAATAGTCATGACAGCCTTGAGGGTCTGAAAAGATTCAGTAGAGACAGACCCTCACTGCAAAAACACACACACACACACACACACACACACACACACACACACACACACACACACACACACACACACACACACACACACACACACACACACACACACACACACACACACACACACAATATTCAGAACCTCACTGCAACACACACATCTGTAGCTCCCAGAACACCAAGCATTCTACGATACAGTCTGTAGGACTGGAGCAGGGGCACGCCCCTTAGTTCCAGTGATGTCGCTCCAGAGAGAAGGCATCAAAGGAAACAATAAAAACCATTTAAAACAGCAGAATCATCCTGAACCTCAGACAGAAGCAGAGACACGCGTCCGCAGGTCAGAACCTCTGAAACAGACAGAACATGAGAAAAGTAACAGAATGATGGAATCATGTTGTTTCATATCAGACTCAGGTTGATGGAAAATACCCCCTTTTCCATCTTTTAAACAGGCACCCCCCCCCCCCCCCACCTCCCCAGGTCCCTCAGCCCACCGAGTTTGTGTTGTGGGGCAGGAGACATTGAGACGGGGCGAGGGGGGGGTTACTGAAGGGGGGGGGGGGCATCAGCTCTCTGCTCGGTGAAGACGCCCAGAAATGTGTTGACAGCCAGTGTGTCAGTCTATCAGTAGTGAGGACAAGTGCTTTGACGCAGTTATAGAGGCTGGGGGGGGGGGGCTCAGAGCTGAGAGTCATCCCCCCCCGAGGCTGAGAGTTTAGGCTTCGCCCGGGGCGGAGTGGAGGGTGGCAGGGGGGGGGGGGGGGGGGGGGTGGGGGGGCTCAGAGCTGAGAGTCATCCCCCCCGAGGCTGTTGAGCTCCTCTGGGGAGAACTTCTCCCCCCCGGCCGTCTGACGGAAGCCGGCTGAAATCTGGTCGAACGTCCGACCCTTCGTCTCCGGAACCTTGAAGTAGGTGAAGACGAAGAAGATGAGGAGGAAGATGGTGAAGATCACAAACACGTATGGGCCGCACAACGCCTGTAGGGGGGAGGGAGGGAGGAGGGGGGGGAGAACGTTAATGAAAACAAGCACACAGTTATGTTCACAATGCCATCGATATTGCAGAGATATCAACTTAATATATACATATACAGTTCTTTACTTCAAACTCCTCAAACACAACTCTCTCATAGTCCAACAACACAAACACCACACAGTTCTCTCCTCCAACAACAACAACAACTCTCTCACCACGATGTACTGGAAGCTCATGCCCACTATGAAGTTGGCGGTCCAGTTGGAGAAGCCAGCCACAGCGAAGGCAGAGGGCCGTGGGCCCTGGGAGAACAGCTCAGCCACGATGAACCAGGGGATGGGGCCCGGCCCGATCTCAAAGAACGCCACAAAGCTGAAGATTGCCACGATGCTCACATACGACATCCAGGCCAGCTGGTTCTGGAGGGAGAGAGAGAGAGAGAGAGAGACGTCAGAGAGAGTTAGATACATTCATTACCTAGTAGATACATTTACACAGACTGAGAGAGAGAGACAGACACATAGATGGATAGAAAGATGGAGAGAGAGACCTACCTGCAGAGCCAATGCAATGGTCAACAGGACAGCGGACCCAGCCATTCCCAGCAGGCCTAGCAGGTGTAGTGACCTGCGACCTGCTCGTTCTACCACAAACAGCTGAGGAGAGAGAGAGAGAGAGAGACAGAGAGACAGAGAGAGTGGGAGAGAAAGAGAGAATCACATGTTAAACCAGGCGTCACCACATTACTGGAACTACATGGGTTCTGTCCCACTGCCAAATAGAGACCTGCTTAAAATGTATGTTAAAAAGCTCCATTGGGGTTAGGGTTAGGGTTAGGGTTAGGGTTAGGGTTAGGGTTAGGGTTAGCCTAACCCTAACCCTGATCTGCTGGATCCAGGCCTCTTATCATTGACACACCTGTTTAATCTGACTTATCTCAGGTGCTCTCCCAAGGTTTGGAAGGCAGCCCATGTGCTCCTCTCCATAAAGGTGGTGACCCCTCTGACCTAGATAACTACCGCCCAATATCCAAGCTACCTCGCCTTTCCAACATATTAGAGTCCCTGGTCAACTCCCAGATAAGAACCTTTTAATCTTCTCATTCTGTTCTAAATGTGTAGACCTGGTCATAGCACCGTCTCAGCGGCTACGCTTGTCTTAGATGATGTGTTAAATGGCCTTGATCAGAAAAAAAACATTGTTCAGCCTTATTTAGATCTCTCCAAGGCCTTCGATACGGTCGACCATTCCCAACTCAATCAGAGGTTTTCTTTTTGTTGGGCTGAGGTTGGTGCTTAATGCTAGTTATTTACCAAATCACAGGGGTCAGGGTTACTCACCAACACCACAGTTAAGGGTCAGGGTTACTCACCGACACCACAGTGAAGGGTTAGGGTCAGGGTCAGGGGTCAGGGTTACTCATCGACACCACAGTGAAGGGTTAGGGTCAGGGTCAGGGGTCAGGGTTACTCACCGACACCACAGTGAAGGCTGTGTTGACCACTCCGGCGCCGATGGTGGCGTAGACAGGCTGGGCCACGCCCGCAATCTCAAAGATGTTGGTGGAATAGTAGAACACCTAGAGGACAACATCAACAACAACACCGATGAGTCACCAGGCGACAACACAGGCTGCATGTGTGTGAGAGAGTGTGTGTGTGTGTGTTTTGTGTGTGTGTGACTCACAGCGTTGATCCCAGACAGCTGCTGTGAGAGCTGCAGCATGATGGCGATGATCATGGGCTGGCGGTAGAGTGGCGAGCGGAACAGCTCGAGGATGGTCACCTTCTTCTCCCTCATCATCTGACGGCTCTCCTCCTTCATCTCCTGCATGTCGGCGCTCACGTCTGTGGTCCCACGCAGCTTCTTCAGCACTACACACACACACACACACACACACACAGTCACACTATAGCCTACTGGGCCCTGTGTGTGTGTGTGTGTGTGTGTGTGAGTGGGGTACAGAGGGTGGGTGGGGGTGTGTGTGTGTGTATACGGTATGTGTGTGTGTGTATGTGTGTGTGTGGTACAGTATGTGTGTGTGTGTATACGGGGTGTGTGTGTGTACCAGTCTTAGCCTTGCCCTCCTCGTTGCGGTTGATGAGGAGGTATCTGGGGCTCTCTGGGCAGAAGGGCAGCAGAACACACTGGACCAGCGCCGGGATGAAGGTGAAGCCCAGCAGGAAGGGCCAGAGGGACGCGTTCCCCATCAGGGGCTCCATGCCAAACACCTACACACACACACACACACACACACAGTCAGTCTCTGATGTAGCAAAAGTCACTCATACAGGCGTTAGTTTCCTCTCCCAGCCTCCACCCACCTGGGCCATGAGGATTCCCGTGACGATGCCCAGCTGGTGGAGGGTCCCCAGGGCGCCACGCAGGGCGGTGGGCGCCACCTCCCCCACGTACATGGGCACGAACCCGGTGGAGAGGCCGGAGTAGAGGCCCACCACGAAGCGGCCGATGATCAGCATCTCCCAGGACCCCGCCATCTTGGAGAAACCCATCAGGGCGCTGGCGAGGAACGCCAGCGCATTGGCCATCAGCATCGAGTTCCGCCTAGCGACACCAGAGAGACGCGCTGTGATTGGACGATCTAGTAGATTTATGTTTCATTTGTTTTTTTTATTATTTAACTTTTTCCAACATTTATCCAGCTGAGTCTCACTACAAGAGAAGTCATCAATAATAATAATAATAATAATAATACTGTCTTTTTCCAAGAATGTGAAAAAGGAAAAATGTTATTGGACAATGGAGATTTATTTTATTTTTTAATTGAACCTTTATTTCTACAGGTGAGACCTGGTCAGACAGCAGGAACATGGTGAAGCTGTGTGTGTGTGTGTGTGTGTGTGTGTAGTCCATGTTGCTAGGAGGCTACTGTGTGTGTGTGTGTGTGGTGTGTGGTGTGTGTGCGCGCACAGGTACGTGGTGAAGCTGTGTGTGTGTGTGTGTGTGTGTGTGTGTTTACCTCCCAAAGCGGTTGACGAAGAGTCCCACGGAGAAGGAGCCGAAGATTCCACCCACGGAGAAGATGGCAACGGAGACGGACCACAGCGAGGTCAGGGACGACTTGGAGATCGGCTGCTCATAGCGTTCAAACCACGTCTCGTTCAGGAACTGCTCTATGATCTGTCAGAAGAACCAGAACCACACTTTAATAACAGCCTTAAAACAGGAGATCATTCAAACACGCCATCCGTGTTTTAACTCACTAACTGTCAAAGAGTTCTGGAACATTCTCCACCCAGAGGGCCTGGTCTTTTCTGTGGTATTTATCAAGCAACAACACTTAGATTGCCTACAAAATGAAGCATCATCATTGATTAATTTCACTGAAGGAGTTAAACACACCAACAGTGTCACAGCAGGAGGTCCAGGAAGTCAGACACACCGCAGACGTGTCAGAGAGAGTCTCATCTGCTCCAGGAGGCTGCACTTCACCTGTCTAGCCAGCAGGGGGCAGCAGAGACTCTGATACCAGGCTCAGCCAATAGGGAAGCGGGGACGGAGGTGTCAGGTTTCAGCCCCTCCCCCACCGTGACTCATCAGTGTGACACGCTCTGTGTGTGTGTGTGTGTATATGTGTGTGTGTGGTGAGGAATGTCGCCTGTGATGACACACTGACACCTCTCAGACGTCTACGCTCTTTAGACGACCCCCCCCCCCCCCCCTATTACTGTTACCTAACCCTAACCCCAACCCTAAACCCCCCCCCCCCCCCCCCCATTACTGTTACCTAACCCTAACCCCAACCCCAACCCTGTGTGTGTGTGTGTGTGTGTATGACACAGGGTATGAATGAAATGGACCCAGTCAGAGTGGTCCGGTCAAAATGAAACATTTAAAACTAAATGAAACATTCTTCAGACAGAACAGGAATCTGACTGAAATGATCTGATCCTATTTAATACAGAGAGAGGGAGGAGGAGGAGGAGAGGAAGAACAGAGGGAGGAGGAGAGAGAGAGGAGGGAGGAGAGGAGAGAATGTCTGTGTGTGCCCCCCCCCCCCCCCCCCCTGCCCCCCTCAGGCTAAACCCTTTTCACAGAAGGTTCTAAATGGAACCCAAAAGACAAATGAAGAACCCTTTTGGTGAGAGATTCAGCTCAGAGTGGAGGGGGGGTGGGGCAGAGGAATGCTGTATTTAACACCGGCCTGATGCAGATCTATGTCTGACTAAGTGGATGTTCCGTGCCTGGATCAGACCCCTCCGCCCTGCTCTGCTGCCCAGACACAGGAGCCTTCTTTGGGCATGAAAACAGACCTTTAGCCCTGGAATGCTGTTTCCACTGGACCACACACAACTATTATTAACCTAGCTTCCCTCTCTTCTCCTTCTCCTTCTCCTTCTCCTTCTCCTTCTCCTTCTCCTCTCCGGGAAAATGTTGAAGATGGTGTGGTTCCTCCCTCCCTCCCTCCCACTCCTAGCTAGACCTACACCCCTCCCTTCCTCCCCCCCTCCCCCCCCCTCCCCCTCCTCACCTTCTGAGGGGCGTTGATGACTCCTGTGTTGTAGCCGAACTGCAGGGAGCCAATCACAGCAGCTCCTACAGCCAGCATCAGCTGGAAGGTCACCTGCTGTAGAACCAGGAAGAGAGACATCAGTTACTACCCTCCTCCTCCTCCTCCTCCACCTCCTCCTCCACCTCCTCCTCCTCCACCTCCACCTCCTCCTCCTCCTCCTCCACCTCCACCTCCACCTCCTCCTCCTCCACCTCCACCTCCTCCTCCTCCTCCTCCTCCTCCTCCTCCTCCTCCACCTCCTCCTCCTCCACCTCCACCTCCACCTCCACCTCCTCCACCTCCTCCTCCTCCTCCTCCTCCTCCTGTTAGGCCAGGTTAAACAGAGTCAGCCTTTCCTCATCAGGTGGTTGGCCCAGGACCAGGGGAGGGAGGCAGGGGGCTTTAAGACCCTGCGTCCCCCCGTCCTGACAACTCTCTCAGGGGAGGGGAGGGGCCAGGACAGTCATTGTCCATGTTCCTGTTGTTAGAACAGACCCCCCCCCCCCACACACACACACACACACACGATTCCCTTCACATTTTCGCTCAGTCACAGTGAGTAACTACAACACACAATTACGCAACTTTCACATTTCAGGAAGTAGGAAAGGCAGGGAGTGTGTGTGTGTGTGTGTGTGTGTGTGTGTTTGTTGGGTCTCTCCCCTGATCTGTCTGAAGCAGGTCACAGAGAGCCTAGGAGGTTGTGGGACTGGTCAGGGGAGTGTGTGTGTGTTACAGGGTCAGACTGTACTGAGTAAACGGTGAGTAGTCACAACAACAATCACGATTCAGCTGTCATGGCAACAAATGTGTACCACTGGGACCAGCACTGACGTCAAAACATCACTGACACACACACACTCCCCTGACCAGTCCCACAACCTCCTAGGCTCTCTGTGACCTGCTTCAGACAGATCAGGGGAGAGACCCAACAAACACACACACACCTCCCTCTGACTAGTACGGTCACACCAAATATCTGAACTCAGACTGATGTCACAGCAGACCCTAACCCTAACCCTAACTCTAACCCTAACCCAACCCTAACCCAAACCCAACCCTAACCCTAACTCTAACCCTAACCCAACCCTAACCCAAACCCAACCCTAACCCTAACTCTAACCCAAACCCAACCCTAACTCTAACCCTAACCCAAACCTAACCCAACCCTAACCCTAACCCCAACCCTAACTCTAACCCTAACTCAACCCTAAACCTAACCCTAACCCTACCCTAACCCTAACCCAACCCTAACCCTAACCCAAACCTAACCCAACCCTAACCCTAACCCCAACCCTAACTCAACCCTAAACCTAACCCTAACCCTACCCTAACCCTAACTCTAACCCCAACCCTTACCCAACCCTAACCCTAACTCTAACCCCAACCCAACCCTAACCCTAACCCCAACCCTAACTCTAACCCCAACCCTAACCCCAACCCTAAACCTAACCCAACCCTAACCCTAACCCAACCCTAACCTTAGACCGGGAGGAGGTCCATCTACATGATGTCTTTAAGACGTTTTTCTGTCATAAATCACAGAGAAGTCTGCGGCTCTGGACCAGTCTAAACACAAGGTTCTCACAAGGACAGACGCTTCTAGGAACTCGAGAATTCCTGCCTCCGTGTGTGTGTGTGTGTGTGTGTGGAGGGGGGTGGTGTAGGAACACGGAGGGTGGGTGAGGGTAAGAACAGGGGGGGGGTCACTCACAGCAGCTCCTTTATGAAGACCTAAAAAGGGCGGGGTTGGAGGAGCTGTGACCACGCCCACTATCACAGCTGAGCCAATGAGGACACAGCCTAGCAAGGACACGCTGGGGGTCAACGAGTACACACACACACACACACACACACACACACACAACCATACCCCCCCTAGACACACACACACACACACACACACACACACACACACACAACCATACCCCCCCTAGACACACACACACACACACACACAACCATACCCCCCCTAGACACACACACACACAACCATACCCCCCCTAGACACACACACACACACACACTGGAGGTTTCAAATCTTTAAAGGGTTACGGTTATTCTCTTAAAGGAGCCGTGCTTCCTAGTATACTAGTAAACATTATGTCATTCTCACTTCTTAAACACACACACACACACACACACACACACACACCTTTTAGCTCAAGCAAAAAACGTCAGTCACAGACTAAACAAACAATAACAATCAACTCCCTTTCCCTTGCCACTGCCCCCCCCCCCCCCGGGGGACGTTCTCTCTCTGGGGGAGGGTTAATAAGGAGCCCCTGTTCCAGATGGGACCCTTTAAGACAGACAAGCTGTATATGAAGAACCAGGAAGCACTGCTCTGTGACATCTTTACCTTTAACCTACATACCAGAGGACCAGCCCTCCCCCGGCCACACACACACACACACACACACACACACACACACCATCCTATGCAAATGGTTCCCTTCCCATTCCAGCCCAGTCTCCGTGACTACGATCCAGATCCTGTTGTTGACCTCAGCTTCTCTACCGAGACAGGAAGTGGTGAATGCATAACAGATATTTTCTTCTTCTTTTTTTTTTTTTTTTTTTAAATGATGTCAGAAGTAAAAAAACAGTGATGCAGTGTCTAAATCTAAGACCTCCGTCCAACATGTTTCACCTCCAGGATGTCATCATCAACACAGGTCATATTCAAACACACTCCTGACCCCCCCCTCCATCCCCAAACACACTCCTGACCCCCCCCCCCCCCCCAACACACTCCTGATCCCCCCCCCCACCATCCCCAAACACACTCCTGATCCTGACCTCTGGATACAACACTGTCCCTGCTTAAACTGCTGCTAGGGATGCAAGGAGATCTACTTCAAATAGGCTAACACACACACACACACACACACACACACACACACACACACACACACACACACACACACCATTTCGAGGGTGAACCTGTTCTTAGCAGGAACAAGGAAGTGGGTTGGGCCGACAGACACAGGTATGCACACACACACACACACACACTAACAGGGTGGGTTCCATCCCAACAGAAGGCTCCTGCTGAACAAGGCTTTATCTCTTTCATGTCCTCGAATACACTGATACGGCCACTTCCTGTTTCCTGTCCTACAATGTTTACAGTGTGTGTGTGTGTGTGTCTGTGTGTGTGTCTGTGTGTGTGTCACAGGACTGACAGCCCTAGTCTAAGCACCTGAGAGAATGACCTCATGACACACAGGACAGAGAGACACACACAGGACAGAGACACACACACACCTCCCCGGCTGAAGCTAGGCTACTAGAAGCAGAGTGTAATGGATGCATGATGTTGCATCAGGCTTCATCAGAGTGACTCATTCAGCAGCGAAGGTCAGAGGATTTCCTCACAATCAAACCCAGTGAATAAGGCCTGTTTCAGTCCTCGCGGGGCACGGGCTTTGAGCCTCATGAGCCGGATCTGTCACATCTGTCAGAAATCCAACCTTCTTCTGAGCGCTAACCCTAGCTAGCCTAGCATTCCCCTCCGCAGGTCACCTGTAGCCTGAACCCAATTACCGCACACGCACTCGCATGCGCACGCACGCGCACGCGCACGCACACGTTTTGATAGGAAGGCTTTGTGATCGAGGGGAAAACAGCCCATTAGTGTAGCACGTGAACACAGCCTGGCCTCTACCTCAACACAGCCTGGCCTGGCCTCTACCTCAACACAGCCTGGCCTGGCCTCTACCAGGTGGAGGCTGTGCTACAGGTGTACTAACAGCCAACGCCTTCCCAACACAACCCGGTCCTGGCACAGGTCCAGACCAGAGCTAACCCTAACCCAGCCTCATAAACCAAACAAAGGCTTTCAGACCAGACAACCGCTCACAGCCTCCAAGCGCGACATCACCACAACTCTGCTGGAAACATGCTTACTACAATGTTATTACAACCATAACACAAAGATAATACAGGGCAGAGGACAGTGATCTGAGCTGACAGCTTCACTGCGCTCTCACTCACACACACACACACACACACACCAGCCAGGTATGCAAACTAAGCCCGATCACGAGATGGCGATTATCAACGAGTGTACCTGGGGGAGGAGGGAGGAGAAGGGGGAAGAGGAGGTATTAGCCCAGACGCACGCTCACAGATCAGGCTGCGGAAGCAGAAAGCTGATGACCCCTGGGGGGGGGGGACCTCAGCTGCAGGGACTGGGCCACCTCAGTGGGACCAGGTCAGGACCGTTCCCATCCCGTCCTCACGTCCACACCAGGACCAGCAGCCTCCCAGAAGAACCTTCTACTGAGTCAGAACCATGTCTACTGAGACAGAACCCTCTACTGGGTAAGAACCATGTAGAGAATGGGAGAACAACACAGATGTTCTACATGACAGTCAGGAAGGTCATTTTACTGCTAATACAGAGCGTGGGAGGGGAGGAGAGGAGAGGGGGAGGAGAGAGGAAAAGAGGAGAGGAGAGGAGGAGAGAGGAGGAGAGGAGAGGAGAGTTCGTGGTTATCTGTGGGTAACCACAGCACCAGTGGTGGGTAGGAGGGACCAGTCATAGCAAACAATAGTTGAGTCACATACGTCTGTTTCAACCACAAGCACCATGGTTCTCAGTCATCAGCACATACAGAATAATCTGAATATTATTATTATGTCAACAACAACCTATATAATGCAAATGTAGGCCTGTGTGCCAAGAATTCAAGCTTGTTGTGTTACAAAATAATTTAAAAAAACCTCTTCTAAAAGTCTACACTTTCATCTACCAGAGAGCAAGAGCATTTAAACCCCTCAGCAGAGTTCGACCTGTGCAATAAACACATCCCAAAACGTCCTGGTGAAATATTCTAACAGGCTGTTTCAGCAGAGGGAACGACTGCCTACGTAGCTAATTAACGGTGATTGAACACATGTGTGATCCTGAGGTGGGAGTCGGACCTCAGAGGAGGAGAGGAGAGGCTGGTAGGAGGACGCTACCGCTCCCTGGGCATGGGGGGGCTCCGGAATTCTCCCCACATGTTCCCGTATTGTCCCCCAGTGGGCTGAACGATGGAGAGGACTGTTTTATCCAGATGATGACCTTCTCAACATGGATCTATTTATGGAGATGTTCCTCTAACCAGACCCATGAACCCCCTGACACACACACAGGAGTGACTGCTGCATCACAGCCGACCCAACTTGTTTATCAGCATTCAGGCAAGTAGCTAATGAATTATTCTCACTCACTCTCTCTCGATCACACACACACACACACACAAGTGGTAGCTAAAGTGGATGTCTCACGAGAAAGCTAGCTACCTTTCCGCCTTCCATCGTCGCAGTGTCGTTTAGTGGAAGTTGTTGGTGGAGATGTTGAAGTTCTACAGTTGTTAAAGTTGTTAGAACGTTGTCTTCAGACGTGAGGGTGTGTGAGTCGCTTCCTCGGGTCTAACTGCTCAGACGACGTCTCTCATCGTTGTATCTTCCCGATGAAAACGAGATAAAAGTAGATACTGTAACTTCTTTGTTAACTTCTGAATAACTCGTCTTTGTTTCCAAAGTGTCCACAGTTCATCGTGTTATTTCCTGCTTGCGTCTAACTTCTGTTACTCAACTCTTCGACTTTGTCCCCAAAAGTTTTCCAAAGTTGTTTTTCTAGTTGAGGCAGATCAGATCATCTGAAGTCTCTCGTCGCTCTTTGGGGAAATCAGCCTGTGAATATATGTACCTCGGCCCCATGCGTGATTGGCTGACGCAAGACTCTAGCCCCGCCTCTGAAGGTGTGTGAGGAGGCACGTTTCTATCCCGGTGTTCCTATTGGCTCAAACCGGCACCCGTAGACATGACGAGGACTGACGCTTACGTGAGGCAAGTCCCGCATCTCGTTTCAGCCTCGATCACACTGCTTATATGCGTTCATTTAATCGATCAAGTACATTTATGGTATTACTACTATCTAACAGGGCGACAATTAATAGATCTGATATTGTAAGGGCAGACTCGCAACAAGGGGGCGCAAATTGACCCATTAGGCTGTTTTTGGTGGGTTGTTTGAGATGGGAAATGAAAGAAGTTGCCAGCTTGCCATACACACCATCTTCATCAGTACTGCTGATGAATAGAATCATTGAGCCATCAAGTCTCTCCATCTCTAGGCTACCTTATATGCCATTTAGCTGACACTTTTATCTAAAGCGACTTACATTGCAGTGAGTGCATACATTTCAGTATACAGTGCATTCTGAAAGTATTCAGACCTCTTCACTTTTTCCACATTTTGTTATGTTACAGCTTTATTCTAAAATGGATTAGATTCATTTTTCAGGTCTCTCCAGAGATGTTCGATCAGGTTCAAGTCTGGGCTCTGGCTGGGCCACTCAAGGACATTCAGAGACTTGTCCCGAAGCCACTCCTGCGTTGTCTTGGCTGTGTGCTTAAGGTTGTTGTCCTGTTGGATGGTGAACCTTCACTCCAATCTGAGGTCCTGAGCGCTCAGGAGCAGGTTTTGTACTTTGCTCTGTTCATCTTTCCCTTGATCCTGTCTAGTCTCCCAGTCCCTGGCGCTGAAAAACATCCCCACAGCATGATGCTGCCACCACCATGCTTCACTGTAGGGATGGTATTGGCCAGGTGATGAGCGGTGCCTGGTTTCCTCCAGACGTGACGCTTGGCATTCAGGCCAAAGAGTTCAATCTTGGTTTCATCAGACCAGAGAATCTTGTTTCTCATGGTCTGAGAGTCCATTAAGTGCCTTTTGGCAAACTCCAAGCAGGCTGTCAAGTGCTTTTTACTGAGGAGTGGCTTCCGTCTGGCCACTCTACCATAAAGGCCTGATTGGTGGAGTGCTGCAGAGATAGTTGTCCTTCTGGAAGGTTCTCCCATCTCCACAGAAGAACTCTGGAGCTCTGTAAGAGTGACCATTGTGTTCTTGGTCACCTCTCTGACGATGGCCCTTCTCCCCCTATTGCTCAGTTTGGTCAGGCGGCGAGCTCTAGGAAGAGTCTTGGTGGTTCCAAACTTCTTCCATTTAAGAATGATGGAGGCTACTGTGTTTTTGGGGACCTTCAATACTGCGGAATTATTTTTGTACCCTTCTCCAGATCTGTGCCTCAACACAATCCTGTCTCGGAGGTCTACGGACAATTCCTTCGACCTCATGGCCTGGTTTTTGCATGATCTTATACAGACAGGTGTTTGCCGTTCCAAATCATGTCCAATCAATTGAGTTTACCACAGGTGGACTTCAATCAAGTTGTAGAAACATCTCAAGGATAATCAATGGAAACAGGATGCACCTGAGCTCAATTTCGAGTGTCATAGCAAAGGGTCTGAATACTTATAATACAAATACATAATACAATATAAATGTGATATTAGCAAACATACAATGACAACATCACTTTGTCATTACGGGGTATTGTGTATAGATTGGTGAGGGGAAAAAAGGAATTGAATAAATTTTAGAATAAGGCTGTAACATAACAAAATGTGGAAAAAGTGAAGGGGTCTGAATACTTTCTGAATGCACTGTATATGGTCCCAGCGGGTATCAAACCCACAACCTAAGTGTTGTTAACGCCATGCTCTACCAACTGAGCCACAGAGGACCACATGAACATGAGCCATTCCAAGACCACAGAACATATGTTCTTAGCATGTAGCATGTTCTTAATGAGGCAGTTCATCCATGTGGATGATGATGATGGGTGAGTCATGTAGGCCAGGTCGTAGTTAGAGGATACTCTCCTCCTATCACAATGCAACGCCATGCTTAGGGCAAGCTAGATCTTCAACAATGTGACCATCAACAGTCAAACAATGTAATGCAATATAATAATAATACAAACAACATAATGAAGTGGCAAGTGTATAGCAGCAGAACACAACAGCAGTATTGGGTGTCCAGTGTGAGTAGTATGCATGTGGTGGTGTTGATGGTAGACATGTCCTGTAGCTGGTAGACATGTCCTGTAGCTGGTAGACATGTCCTGTAGTGTGTGACTTCTCCTTGTTATCCTACTATTAGAGCACCAGAGAACATGAAGGCTTTCTCTGTCAGCGATCTCTGTCCGTGTGGGTCAACATCTGTCTGACCTCTGACCCCTGGCCAAGCTGGTCATGTGACAGGGGTACCCTCCATGTTCTGAACCATACATCAGAGATGATTGTTATTAGAGGCGTGAAAATTATATTATATTTTCAAGCAAATAAACGCAACTGCGTACTACCTTTTGTCTGAGTTGGTGGGGAGGTGTCCGGTCTGGGTTTGTGACAGAAATTAGGAAAATAATCAGAAGGACCAGAGAGGAAAGTGGATGTGTTTATACAGCGCAAATGAAAGAGGCGGGAACAAGGAGGAAAAAAATGACACAAATGTTGACCAGTTTTTGTTTCATCCATTCCCTTTGAAACCTTGGGAAAACAATAACAGGCGAAGACTGGGACAAAGGCCGGTGTGTGTGTCATGTAGGCTGAGGTAGCGGGCCTCAACAGGACCCAGACACACACCAACCTGATGTTTCATGGTTGGAAATGTAGCTTTTGACACGATGGACAGTGTTTGATCTTGACCTTTGACCTGAGCACACACCTATCCTTACAGTAGGCTACTATGGTACTACTGTATCAACATTCTCAGTGGAACAGCAATTTGATTGGTCTTCATCTGCAATCAATCAAATTGGGGCCCCGCTGTATTCAATAGCCTGGTCAAGGGCAGCATTTACTAAGCTAACACTGACGAGAAGGTTTGCTGTACTGAAAAGGTCTCCCTTGTGTATACTAGTCAGTGGAGGCAGGTGGAGGTAGAAATCGGAGGATGGGCTCATTGTAATGTATGGAATGGTGTCAAATACATGTTTACATGCTACCTCCACCAGCCTCCACTGAGATTAGTATCTCCCTACAGGTGATGTTGTGCTACAGTCTGGATGTTAAATGTTGAACAGGTGAAGGAGCATGGAGATGTTAGATTGGCCTTCCTCTTCCCCTCCTCCTCCTCTTCCTCTCCTCCTCCTGGATCACCGCTCCCAGACACAGAGGAGCTGCAGTCACTTGATTCTGGCACTCCCGACGTTCCCCAGCTCTGAGGCGGCAGGGGCGTCAGCTCAGGGGGCCGTCAGCTCAGGGGGCCGTCAGCTCGGGGGGCCATCAGCTCGGGGGGCGTCCACTTGGAGAGCATCGGGATGGAAGGTAAATAATCACCAGACAGGAAGCGGAAGAACGCACGCATTCACACAATGAGAGCCAATGCATTCTGGGAGAGACTGACACGTTGTGGGATTGTGTTGCTTTTCTGTCTTTTTATGAAAAATCCTTTGAAATCTAAAGAAAACAATAACAGACATTTTCTCAAACAAAGAGTGGGTGGATGCTCTGAGCGGGAGGTGAACAGTCACCAGAGGTTCATGTCTTTCTCCGTCTGAATGGAATCATGTGTAAAGTGCCATCATGCCACCGAGGTGCAGGACAGGTTCCATGAATCGCCAGCTGAAAGAAAAGGAATGTGATTTAAGTTGCCCCTTTAGAGCTGGACACATTGTGACAGTGGCCTGGTGATTACTCAGAGCCAGAAAGGAAACCTCTGAGTGAACTCTGGCTGGCAGCCATGAGCAGGAGAGAGAGAGAGAGAGAGACTCTGTACGTAGCCTGTTGTCACTGAGCACAATGTCACCTTGTCTCACAAGACATGTGTTTTACGTTTGGTTACAGTTAATAGCTTAGTGACGGAATTAAAACGCTTCTCAACATGGAACTTGGACTAAGAATGTCTGACCGAAACCCATGACTCTAGGTCATACCGCTCACTCATTGGTTCATCCTAGTTCATACCGCTCACTCATTGGTTCATGCAGCTCGTCTTGGCTGTTCCTCTGTGAAACCCGGTAGAGTCATTTGGCTCTAATGCCCCTATTCACTGAGAGGGGAGGTCATGGGACCTCTCGGCTGGGCCTGTGGGGTTCTACACGTACACCTGGGTTCTGGCTGAGTCCAGTTCTGAGAGTCCATCTCCTCCTCCAGCCTCTTTGTCCCTCTGCTGCTCTCCTCAGACTCTCTCATCCCTTCTCTGAAAAGCTCCCTGCTGTTCTACAGTCGGTCTGGTGAACAGTTGTTTCTGACCAGAGAACTAGAAATCCATTCTATTTCTATGTTCCTGACACTAAACCAATGACACATGGACAACTAGGCTCAGTATTGGACCTGTGTTCCCGTCTCCTATTGGAGCGAGTCCAAGGCCAGGCCAGGCCAGGCCCGTGACTCATGGTCATCACCAGACTCTGAACAGGGCTGTGTGCTCCTCTGGTCCTGGGCTGGTCTGGTCCTGGGCTGTGGGCTGCTCTGGTCCTGGGCTGTGGGCTGGTATGGTCCTGGTCTGGTCCTGGCCTGTGGGCTGGTCTGGTCCTGGCCTGTGGGCTGGTCTGGTCCTGGGGGGTGTGCTCCTCTGGTCCTGGGCTGTGGGCTCGGAGGTGTCTGGTCCTGGGCTGTGTGGAAGTCACGTTGGTAAAGGCCACACACTCTCAGACATGTCAACATGTCAACCTTCACCAGTGTTTGACCTTTCCCTCCATGGCAATCCTCTCAGACCTCCAGTACGTCTACTGCACAGGGATTGGTTGTGAGTCTCCACAGACGTGCTGTCATGTCTGGGTTGTCTTTGTCTCCAGTTGTTTTGTTGTGTTTTGGACCCCAGGAAGAGTGTCTGTTTGCTGTTTTAACAGTAATGGAGATCCAGATAAACAGACCGTGTTGTTTCTACTGTTGAATGGGGAGGTATTTATTTCTAGTTCTGAGTGAATACGGAGATCAGTGAGATGGGCCGGCCCATGTGTTGTTCCAGCGCTCCCAGTCCGATGGGAGGAGGACTGCCTCAGTGACGTGGTTCTGGTTCTGACCAGGATGAAGAATCTCCAGGATTTCTATCAGCGGAAATGTGACAATAGGAAAGAGTCGTATGCCACGGATCTGTGACGGACAAGGGAGCCCGCCGGGCTCGGACCGCCCTGGAGAACACAGACACTTCAAAGACCTGTTGGCCACTGATGTACGTCAACGGTGCCTTTATTCCCCCTCTCTGCCCCCTCACCCCCCACCCCCAGCCCCCAGGACCCGCACCCAGTAACCGGGACTTAAGAATGTCCTGTAGGCCACGCTGGGGGGGGGGGGTGGCTAAAGAAAGGGTGTGGCTAAAGAAAGGACATCTCAAACACAGCTGTGAGGTTGCAGGACCGGCCTACTCAGACTCTGACTGTTACTGGTGGATAAACCACCCACGCTGGAGTGACATTTGATTACATTTCATTCAGTTCAGTTAATTGTAATTGGAGTGTCAACATTTACGATTTGGAACACACATCTTATTTCAGTGTGGGGGTCGTGACCTTTGATTGTGTGCCTGTGTGCTTGGAATGGTCACACCACTGTGATGCAACAAGGACTTCTTATCTCCCTAATCCCTTCACCTTGGCTGCAGCTTTCCTCATTCTTTGGTTATGCAAGCTGCTCCACACACTCCAGCCTCTGGGAATGTTCACCCTCACTCATACTGACACACTAGACTGACTGAAGACACTCCCTTGTTTCAGTGTGTGGCTACTTCTTATGATTTGAACCATAGAAATATAATTTATATACACTCAATATGTCTGGCACGGTATTGTGATGCATATTTGCCATGTTAATTACATTTCAGTTATTCTAACATAGATGTTGTTTTTGTCTAAAGAGTGTTTGGAAGTTGGAGGGTAAAAAGCTGCCAGGAATGACACTGTGACACTGTGATGCCCTTTTTAACCAGAGTGAGAGTTCTAGAACACACAGGACCCGTGTAGAGAACCGGTGATCTTCATATGGACCTTGTTTCATGTCACCAGCGGGGAGAATACCTGGTCTGGTTCAGTGAATGTTCTGGTCTGGCTCAGAGTAGCGGGTCTGGCTGGTCTGGTTCTGGCTCAGTGGGCCGAGGCCACAGACTGACCTGTCACATGGTCTCAGTCACTGGATGGTACTGGTACAAGCTAATACCACCATAACCCTCACTGATGGTGCCCTCTCACTCTCTCTGTCTCCCCCCCCTTACCCACCCTCCCCTGCCATGTCATCTCAACCCCCCACTCTCACTACCAGCTCTTCCCCCAGTAAAGGGCACCAGCTGGTCCTTTGAAGCATTGTCGTCGTCGTCGTCCCCCCACAACACCCCCACCCTGGGACACCATCCAGACTTGTCTGGGTCTCTGAATGCAGGACAAGCTTGTCTAAAATTTGGGCAACTGGTTCATCCGTCAAGACCCCTGCCAGAGCCCCCCCCCCCCCCCACCACCACCACCACCCTGCAGAGGATTTCCCTATGTTCTGAACTAGGCCTGGTCTAAACTAGGCCCAGGGAGTAAGGCCTACTACCAAAATGTAGCGTTATATGTAGCAGTCCCCAACTGAACAGTGAAGCTCTATCAAGGCAGTTTAAAAATGTATTTGAGAAAATATTGTATGGTTTATAAACTATCTATGACTGTATAATAAATAATAATAAATAAGTCAATAAACAACTTACTTATTACTATAATCCATTTAAAAAGGCAAAGTGTTACCAAGCATGTTGACTGCACTCTGTCCTCTACCGGCCTGGGTGGTGTTTATCTAACGGAGCTATGGCTCACATAGTTCTGGACAAGTTTAGATCAGCTCATCTATTGGATGTTACATTCCATGACCCCTCCCCCCACATGCCCGTAGAATGGCTGCTTGTTGTTATTACAGAGAGTTGTTGTCTATGCTAGTTTGCAACATTGAAGAAAATGGAAGAAAATCTGAAAGAAAAAGTGAATTCCCTTGTTTTGGAGCTTTGCCCAAGCAATGCATTTTATTGGTTGAGGTGTCGTTAAATGAAGCGTCACACAGGTTTCCACCTCTTTGTAGCTACTTTCTGCAGAGGATTTCCCCAGATGTTCTGAACTAGGCCTGTTCAAAACTAGGCCTGGTCTAAACTAGGCCTGGTCTCAACCAGGTGAGCAGGAGCACAAAGAAACTTTGTTCCTCTTTTCAGACTGACTGATTGAGCCTTTGATCAGCTGATAGCTCCAGCAGGTCTCTGACCTCTGACCCCGCTCAGCAGGCATAGGCCACAGGTGTCCCTCAGAGCCAGGTACCTACGGTGCCCAGACAGACCTATCGGAGAGCAGCATCATCGATCACATGACCTTACAGTCAGTAGCAATCATGCTGAGTCACGTTTGCTCAGGGGAACCGCGGCGCTGGAGGAGCGGGGTTGGGTTGGAGGCTCCTTAAAGGAGAGGTCAGGTTGTGTTATGGTAGACAGGGGCTCCTTAAAGGAGGTGATGGGGGAGTATTTAAGTTGCATCAAACAGGTTGCATAATCAGTCAAGAGTCATTGATTATTGATTGACCCTTTGCCCAGTGACCCTTCACCTCCCCTGATCAGCTGACAATGTTGACATGTTTCCACAGTGCCTAGCATACACATTAAACCACATGTCTCACCCTAGCCCCAGCCCTAACCCCAACCCTAGCTCTAGCCATAGCCCCCTCCTGGCTTTACTGGCTGTAAGCCTCTGCTCCTCATAGGGGCGGTGCAACAATCACACCACTGTTACTACGGTTAACAGCGTAGCACGTTAGCTCTGGACCCCTCCCTCCTGAACTGCTTACAACTATGGCCCCCTTCCAACAATCCTTACCCAGCCATATTAGCTAGCCTCAATCAGGGGAGGCTGGTGGAGGCAGAAATCGGAGGACGGGCTCATTGCAATGCATGGAATGGAATGAAGACGTTTGATACCATGCTTAATGTGTAATTATCATTGGGGGTGCAGCAGGTAAAATGTAAACAGGTAAAGTGATGTTAATATTCTGGTGCACGGTGTGACCTTCACCCTACCACTTCCCTCATATTCCCCCATAGAGATGTTATAATGGAATCAGGGGCACACGGAAGATTAGCTTCTCTCACTTGGCGATGAGGCCACAGAAGCCAGGTCATGCTGCTAAGTCTGCTGTGCTTAATTACTGCTTCTCTGATTAAAAAGCACCAACAGCCAGGTGGAATTCAGACCCTCTCCTAAGAGCCTGTAACATTCAGCTCCAAATAGTGTTGAGTTGGTGTGGTTGGATAGTTCTGCTGCTTAGTCCTGGACGATACCGGCCAGTTCTATCCAAGGACATGTTCATACCTTCTCAGTGCATACAGTCTATATTCTCATAATTGTAATGGAATTAAATGTTCACAGTTCTAGTATCACACCAAATAGTATTTGAGTATGTCATCGTTCTCTGATGTGCAGTTTGGGGATCAGAGGGAGTTTGTGTGTCTAGAACCAAGGCTTTAGTTCTGATTGTTTGTGCCAAACCAGTTGGTTATTATGACATAAGAGTCCTGATCCTGTTCCTTGGCGGGTTCAGCGCTCTCTGTGTCTGTGGTCCTCGGCAGCCTTCTCTGGCACGGTGGCAGGCGGCCGCTGGGTGATTCTACAAACACTCGCTGCTTTTTCTTTGTGTGAAATGTGAATAGACCACAGAGCATTGAAACTTAGTCATGTTAATGGTGGCTGGCATGCTTTATCACAGGGGTTAGTCTGAGTTCTCTAATCTAGTGACAGAGACCAGATGAGGTAATCAAGTGATGATCAGCCATGACCAGAGGTGTTGCTGTGGAGAAGGACAGTGATGTACTGTGGATTGACATTGACCTAAGTAAAGATGTAGTTGCTATGCAGCTTGCTACAGTATGTAGTTGCTATGCATGGCCCTGCTGATGATTCAGCAGACGTGTGTCCTAGACTCATCCGCTCGTCCCAACACTAATAAGGCAATAGGGTTAGGATGAAACCAGGGGAGGCTGGGGGAGGTAGAACACCAGGGGAGGCTGGGGGAGGTAGAACACCAGGGGAGGCTGCTGGAGGTAGAAATCAGGAAAGGTATCTAACACGCCCATCCTCCTATTTGTACCTTTATCAGCCTCCCCTGGTGTTCTACCTCCCCCGGCCTCACCTGCTCTGAGACACTAGTCAACCGCTGGGGAACACCTTCCAGGTACAGCACAGGAGACATGTTTTACTGCTACTTCCTGAGTTGACGACAAAGGCCTTCTGTCTTTAGTAACAGTCGACCGTGGAGTAAACAAGTCGCCTAACAATGCGTGTGTGTTTCTCCCAATGCACTCTGGTTTTCCTCAGCTGAGCTGTGGATGTGTATGACCTCCAGGAGCGCTCTCTGATGGCGGCTCTGACAGAGACGAGGACAGGTCATCTGTTCCAGACGGACAGCTGTTCTAGAATAAAGAAACTACCTGCTGCTTGTTTCTTTCCTTTCTCCAGCGCTGTGACTTGTTCTTATTGAGGGTATTACTTACCACTGTGATGTAAAGTTGATTGACTTACTGAGACAGATGTACTTACTGTAAGTTGCTTTGGATAAAAGTGTCTAAATGACTCAAATGGAATGTAAATGTAAATGAGAATGTGAAAGAAAAGCCACAGAGCAGGAGTCTTGAATCACTGTGTCGCTGAAAATAACATTGTGTCAGAGAAGCAAGTCTTTCGCACGCACGCACACACACACGCACGCACGCACGCGTGCACACACACACATGCACACGCACACGTCAACAAAGAGATTGTCGCCAGCAGTATAGAGCATATTATGTTGGGGATTATGTTCGTGGATGTGGATTGGGCAAACTACCCTGAGCTCTTAGCCCAACCTAACACACACACACACACACACACACTACTGTGTGTTTGCATTCATTCAGCCTGTACTGAGTCACTGTTTATCAGGGGAGGCTGGTGGAGGTACAAATTGGAGGACGGGCTCATTGTAATACATGGAACGGAGTGAGGAATCAAAGGTGTGTGTGTGATTCCATTCCTCATGCCATTCCATGTCTTTCAATGAGCCCATCCTCCGATTTCTGCCTCCACCAGCCTCTCCTGGTGTTTGTCCTTATAAAGGAGTAAATGCAGGCCTGTCATGTGACCATGTTTATGAAACAACTGGTGTGTTTCCCCTCAACTCAAAACTAACGCTGGAATCACCTCAGACTCCTGACCAATGAGACTCTCTCTCCAACACAGACACCCACACATACGCTGGCTCCAGGTCCACACACCACCCCCATTCAACCCCCAATCACCCATAGGGCTAGGGTTGTGCGGGTTGTGGTTAGGGTCAGACATCCATCCTCCCTCATTACCAGCCTCCTCGCTGGGTAACGTTGGCAGGATTTGTGCCGTTGTTAAGCTGGGAGCTGGTCTGTTCTCTGGGGTTAGGGTTGGGGTATTACAATATGAATGGAGACCTCACCCTCGCCCAGCCTGCCAGGAGGAATGTGGACATTTACTAGGGACACGTCGACACTGAACAAAAGGCCTGGAGGCTGAACCAGCCGTGGAAAGGTGCTTCTCAACCACACAACGCCTCCTAGTCACTGGGTTAAGACATATATGGCGTCTCTTTGTGATAGATGTGTGTGTGTGTGTGTGTGTGTGTGTGTGTGTGTGTGTGTGTGTGTGTGTGTGTGTGTGTGTGTGTGTGTGTGTGTGTGTGTGTGTGTGTGTGTGTGTGTGTGTGTTCTGTGGAGAGGAGAGGGACCATGCCAACAGTTCCTCTGTCACAAACAGCCCTTCTCTCTGGGGACTTGGTAAGCAGCTTAGCAACCTCTGGACTGTGTGTGTCTCAGAGAGACGTGCACATGTTCACGTTGCTGAAGGTGGACCTTTAGTTAGAAGGGTTAGGGTTAGGGTTAGGGTTAAACCCTAACCCTTCAGTTAGAAGAACCAAACTGTTCCTTACAGAGTAGACAGAGACATGTTCTGCTGCATTCTGGGAACTGTTCCTGATGTTGAGGAATGTGATTCTATTGTTGCGTCTCTCCGACCTTCCCAGGGCACCGTGCTTTGGGAATAAGCTAAAGACTTTCTTTAGCCCCTGGCACTGCCCCTCTCTCTCTCTCTCTCCCCCCCCTCTCTCTCTCTTTCTCTCTTTCTCTCTCTCATCCTTCTCCTCCAGCAGTGGTCATTGGGTTTGCACTGGACTGGACCAAAATACATCAGCTGGTTTAGAACTCGGTACTGGGACCAATTATCCACCAATAGGCACCCTCCTCACCCTCTCCCTCCCCCTCTCCCAGGTCTGTCCTGATAGTGGCTAGGAGGGATTGAGGAGAGGGGGGAGAGGAGGGTGAGGAGGGTGAGGAGAGGTGGGTGGGGAGAGGAGGGTGAGGAGAGGGGGGAGAGGAGGGTGAGGAGAGGGGGGAGAGGAGGGAGAGGAGGGTGAGGAGAGGTGGGTGGGGAGAGGAGGGTGAGGAGAGGGGGGAGAGGAGGGTGAGGAGAGGGGGGAGAGGAGGGAGAGGAGGGTGAGGAGAGGTGGGTGGGGAGAGGGGGGAGAGGTGGGTGGGGAGAGGAGGGTGGGGAGAGGGGGGAGAGGAGGGTGAGGGAGTGTCAGGGTTTTACTAGAGCTAAATGTCTTTCGTCCCTCAGTAATGAAACAGCCTGTGTGAGAGAGAAAGAGAGAGAGAGAGAGAGAGAGAGAGAAAAGACACACTAGACACCTTGTTTATTGATCTAGACCTACACAGACACCTGTCAGGTGAGAGGCCAGCGGTGACAACAGACTAATGCTTCCATGTTTGGTGATTATGACTGAAAAACAGCAAACACACTAATGTCTGTTATGAGGGGGTTAATACTGTACGTGACCTCTGCCCTGGATCAGCCCATTATGAGCCGGACACACACACGCGCACACACACACACACACACCCTGCATGGCACCATTCAGACACAGGCCTCTGGAATCCCTCTCCCTCATTCGTTATGTCCAATCAGCCCAGCGCCACTCTGCCGCTCCAACAACAGCCTGTCAGCCAGGATCACATCAGCTGCTGTTACCCCACCACTGGAGCTGAGAGGAGGGAGGAACAGCCAGCAGGGGGAAGAGCAGGGGAGGGGGGGTTGAGGAACAGCCAGCAGGGGGAAGAGCAGGGGGAGGTCTGAGGAATAGCAGGGGGAGGACAGGCTCCTCTGACCCCTGACCTCTAACCTGTCTGCTGCTGCTCCTCTGACCCCTGACCTCTAACCTGTCTGCTGCTGCCCCTCTGACCCCTGACCTCTAATCTGGAACAGTCTGGTCTGAACGTGGAGGAACACGTCTGGTCTGAACGTGGAGGAGTGGGACGCAGGTGGCAGGAACACAGTGTGGAGACATCTTTTACTGATCCTAGCTGTGTGTGTGTGTGTGTGTGTGTGTGTGTGTGTGTGTGTGTGTGTGTGTGTGTGTGTGTGTGTGTGTGTGTGTGTGTCTGATCCTAGCTGTGTGTGTGTGGGTGTGTGTGTGTATGTATCTAGTGAAACCCAGCTACTAGTAAACATTGGCAGAGGGCCAGGCGAGGTGAGTCACAATGTTCGCCTGTGTCTATGAGGAAGACGATGATGATGAATTATTTAACATTACGAGTGAGGGGAAGTCAGCCAGCACACTCAGGATCTGGCCGGTTTGGTGTGTGTGTGTCTGTCTGTGTGTGTGTGTGTGTGTGTGTGTGTGTCACACTCTGGCCGGTTTGGCTGAGGTGTCACACACACTAAGCTGGGACTTCGTGCAGTTGCTCACGTCTCTCCCTCTCTGCCCCCCCCCCCCCCCCCCCCCCCCCCGCCCTTTTTCTCTCTCACTGGCAATGTTTGGCAAATGTCCACCTTGTGTACCAGATAAAGTTTCTCTCTCTCTTTCTTTCTCCCCCCCAGTGCTAAGTGTCTCCATCACCTCACATTGACAGTGGAAACACTAACCCTAACCCAACATTAGGGCAGCTAACCCTAACCCAACATTAGGGCAGCTAACCCTAACCCAACATTAGAGCAGCTAACCCATAGCCCAATATTAGACCAGCTAACCCTAACCCAACATTAGGGCAGCTAACCCTAACCCAACATTAGGGCAGCTACAGGCGGAAGGTGATCCTCCACTAGCATCACACACACACACACACACACACACACACACAGTGGCCTAACGCACTGCCTCCACCCGCGCTGTTCCTGTTAGTTTACCTCAGATGAACTCAGGCTCAGCTCTGCATCAACACTCCTCACCTTCAATAGAACCACACTGTGTGTGTGTGTGTGTGTGTGTGTGTGTGTGTGAAGAACCACACTGTGCTGTGTTACACTTTTCTGTATTTCAAGGAAATCAACAACAAGTTGCTGTGTCCTGATGGTGACGGTGCTTTCCTCTGTGACAGCTTGGTGACTGACAGCCAGACTGGGTTAGGGTTAGGGTTAGACAAAGAAACACTAACCCTAACCCTAACCCTCTGTGACAGCTTGGTGACTGACAGCCAGACTGTTCTGCTCCGGGCTTCTGACAGGGAGATCCATCAGATGGACCTCTAGGAACAGCTAAAAGCCCTCTCCAGCTCAACTGAACAGCTTTTACTGACAAATGAAACATTACATTTTACATTAGATTTAAGTCATTTAGCAGACACTTTTATCCAAAGCAATTTACAATAAGTACATTTGTCTCAGTAAGTCGTCATCAGTAAAACCCTCTAGAAGAACAAGTGCCACCGGCAGTCACAGAGGTGGAGAAAGGAAGTTGAGGTGTTCAGAGGTGGTTTATACAGTGAAGGCCTGATGCATTTTTTAAATTATTTTTATGTTTTTAGGGCATTTCTGCTTTATTGGGATAGAGACAGTAGAGATTGACAGATGGGGGAGAGAGAGGAGGGATGACATGCAAGACGTGTCGAGGGTCTGAATCAAACCACGAACCCTGCAATTATGTGGTATGCGCATTAGTGTGCTACACCACTAAGCGCCCCGTGGGCCTAATGCTTTTGATCAAGATGAAGAGACGGACTAATCCTGGTCTAGGGAACATATCTTTACTGTAAGGTTTCTCCCTCTCCTCCCCCTGCCTCCGCCTCCTCTCTGTGAGTGGCAGAGGCCTTTTGACATGTTAAAGCCCACATTCCAGCAGAGAGATTTCCACCTGCTCAAACAGCCTTAAGGCTTCCAGGAACTTGAGGCTTATGATTTGTTAATCATCAACTTACGGGACTGAAACACGTTGACAGCTCAATGACACTTTCACAACTGGTCTTGATTTCTGTGTTATGGACGGCTGCTATTTCAGGACCAAAATATGACGATGACTTGTTCCCAGTTCAGTAAGTCACAACAGAGCCACTCCTGTAGGTGTTTGTGGAGATCAGAAGCTCCCCACTGAGCCCAGTGTTGTGACGCTGTCGGGGAGGATTAGCGTCGTTTATTAGAATCACACTGTACATCTGACAGCACAAATCCCTTTGTTTTGATTGGATGTGAAGGAATGGCAGTAATGAATGTGTAGTGTGTGAGGTCAGTCAGGCGCGCCTCACAGTAGGAGAAGACTGCCTTGCTAAGCCTAACGCTGCCCCTGTAACGCTGCCCCTCTAAGGCTGCCCCTCTAAGCCGCTGCTGTTCGCAGGTGATGCCCAGGTGGCCTAGCCCTCGTGTGAAGGCTCAAGCTCAGCACAGACCAGGCCCAGGATAGAGAGACTAAAGAGACCAGCATCCCACTGACTGCCTAACTTTAACCCGAAACTTAACCCTAACTTTAACCTGAAACTTAACCCTAACCCTATCCCCTAACCATTTTATTGACCACATTCCCATAACCCTTTTAACCAATTCAGAAATGCTACCTTGGTTTTCTGGTCAGTCAGGTTGTCTGAGGTGCCTAACCCAGACGAGGCCCAGCAGGTCCCGCTTTAGCTATGATGTCATATCCTAGAGATATTGTTAATTCACAGATTGTTGTTTGTTTATTTCATACAGAATACAATCAATGTACAGGATGCCTGTCACAGAAAATGAGTCTTTGAGGCTTTGTGAAGTCCGGACTCGTCAGGGGAGATTAGACTAAATATCCTTCCTTCCAACTCAGCCATCCCCCTGTACAAACACACAGTGAGACACATTGAAGAACGCTTGCAAAAATAAAGAGGGAACTGAGGATTTCTCATAGAAACAAAGAAAACGTCCGTCCCAGAGCTGCTACAAAGCCAGTCCCAAGCTGCTTTCACTCAGGAACATTTACAAAGTGACTAAATGCTAGTAGCATCACTTTGAAGCATTTAAGAAAACACCTGATAAACCCCCAAGACAGGAAACATCCACATACAGCTTTTACCTCAGGAATCCTCGTTGTTTAAAGATAACAATTAGCCCTCTCCCTACTCTCTATTTTTAAATACTTTTGAGGAATTCCCACCTCCCCCTCCTCCTCAGCCAATAGCATGGAAGCTATTTACTCTTGATTTGGTCACAGTTGAACTTATAGAGCACTTTTGTTTTTCAGCTGACCAATCAAGCATGAAAAGCTCATTCTGTAATTCTTGTTAATGAGCTCCAGCAGATTGGTGTGGTCTGTACGTTGAGCTCATGCAAAGCTACATGATCTCTGGTCTGAGGCAAAGAGGTTTACAGAGCAAAGAGGTTTTTCTCTTTCTAAACTTGTTTCTTTCTTCATTTCTCTTGTTTTTGGTTCACTCAGAGGTCAACAGGTCAATGCTATCGTTGATCTTCTTAGTGTCTTTTAAGAGAAAAGAGGAGAACAACACAGTCAAGTCATTATTGTTGACTGGTCTTTAAGTGGTTGTTTTATGACAGCGCTTGGAATGTGGAGTGGTCTGGTGTAGCAGTGACTCTCTCTTTCTGTCTTTTAGTGTACCTCTGAGTCTTACCTAACCCTACCCTCACCGTTTTAAATCTCAACTTGAATCGAGTGACAGCGTAGGGCCTTCTCAAGCATCCCACTTAGCATTTCCTGTAACTGCATAGCCTTCCCTACTGGTCGGGGAGCTGTTCCTGTAGCACTGTGGCGCCCCCTGGTGGTGATGGGCTCTATAAACACTGTACTGCAACACTGATTTTATTTTCCTTCAGACCCATATGTATTCCTCCTAAAGATAATGCCACACTGGATCACTGATAATAAAGGATAAATGAACAACAGTTTCTCTACTTACTCACCTCAGGCAACAGCCATCATCGGTGTGTGAGGGGAGCAGGTCACTAGAGGACTAACAAACGGAGGATGGGCTCATTGTCATGCATGGAATGGAATGAGGAACGGTATCCAACACGTGTTGGATACCGTTCCTCATTTCATTCCATGTATTACAATGAGCCCATCCTCCGTTTGTTAGTCCTCTAGTGACCTGCTCCCCTCACACACCGTCCCCTGCCCCCCCCCACACACACCGGCCTTTCAGCCACTCCACCTGGCATCTCACACACCAGCCAGCCCACCCTCTCACCCAATCAGCTCCCAGAGAACATGGTGCCATCCTGGCTCCGCCTGGTCTGTGGAACCCAGAGGTGTGGCAGGTGTGGAGATGATGTGATCGTCAAGCTGAAGAGAACCATGTCAGAATGCAACGCTGCAGCAATGTTTCTCAGGATCAGAGGTGTTGGTTCTCCTGATACTAGACGCTCTGTCACATCCTGACCCTCCTGGCAGGACAGGACAGGACAGGAGAGGGGAGAAGGCCAAATGCTTCCATGTCCAGAAGTGTTTATCTGCGTCTCTTACAGTTGAGCAATGGCCACCTTTTCAAAATGGCCTTCAAAGCATTCCAAAACCAGGAACAATTAAAGAAACCAGTTTGAAGCAAAGAATTCTAACTTTCCTTACTTTCTGAAGACCAAACAACTCTGAGGACTTTTGATCTAAATGGAATGCCATACTAACTGATACAAATAAATAGTTTGGGACGTACAAGGTCATTATTAATACCAAGGAATTCATATTATTTCATCATCATATTACGTTGGCATGTGGTCGTCATACCAACCGTGACCTTCTCCTGTCAACACAGCGGTCTTTGTCTTCTTCTGCTGCGACCGCAGACGTGCAGCAAGACCACCGCCTCCACGTGTTCATATCACGCTAATCTATTTCACACTCATCCAATAAAACACTCTAGAAATACCTTTTTATTCATCTGGGTGTCGGCCCACAGTACAGCCAATAATGTTACAGTGTGTGTATCCACTCCAAAACCTAGGAAATGGTTTGGACTGTTACTGCCAGGGATTGCAATGACAAAGCTGAAGATAAGAATCACGTCTTTCAAGACGACCAGAATACTGTTCCTTGTTGAAGTCTCGCTACGCCAAGTCGCTACGCCAGGCACTACGCAAGGCACTACGCCAAGTCGCTACGCCAAGCTGTTGCTAGGCTTTATTGTAGCATCACATCATAACAGGAGAACATAACTGTGACATGAATACATGATTGTATGATGACATAACAGAGCAGCTTACCTCCGTGTCATACGGCTCCTTCTCTCTCACTAAGGCTGTCTTCTCTGTGGCAGCGAGGGCCTGTTTGACCCCGTACACAACTGTCATCCTCAACTCTGCTGTCGTCCAGGAGACGGTCCTGCCAGCATCGGACGCGACAGAGCACAGGTCAGAGGTCAACTATGAAAGAAGGGATCAAGGAAGATGGAAAGAAAAGAGAGCAGAAGCGATGGAAGAATAAGCAGTAGGATCCCTGTCAGTCCCGGCCGCCCACAGATGGTTCAGTCCTCTGCAACGCTCCTTCCCTCCATCACCTGATGCTTTAATGCTATGAAGCCATTAGCTTCCTCTGGACTGCTGGCTGTCATGGGGTTTCACCGGATTTTTTCTCTTTTCTTTATATAACAGAGAGAGATGATCCAGCCTCAGCCTCCCAGCCTCCTGGCCTCCGGCCTCCCAGCCTCAGCCCAGGTTTATAATTGAATTCACAACTGGGCTTCAGATCTGCTGGATCTGACTGTGAGCCAGGGCCTCATGAAGTCACAGCTCGGAGCAATATGTGGCCTGAATTGGAGGACAGTGATTTGGTCTGGACAGTGAATGGAATTATGGAATTATGCAGATTTTATTTGTAAGTGTTTTGGTTTTATTAGATTTTTTTCATGCAGAATGTAATCATCCTTTGATAATGCAATCTCCCACCGGCTAGTGTTTCCTTTTCCTGTCAGCAGGTGGCGGTGTTGTTGTGTTTTCAGAGACTGTGATCTAAGGAGCTAATTTCCAGCGTTTTAATAAGATAAACTGATTCAATATCCTCCGTTGGCGACTCTGAGAGTCTCTTAACTCTGGATGAGAGGAGGGATGAGTCCCTCAGTCAGACAGACTCAGAGATCCACACAGACTTCATAGAACAGAAACACCAAAACACACATCTGGTCGACAACAACCACCACCACAACCAGTCTGATTTTATTACTAATTAAAACGAGCCACAACACACATGGATGTACTTGTCATTTCAGACCCACCACACACTGTAGTGTCTACAGACACTCTCTCCCAGTTTCATCATCTAGAGTGTGTGAATAACAATCAAGTCTGTTCATGTTTTAGTTTCAAAAGCAAACTCCATTCCTCTGAGCCGTCACACGCGGACAGTTTGCATCCTCAGCTCATGATGTTGCTGGAGAGACTAAGGACAGGGTGTGTGTGTGTGTGTGTGTGTGTGTGGTGGGGGTCATTATTAATATTTAATTAAGATATTCATGAATAATACACGCTCCATTACATGCGGCTCATGATATGGTGTAAACAGAGTCCGCCCGCTGGCCAGCCGCTCCGCCAGGCTGTAACGGGTCTACCGGGAATAGCAGCTTACCGGAACGTCCTGCAACGTCCTGGGTCTGGAAGCCTGGTATCAGGGGAGCGATGAAAGACCGGATAATTAACTCACAGTCCGACCAGACAAGTCATATTCTGATCAATTATTCAGTATTTGCACGCCGATGAATACAGTTCCTGCTCATATGACCGGCTGGGCCTCTCGAGAACATTAGCATAGCTGTCCTTATTCCATTCTGACCGTGGAGGGTTCCTCTCGGGGTTTGAGGCTTGATTCAAAGCTGCTGTGAGCGGCTTTGAAAATGATTCAGAATAAGACAAAAGGACAATGTGTTTCAGAGCCGGCAGAGACGGTACAACTCCTCAAAGTGATAGAACATGTCTTTCATTAGAGAAGAAAAAATCCTCATTCCAATCAAATGCTATGTTGCTGAATATGCTTCTCAGCATTTGAACCACAGATAATTGCTCAAATGGTAACAATGAATTGTTACTCATAACAGTACAGCAAGCTTGGCTGCAGGAGATTAATTTATATAGCAAATGAGATTCATGAATTTAGTTTTCTAGGTTAATGAGAATAAGATGGTGGTGGATCTGATGAGGCTCAGTGAGGCTTCAAAGAGGAGTCTGATGATGCCCCCGCTAACCCCACCCACACACACACACACACACACACACACACACACACATGGCCTTGATAATGAACCCTCTCAAATTTAATCGTAAACACTAGCTACACACTCCCAATTACACCTTCGACCAATCAGAACTGGCCCTAAACCCAACCCTTGTTTTCATGCTCTGCCTGTGACAGTGTCCCCCCCCCCCCCCACACCCCATCCACACACACACTCCCCCACACACACTCGCCCCCCCCCCCCCCGTATTCCCGCTCTCAGAGGAACAGATATGGGCTTGTGACGCATGCGTAGTCGTGTTATTTTCCTCATCATTCTGGGGCGACATACCAACTCAGCAGCCAATCAGGTCCGGCCGAGGGTTAAATCCCTCTGTGTTGCCATGGAGACCATGACAGGCTCCGTAGTACCGACCTGACAGGCGCGTGGAACCGGAGACGAGGGGGGCGTGGTAAAGAGCCACGCTGTCTGTCCATTGGCTGAACACGTGTCACATGATCTGTTTTAACGCTAACGCGTCGCGCCCCTGCTTCCGCCGCTCGCGCTGCTCCGTTCCGAGACGGACGGATCAAACGAGACCGACAAATGGAGGAGCGAGGACAACCGGAAGGATAACCGGAAGGCAGCGGGAGAGAGAGAGAGACCGGACAGACACGTACACGGCCGACAGGAAGGTATGACGACAACCTTTTATTCCGGTCCCGAACCGGGCCGTCCGGTCTCGCTCCTCGAGCTAACCGGATTGGTCGGAGCGTGCGCATGCTACCGGAGGGGAGCTCGAGCAGACAACAACAGTCTTCCGTGTCTGACAGATGGAGAAGAACTGTCCCGCGCATGTCGAGAGAGAGAGAGAGAGAGAGAGAGAGAGAGAGAGAGAGAGCGAGAGAGCGAGAGAGAGCGAGAGAGAGCGAGAGAGAGCGAGAGAGAGCGAGAGAGAGAGAGAGAGCGAGAGAGAGAGAGAGAGAGAGAGAGATCAGCCTAAGACGCCTATGCATGAGTTGTAAATTCGAGAACCCAGACAAAGTTCCCTGGGTTCTTATGGAGCGGGGGTGTTGTGGAAGTGGGTTGAAGAGGGGGGGGGGGGGGGGTGCCTTTTGAGAGATTTGGACTGTGTCCCTGGGGGCGTGACCCCTAGGGTGCTGGGGGGAGGGGTTAGTCTGTCGAGATGAAGTGCCTGTGGCTCTCTGTGACCTAAATGCAACCAGAACCATTCACATGGATGTAATGACTTCCATAGAACTTTAGTGTAGGAGAGTCTAGTTTAGAGTGTTGGACCTTCAGTCTGTGACCCCCGCCTTCATTAGACTACAGCAGCCCAACACCTAATGATGCCTGAGGCCGATTCCACAGTTTAGAAACATAAAGCAGCCTTCAGTCTGCTGAGGCAGAGGCTGATTGGAGGCGAGGTTAATTACAGTGGCAGTCTGAGGTTGTGCTGGAGCAGGGAGACAGGGAGGTCGTATGGGATGGAGCGTTTCCCCCTGGGACAAGGTCACCCTGCTCTGGGACAGTAACACTCTATGATCTCACTGTACCTGAGGTGGCTTCGTCATCTGAGGACAAGTCTGAATGGCTCGAGTGACATATCAGCTGCTGTATCGCTGCTCTGTGATTGGATAATCATGTTGAGCAGTTTATGTTATATCACACACAAGCACTACAATAACACACCATATAGTGTAAATATACTGTAAATATGCTGTATACCTTAAACTAACATCTGACCTGATGGTTGCCATACAACTACTACTATACTACTACTATACTACTACACTACAACTATACTACTACTACACTACACTACACTACAACTATACTACTACTACACTACAACTATACTACTACTACTACTATTACACTACTACTACTACTACTATACTACTACTACTACACTACACTACAACTATACTACTACTACTACTATACTACTATTATACTACTACTACTACTATACTACTACTACACTACAACTATACTCTACTACTACTACACTACTATTACACTACTACTACTACTACTAAACTACTTCTACTACTACTGCTACTACTATACTACTACTACTATACTACCACTACTATTCTACTACTATACTACTACTCCTATACTACTACTATACTACTATACTACTACTCCTATACTACTACTACTACTACTACTATACTACTACTCCTATACTACTACTACTACTACTACTACTACTACTACTACTCCTATACTACTACTACTACTACTACTAATACTACTACTACTACTACTACTATACTACTATACTACTACTACTGCTGCTCAGACATATCTGACCTATTTCTCCCTGTTGTTGTTCAGTGTTCCTCTGAAGGCGGTGGAGCCCTGGAGACGTAGTCACAGCGTAGCGTCTGGCAGGAGCGGAGCAGGCTGCTGGGTTAGGGTTAGGGTTAGGCCTCTGGTCTCAGGCTGCTGGGTTAGGGTTAGGCCCCTGGTCTCAGGATGCTGGGTTAGGGTTAGGGTTAGGCCTCTGGTCTCAGGCTGCTGGGTTAGGCCCCTGGTCTCAGGCTGCTGGGTTAGGGTTAGGTCTCTGGTCTCAGGCTGCTGGGTTAGGGTTAGGCCTCTGGTCTCAGGCTGCTGGGTTAGGGTTAGGCCTCTGGTCTCAGGCTGCTGGGTTAGGGTTAGGCCTCTGGTCTCAGGCTGCTGGGTTAGGGTTAGGGTTAGGCCTCTGGTCTCAGGCTGCTGGGTTAGGGTTAGGCCTCTGGTCTCAGGCTGCTGGGTTAGGGTTAGGTCTCTGGTCTCAGGCTGCTGGGTTAGGGTTAGGCCTCTGGTCTCAGGCTGCTGGGTTAGGGTTAGGGTTAGGTCTCTGGTCTCAGGCTGCTGGGTTAGGGTTAGGTCTCTGGTCTCAGGCTGCTGGGTTAGGGTTAGGCCTCTGGTCTCAGGCTGCTGGGTTAGGTCTCTGGTCTCAGGCTGCTGGGTTAGGGTTAGGGTTAGGTCTCTGGTCTCAGGCTATACCCGTGGGTTTGATGGAGGTATTTCTAGAGCAGTCAGAGCAGTGTTCCACCGAGGCGAGTCAGGGCTTTATTACTGCTGTTAGGGTTAGGGGCACGGTGGAGCCACAGGGGTTTAGCAGCTAGCAGCGTAGTACTGGTCTGGGTCGGGTCCCCTGAGGTTAGCCTGCTGAGGTGGGCTGAACAGTCAGGCTCTTCACCAGCTGAACAGTCAAGCAGTTGTCCAGCATGTGTCAGTGTGTTTCAGGGGCATGCTACAGACGCAGTGGAAACTATTCTAAACTAATGTGATGAACTCCTTTCCACATACGACTGAATTCCCAGCAGTGGAACACAATTCCCCTCCTTCCTCAGTGTCACATGGCAGAGGAGCAGACAGCTTCAGAGGACAGAGGGAGGGAGGCAGGCAGGGAGGGAGGCCGGGAGGCAGGCAGGCAGGCAGGCAGGGAGGGAGGGAGGCAGGCAGGCAGGGAGGGAAGCAGGGAGGGAGGGAGGCCGGGAGGCAGGCAGGCAGGGAGGGAAGCAGGCAGGGAGGGAAGCAGGCAGGGAGGGAAGCAGGCCTGCTCTGCCAACATTTGTTCCGATTTGGAGGTATTTCTTTAAGCTGTATCTAAGATACAGATCCAAAAATAAGTTCATGCCAAAGCCGCCCCGCAGTGCAAAACAATCTGAGCCTCTAAATATAGAACCCTAAATAACCCTAACCTTTTGTTCCTGACTGGAGCCCCATAAGAGCCTTTCACAAATGCATTTGGAATTGATAAATGGTCATATTGAGCTGAAGGTGTGGTTTGTTTGTACTGGAGCCCAGGCAGATTGCCTGTCACCCCCCCCCCCACCCACCCACCTGGACGCTTGTATCAACTGAAGCTGAGCAGACTGTCAACCATTCCAACGTACCCATTGCAACCCAGACCAGTCCAGACCAGTCCAGACCATTCCAAACCAGTCCAGATCACTCCAGACCAGTCCAGATCACTCCAGACCAGTCCAGAACCTCTCCTGCCTCCACCTCCCCAGACTCATCTAGATGCTAATGAGATGATTAGAATCAGTAACGTTGTCGCCTGCCTGGCCCTGATCAATACCTGCTGTTCATACAGCCAGACCTGTGCTTATGGTTGGTGCTGGGTCTATGGTGTTTATGGTTCTATGGTGTTTATGGGTCTATGGTGTTTATGGTTCTATGGTGTTTATGGTGATGGGTCTATGGTGTTTATGGGTCTATGGTGTTTATGGTTCTATGGTGTTTATGGTGATGGTTTTATCTCTGTATGGAAGACGCTTCATTCCACACAATTGAGCGTGCTGGGAGGGGGGAGGGGTACAAGAGGGGGGAGGGGAGGGGAGGGGAGATGGTAAAATCATTATTGTCATCTTCATTAGGGAGGATCCTGCTGTCCAATCGGCTTGCAGCAATGCAGGGGGATTCCATAGGCACCCGTTGGCTGTCGCTAGGATACCAGATAATCAGGAGGAGGGCAGGGCCTGGCTGGTGGGTTGGTGTCGGGACGGGAGAGAGGATCCTCCACTCACACTCTCTCTCTCACTCACACACACACGCACACACTCTCTCACTGTCTGTCTCACACACACACACACACACACACACACAGGCAGACAGACAAAGAGGAGCAGCCTCCTGCAGGAGCAGCGTCCCGGGGGATGGGGCATCTCACAGCCCACTGGGGGAGCCGGAGGAGGTAGGAGCAGCAGGGGGCTTTGTCTCCTCCTCATCCCCCTCTCCCCCTCTCTCTCTCTCTCCCCCTCTCTCTCTCTCTCTCTCTCCTCCACATCATCCCCCTCTCTCCCTCTCTCTCTCCTCCACATCATCCCCCTCTCTCCCTCTCTCTCTCCTCCACATCATCCCCCTCTCTTCCTCTCTCTCTCCTCCACATCATCCCTCTCTCTCCCTCTCTCTCTCCTCCACATCATCCCCCTCTCTCCCTCTCTCTCTCCTCCACATCATCCCCCTCTCTCTCCCTCTCTTTCTCTCTCTCTCTCTCTCTCTCTCTCTCGTCCTCTTCTCCAGGAGCGCTTGGTGCTTCTCACAAAGACGTTAACGGACTGGATGCTGTTTAACTATTGATCAGTTTGTGGCTGATGTGTTGTGGGGTGGAGGGGGGCTGATGTGTTGTGGGGGTGGGGGGGGGCTGATGTGTTGGGGTGGTGGTGGGGGGGGGGCTGATGTGTTGTGCTGTGTGGGGTGGTGGGGGGGGTTGGGGGTGGTGTATGTGTGTGTGTGTGGGGGGGGTTGGGGGGCTGCTGTGTTTGTGTGTGTGTGTGTGTGTGGGGGGGGGGGGGGGTTGGGGGGCTGGTGTGGGGGCTCTGTGAAGATGTCATCCTCCAGGCGATGCTAATCCTCACATCAGACACACCGTTGTTGTGATACTCCATTGTGTCTGCCTGGATGTAGAGACTAGGCAAGGCTAGGCTAGGCTATGTTTACATTATTCCTAGAGCAGCTGTGTGCTCCTACCAACCCGGGCTGGTGGGGGTGTTTGGGGGCTGGTGGGGGTGTTTGGGGGCTGGTGGGGGTGTTGGTGTTGGGGGCTCTAGGACTGATGGAAGAGTGAGTTGTGGTGGAGAGACATGGACAGCAGGACAGTCAGAGGGGGATCCTGCCTGCAGAGACCCAGGCTGGAGAGGAGGAGGAGAGGAGGAGGAGAGGAGGAGGAGGAGGAGGAGGAGAGGAGGAGGTAAAATGACCTCTGAGTCAAGATATATTCCTACAACTCCCAAGATGCCTCTCTCCCTCCCACGCCACGTCCTTCTGTTGAGCAGAGCTAGAGCACAGGGTCAGAGAAGAGCAGGGTCAGAGTAGAGCAGGTCAGAGTAGAGCAGGGTCAGAGTAGAGCAGGGTCAGAGTAGAGCAGGTCAGAGTAGAGCGGGTCAGAGTAGAGCAGGGTCAGAGTAGAGCAGGTCAGAGTAGAGCAGGTCAGAGTAGAGCGGGTCAGAGTAGAGCAGGGTCAGAGTAGAGCGGGTCAGAGTAGAGCAGGTCAGAGTAGAGCAGGGTCAGAGTAGAGCAGGGTCAGAGTAGAGCGGGTCAGAGTAGAGCAGGTCAGAGTAGAGCAGGGTCAGAGTAGAGCGGGTCAGAGTAGAGCGGGTCAGAGTAGAGCGGGTCAGAGTAGAGCAGGGTCAGAGTAGAGCAGGACAGAGTAGAGCAGGACAGAGTAGAGCAGGTCAGCAGGTCAGAGTAGAGCAGGTCAGAGTAGAGCAGAGTCAGAGTAGAGCAGGTCAGAGTAGAGCAGGGTCAGAGTAGAGCAGGTCAGAGTAGAGCAGGACAGAGTAGAGCAGGTCAGAGTAGAGCAGGTCAGAGTAGAGCAGGTCAGAGTAGAGCAGGTCAGAGTAGAGCAGGGTCAGAGTAGAGCAGGACAGAGTAGAGCAGGGTCAGAGTAGAGCAGGTCAGAGTAGAGCAGGACAGAGTAGAGCAGGTCAGCAGGTCAGAGTAGAGCAGGTCAGAGTAGAGCAGGTCAGAGTAGAGCAGGTCAGAGTAGAGCAGGTCAGCAGGTCAGAGTAGAGCAGGTCAGAGTAGAGCAGAGTCAGAGTAGAGCAGGTCAGAGTAGAGCAGGTCAGCAGGTCAGAGTAGAGCAGGTCAGAGTAGAGCAGAGTCAGAGTAGAGCAGGTCAGCAGGTCAGAGTAGAGCAGGTCAGCAGCTTTTTTAGGAGGTAAACACAGACCTCACGTCTCGATAGCTAAGATGCAGCTGCAGGTCAAATGCTGATAGTTTGAGACGGAGCATTATGGATTGACCAGAAATACACATGAACATGTTTAACCCGAAATTCCCCTTCAATCCTCCTCCAGCGGCAGACTCGGCTGTTCTCTACTGATCCCTGATCTTCTGGAGTTCAGAGGAAATAGCTTAGCAATTGCAACATGGCGCCATGGCTCCTTATTTAATTACTTCCATCACACCCTCCCCCAACCACTCACACACACGTAACATCCACAATCCAAACACTCAACACCCATCCACCCTCTCTCTCTCTCTCTCTCTCTCCCCCCCCCTCTCTCCTTCCCTCCGTAGATCATCTATCTGACTCACTAGTCTACATAACAACACTAGTCTACATAACAACAACACTAGTCTACATAACAACAACACTAGTCTACATAACAACACTAGTCTACATAACAACAACACTAGTCTACATAACAACAATAGTCTACATAACAACACTAGTCTACATAACAACACTAGTCTACATAACAACAATAGTCTACATAACAACACTAGTCTACATAACAACAACACTAGTTCCACTAGGTTCCATGACAATGCAGCATCCAATACAAATAATACAAATAATACAAATACGCAGTAGTGCAATGAAATAAGGACAAGACAATAAGTGACATAGTACAGATGAGTGAGATGGTTGGACAGTGACGATTGTTGGGGACACAAGACAATAGACATGACACAATTGCAGTATAAATAGTAAAAAGTAAAAAAAAGTAAAGTGGGTCAGTGGAATGTCATTATTATTGCACTGTGCCGTTGGTGTAAGAGGTGTTGTTAAAGTGACAGTGTGCTGGTAAAGTCCATTCTGTGGGTGTGATGGTAGAGTCCATTCTGTGGGTGTGCTGGTAAAGTCCATTCTGTGGGTGTGATGGTGGTAAAGTCATGGGTTCGGGGTAGGCTTGTTCATGAGCCTGATGGCCTGGGGGAAGTAGCTGTTGGAGAGCCTCTGAGTTCTGGCCCTGAGGCTCCGGAGGAGGCTCCGTCTTTTGGACGGCAACAGTTCAAACAGGCTGTGATTGGGGTGGCTGGCGTCTCTGATGATCCTCCGGGCTTTGCTGACACATCGTTTGTTGTATATGTCCTGGATGGAGGGAAACTCACATCCACTGATGCGCTCAGCTGTCTGCACCACCTTCTGCAGCGCCTTGTGGTTGAGGGCGGTGCAGTTGCCATGCCAGGCAGTGATGCATCCCGTCAGGATGCTCTCGGTAGTGCCCCTGTAGAAGGTCCGCAGCACCTTGGGCTCCATGCCAACCTTCCTCAGCAGCCTGAGGTGAAAGAGGCGCTGCTGAGCCTTTTTCACCACCTGATTGGTGTGCTCGTCCCAGGTGAGGTCATCGGAGATATGGACGCCAAGGTACTTAAAGCTGTTGACCCTCTCTACTGCGGACCCGTTGATGGTGATAGGGTCCTGTTCCCGGCCTTTCTTCCTGAAGTCCACCACCAGCTCCTTGGTCTTGTCGGTGTTGAGAGAGAGGTTGTTCTCCTGGCTGTACTGGGCCAGGCGGTCGACCTCTCTCCTGTAGGCCGTCTCATCGCCGTCTGTGATCAGGCCAATCACTGTGGTGTCATCAGCAAATTTGATCACAGAGTTGGAGCCATAAGTGGCCACGCAGTCGTGGGTGTACAGGGAGTAGAGGAGGGGACTCAGGACACAGCCCTGGGGGGCTCCTGTGTTGAGGGTCAGGGGGGTGGAGGTCTTCGAGCCCATTTTCACCACCTGTCGTCGCCAGTCGTCGGCGCCAGTCGTTTAGGCATGCTACCTTGTTCTTCTTCAGCACTGGGACAATGGTGGATGACTTGAAGCAGGAGGGGACTATTCCTGTGGAGAGGGAGAGGTTGAATATGTCCGTGAACACACCAGCCTGTTGCGCTGTGCACACTCTCATCACCCGGCCTGGGATGCCGTCTGGTCCAGCCGCTTTGCAGATGTTGACGCGCCCAAACTGCCTGAGCACGTGTAATCTGAGCAGGTGTAATCTGAGCAGGTGTAATCTGAGCAGGTGTAATCTGAGCAGGTGTAATTTGAGCAGGTGTAATCTGAGCAGGTGTAATTTGAGCAGGTGTAATCTGAGCAGGTGTAATCTGAGCAGGTGTAATCTGAGCAGGTGTAATTTGAGCAGGTGTAATCTGAGCAGGTGTAATTTGAGCAGGTGTTTAAATAAACAGGCCTCTCAGAAATGAGTATGAATCATAAGAAATCAATAAGAAAACATAGAACAGTGAATCACATCATTGACAAGGTGAGCACTCTCACCCCTCCCCAACACGGCCTCGCCATCTGATTGGTCCAACACGGCATCGCCATCTGATTGGTCCAACACGGCCTCGCCATCTGATTGGTCCAACACGGCTTCGCCATCTGATTGGTCCAACACGGCCTCGCCATCTGATTGGTCCAACACGGCATCGCCATGTGATTGGACGGGAGCCAGACTTTGTTTTTCTGCTCGGAGTGTCACAGTTGCGCTGTTGCATGTCAGACATGTGTTGTGTTATTGTGGTCAGGTGACAGAATGTATGGTGTGTTACTGTGGTCAGGTGACAGGATGTACGGTGTGTTACTGTGGTCAGGTGACAGGATGAAGGCGACTCTATCCTGATCATATTATCCAGACTACATCATCATTATTCCATTCCTTATTCCATTCCATGCATTACACTGAGCCCGTCCTCCAATTTCTACCTCCCCCAGCCTCCCCTGGTGTTCTACCTCCCCCAGCCTCCCCTGGTGTTCTACCTCCCCTAGCCTCCCCTGAAGGCTGGGTTATCTCACCCTGACACCTGATCATGTGTGACGTCGCTGTTCCTCCCTCAGGTTCAGGAGAGCCGATCAGAAGGGCAGTCGGGGATCAAAGGTCAAGCGAGGAGAGGACGCCACCATGGAGAGCGACCAGGCGCCTCCTGCCTCCACTGGGGGCAGCACTGGGACCACCCCCTCCACTACGCCCTCCACCACCCCCAGCACCAGTACCACCACTACCACCACGACCACCACCAGTAGCAGCACCACCAGCACCAGTACAGCCAGTAGCAGCAGCGGTGGTGGCCCAGGGAGGCAGGCCCTGCCTCAGATCTCTGTCTACAGTGGCCTCCCTGACCGACAGACAGTCCAGGTAAACCACCACTGCCTCTACCGGGGGAGGCTGGGGGAGACCGGGGGAGGCTGGGGGAGGTAGACATCGGAGGACAGGCTCATTGTAATGCATGGAATGGAATGAGGAAAGGTGTCAAACCCGTGTGATTTCTGCCTCCACCAGCCTCCCCCGGTGTTCACAACACACACACACACATGTTTTTTTCACATCTTTTGCCCTTTCCTTTGGTAGTTGCATCAAAAATACCTTCAACTGAATGTCTGCTGATTGTTACTACGCTACCGCCACCTGGTGGAGGCGTTAGGCCACGCAGGCTCTGTAGCACGGACAGCGGGGGGGGGTGAGCTTGGCCTGGTCCAGTCAGTTTCCCCCGACGCTGACAGATGTTTTTATAAATAATTAGGATAAAACGAAACAATGAAGTTGAGTAATTAGAAACGTGTTGAAACAGCAGAGATCTGAGTGGCTTTGTGTCCCTGTGGGCCTGACGCCTCTGATGTCACAACACCATCTACCAATGAACTTGCAGACAGATGGAGCAGATCAAGGTTGCTATAGTCCCTATATATACCCTCCACCCTGGGGACCCTCCACCCTGGGGACCCTCCACCCTGGGATCCTCCACTCTGGGGACCCTACACTCTGGGGACCCTCCACCATGGGGAACCTCCACCCTGGAACCCTCCACCAACACACACACACACACACACACACACACACACACACACACACACACACACACACACACACACACACACATCTCACACACACACACACACACACACACACACACAGATACACATACACATACTCTCACAGTTAAGAGCCGAGTGGTATCAGAGTCAGTTTCAGGTGGTTCTACTGTTCTGGACCACGCCGGTGCTGAGGGGGTGGGGCGGAGGGGTGTCTTCCTCTCTGATCTGTCACCATGGTGACCAGGGCTCAGCGTCACCTTAAGTAGCACTTAGTTACCCCCGACAACCCAGCTGCACAGCCACAACAGAGTGACACTTGTAAAATCTACGGGTATCCCCCCCCCCCCCAGGTGATCCAGCAGGCCCTGCATCGCCAGCCCGGCACCGCAGCCCAGTACCTGCAGCAGATGTACGCAGCTCAGCAACAACACCTGATGCTGCAGACAGCTGCCCTGCAACAACAACACCTCAACCTGGTACACACACACACACACACACACACACACACACACACACACACATATACAGTACCTTTGGAAAGTATTCGGACCCCTTCACTTTTTCCACATGTTGTGTTATAGACTCAATTTAAAATGGATTAAATTAAAAGAATTTGCCATCTATCCACACACAATACCCCAGAATGACAAAGCAAAAACAGGTTTTTAGAAATTTTAGTAAATGTAAATACAGAAATACCTCATGTACAGAAGTATTCAGACCCTTTACTATGACACTTAAAATGAGCTAAAATGCAAAATTGTCATCAACAAATCACTCAATAAGTTGAATTGAGTCCATCTTAATGCAAGGATCATAGTTAATGTCATTTTGGAATTAATATCTTTGGTTTTATAGGGTCTCTGATTTGCATAGGAATCAATGACGTACTGTGTAGATTAGGATGTCACTACCAACTCGTGATCCTGACAAACTCCCCAGTCCCTGCCGGTGACAAACATACCCAGAACTTGATGAAGCACCACTGTTCTTCACACCAGAGATGGTGCGGAAACTGCATTGCATGTGCTGGATTTGCTCCAAACTTAATGCTTTTGTAGTAAAACCAAATAAACACATTTCCAGCCACTTTCTTTGCTGTATCACTTGAACTCATTGTTGCAAACAATTATGGATATGAGAGATTATTTTCCATTAAGGGATTATTTTTGGCCACTTGGTTATAGATCAATTTTGTAGAGTGACTGAGATGATGTTGTCCCATCGACTGTGCTTTTTCCTCTCTGCCATTCAACTTTGTAGATTTTTGTAAGTCTCCCCAGGCCTCAGGGTCACATTCCTGAGCAGTTTTGTTCCTCTCCATCTGCTCAGTTTCTAATGACAACCTGATCCACACAGTGTGGAATTGATTCCTATGCAAATCAGAGACCGTATAAAAACAAAGATCAAAGATATTAATTCCAAAATGACATGAACTATGATCCTTGCATTAAGATGGACTCATTTCAACTTATTGAGTGATTTCTTGATGACATTTTAGCTCATTTTAAGAGTGTCATAGCAAAGGGTCTGAATACTTCTGTACATGAGGTATTTCTGGATTTCAATTTTAATAAATTACAGACATTTCTAAAAACCTGTTTTTGCTTTGTCATTCTGGGGTATTGTGTGTGGATTGATGGTAAATTATTTTAATTTAATCCATTTAAAATTGAGTCTATAACACAACAATGTGGAAAAAGTGAAGGGGTCCGAAGGCCCTGTACATGCACACACCACCACACACACACATACACATACACACACACACTGCACACACACACGCACGCACCACACACACCACACACACCACACACACACACACACCCCATACACACATACACCCCACACACCCCACACACACACACACACCCACCCCATACACATGCAAACACACACACACACACACCAGTTAACCCTGTCTCCTCTGCTCTGCTCCCCCTGCTGATCACAGGCCAGCATCGCAGCAGGAAGACAGACCTCCTCCCAGAATGGAACCTCCTCCCAGACCTCCTCCCAGACCACCGTGAGACACACACACACACACACACACACACACACACACACACACACACACACAGATTCTCACCAGTCCTCCCTCCTGTCCCCAGATTAATCTGACCTCCTCTCCAGCCGCCGCCCATCTGATCAGCCGCGCCCAGAGCGTTAGCTCCGCCCCCGGCGCCATCTCCCAGCAGGCTGTGCTGCTGGGAAGCCCGTCTAGCCCCGCCCTCACCGCCAGCCAGGCACAGATGTACCTGAGAGCCCAGATGGTACCAACACACACACACACACACACACACACACACACACACACACACACACACACACACACTCACACTCTCAAACACACACACACTCTCACACACAAACTCTCTCACACACACACACACACACACAGACACATCGTACATACACGGGGACTGAAGGGACAGTCTATAATGTGTGTGTTGTTTCAGGCTCAGCAGAGTAGCTTAGTCCATGTTGCTAGGAGGCTAGTGTGTGTGTGTGTGTGTGTGTGTGTGTGTGTGGTCTATGTTGCTAGGAGGCTAGTGTGTGTGTGTGTGTAGTCCATGTTGCTAGTGTGTGAGTGTGTGTGTGTAGTCCATGTTGCTAAGAGGCTAGTGTGTGTTGTGTGTGTGTGTGTGTGTGTGAAGTCCATGTTACTATGAGGCTAGTGTGTGTGTGTGTGTGTGTGTGTGTGTGTGTGTGTGTTTGTCTGTGTAGTCTATGTTGCTAGGAGGCGTGTGTGTGTGTGTGTGTGTGTGTGTGTGTGTGTGTGAAGTCCATGTTACTATGAGGCTAGTGTGTGTGTATGTGTGTGTGTGTAGTCTATGTTGCTAGGAGGCGTGTGTGTGTGTGTGTGTGTGTGTAGTCCATGTTTCTAGGAGGCTAGTGTGTGTGTGTGTGTGTGTAGACCATGTTGCTAGGAGGCTAGTGTGTGTGTGTGTGTGTGTGTGTGGTCCATGTTTCTAGGAGGCTTGTGTGTGTGTGTGTGTGTGTGTGTGTGTGTGTAGTCATGTTGCTAGGTTGTTGTTTTGTCCCCGCAGCTCATCTTCACGCCCACCGCCACTGTGGCTGCCGTCCAATCAGAGACCTCCTCACAGGCTCAACACTCCGCCTCCTCACAGGTACTGAAACACACACACACATATTTTTACGACCAAGCTTGGTTGTCACAACAAAAGGGGAGTCCACACATGATCAGGGTTATTAACACACACACACACACACACACACACACACATCTAGTTATTAACCTAAAGCAGTGGTTCCAGTCATGTCCCCCCTGGCGGTTAGTTTGGAGCCTAATTGATATTCTCTGAACATGATCCTTCCATGTTAGACATGATCCTTCCATGTTAGACATGATCCTTCCATGTTAGACATGATCCCTTCCATATTAGACATGATCCCTTCCATATTAGACATTGTAATCATATTATTCTGTTGGATCGGGTGCATGCATTTATTTTTGGTACTGAGACTGCAGTCGGCTGTTGAACAGGACTGTTGAAGGTAAATCACACATTTATTTTGCGTACCCCCTAGATGGACCCACGTACCCCCGGGGGTCACATACCCCACTTTGACAATAGTGGAACTAAAGGATAAACAATAGGAAAATGTAAGGTGGAGTGTGTAGAATCAGGAGTGTGTAGAATCAGGAGTGTGTGTTGTGGATGGATGGATGGATGGATGGATGGAGTGTGTGTTGTAGATGGATGGATGGGTGGATGGAGTGTGTGTTGTAGATGGATGGAAGGATGGATGGAGTGTGTGTTGTAGATGGATGGAAGGATGGATGGAGTGTGTGTTGTAGATGGATGGAAGGATGGATGGAGTGTGTGTTGTAGATGGATGGATGGATGGATGGATGGAGTGTGTGTTGTAGATGGATGGAAGGATGGATGGAGTGTGTGTTGTAGATGGATGGAAGGATGGATGGAGTGTGTGTTGTAGATGGATGGATGGGTGGATGGAGTGTGTGTTGTAGATGGATGGATGGGTGGATGGAGTGTGTGTTGTAGATGGATGGATGGAGTGTGTGTTGTAGATGGATGGATGGGTGGATGGAGTGTGTGTTGTAGATGGATGGAAGGATGGATGGAGTGTGTGTTGTAGATGGATGGATGGAAGGATGGATGGAGTGTGTGTTGTAGATGGATGGATGGGTGGATGGAGTGTGTGTTGTAGATGGATGGAAGGATGGATGGAGTGTGTGTTGTAGATGGATGGATGGGTGGATGGAGTGTGTGTTGTAGATGGATGGATGGGTGGATGGAGTGTGTGTTGTAGATGGATGGATGGAAGGATGGATGGAGTGTGTGTTGTAGATGGATGGATGGGTGGATGGAGTGTGTGTTGTAGATGGATGGATGGGTGGATGGAGTGTGTGTTGTAGATGGATGGATGGAAGGATGGATGGAGTGTGTGTTGTAGATGGATGGATGGGTGGATGGAGTGTGTGTTGTGGGATGTTGGATGACGTGAACAAAACAAAGAGGAACAAAACCAGAAGCCAACCTGACCCCGCCCACTCTGGCCACGCCCACCCTGACCCCGCCCACTCCGACCCCGCCCACTCTGGCTCCCTGAACCAGATTGGCTGCCAACAGGGAAACCAGCTGACAGAGAGAGAGAGAGGGTCATCACAGTGTACACATACACACACATACATATACACACACACCCACACACACACACACATATAAACACACACACATATACAGTACATATACACACACACACACACACACACACATATACATATAAACACACACACACATATACACACACACACAAAGCATCATCATTTATTAATTTCTGGTGAATAAAGTCACCCTGGCGCGGTGGAATGTTGATGATCTGGCGACTTTATTCACCCTCGGCACTGAAGGAGTTAAACACCTATTAACTCTCTGTTCATTCCACATCTTACATCTACACCAGGGGAGGCGGGGGGAGGTAGAAATCGGAGGTTGGGCTCATTGTAATACATGGAATGGAATGAGGAATGGTATCAACGTGTGGTTGATACCATTCCATGCATTACAATGAGCCCAACCTCCGATTTCTACCTCCACCAGCCTCCCCTGACCTACACAGTTCCTGTGTTCTACATACATACATGCTTCCATATTATCTAATGCAGTGGTTGTAGTACCTGGTCATTGCACTAGGGGGCATCACATGATAACAAACCACACAGGAAACCAGCGATGTCTGAGACTCAGAACAAGGAACAGTTGAACAGGAGAAGATGTTCCTCAGGTTATTGTTGAAGTAGTCAGAGGACACAAGCCTCATCTGTCCTATCAGTCTGGTCTGAGACTGACCCTTGACCCCCTCCCACCACTCATGTCACATGTCCCCCCCTTACAGGTCCAGAACCTGGCTATGACCTCTGACCTCTCTGTCTTCTCAGGCCTCTCCTACCCTGACCACCTGACCTCTCTGTCTTCTCAGGTCCAGAACCTGGCTCTCCGCAGCCAGCAGGGGGCGACGTTGTCCTCCTCTCAGACCCTCCAGGCCCTGAGCCTGAAGCAGACCCCTGTCCCCATCCAGCCCTCGGCCCACCACCGCAGCCCCAGCCAGGGGAACCAGGGGAGTCCTAGCCAGGGGAACCAGGGGAACCAGGGGAGTCCTAGCCAGGGGAACCAGGGGAGCCAAGGGAACCAGGGGAACCCCAGCCAGGGCAGCCAAGGAGGCCCCAGCCAGGGGAACCAGGGGAGCCCCAGCCAGGGGAACCAGGGGAGCCCCAGCCAGGGGAACCAGGGCCTGGGGGGGAAGGGAGGCTCCCCAGACGGACCCTTGGAGGGGGGGAGGAAGGGGGAGGGGGCCGTGGTGACAGAGGTGCGGGCCCTGAACATGAGCCGGAGTGCCATCGCTGCTATGGGGGGCCAACCCTACATCACCCCAGGTGTGTATGTACTGTACACACACACACACACACACACACACACACACACTGAGAAAGCTGGCGTGGGACTGGGAGAAATCCCCTCCTGTCTGTCAGCACACCAAGGCTCTGCTAATACACACTGAGTTAACTACCTAACTAACTAGTATGTTGTTGTTCTAGCTAACTAACTAGTATGTTGTTGTTCTAGCTAACTAACTAGTATGTTATTCTAAACTAGTAAGTTATCCTAGTCTAGTATGTTGTTATGTTAGTGTCTGTCCAGAGCGATTGTGTTATTTATGTATTTTTACTCCCACAGAAACGTGTTGCTCAGTTTTCTCAAAGACCATCTCATCCTGTAAACCGTAGCTAACTCTTGTCTGTGGTTAACTATAGTCTGTGGTTAACTCTTGTCTGTGGTTAACTCTTGTCTGTGGTTAACTATAGTCTGTGGTTAACTCTAGTCTGTGGTTAACTCTTGTCTGTGGTTAACTATAGTCTGTGGTTAACTCTAGTCTGTGGTTAACTCTTGTCTGTGGTTAACTATAGTCTGTGGTTAACTCTAGTCTGTGGTTAACTCTTGTCTGTGGTTAACTATAGTCTGTGGTTAACTCTAGTCTGTGGTTAACTCTTGTCTGTGGTTAACTATAGTCTGTGGTTAACTCTAGTCTGTGGTTAGATAGTTATTCTATCGTTACTACATATATAGTTTAAATAAAGATAGTTACTCTATTGTTACTAAATACAGAACCAGTCAAAAGTTTGGACACACCTTGCCAAGAGTGTGCAAAGCTGTCATCAAAGCAAAAGGTGGCTACTTTGAAGAATCTAAAATCTAAACCATATTTTGGTTTGTTTAACACTTTTTTGTTTACTACATAATTCCATATGTGTTCTTTCATAGTTTTGATGTCTTCAGTATTAATCTACAATGTAGAAAATAATACAAATAAAGAAAAACCATTGAATGAGAAGGTGTGTCCAAACTTTTGACTGGTACTGTACATAGTTATTCTATCGTTACTAAATATGTAGTTTAATAAAGATAGAGTAACTATCATTACTACATATCTAGTTTAATTAGTCTTGTAATGTTTACATGGTGGTGCCACCAAGTTCACAGCGTGACGCAGAAACACTCTTCCTCGTTTGAGGAGAACCCTGAATGCTGCTTTATTCATTTGTGCAGAATTGCATTGAGTAACCTTCTGTGTTGTTTCAGCGTACAACCACGTCCAGCCCCACCCCCTGGTCCAGCAGAAGCAGCACCAGAACCAGACATCCCAGAGAGGCCAGGGACAGCTCCTCCAGACGGCCTCCATCCTGCCCCACCTCCACAACCCCTCCCTCCCCAGCCCCAGCCCCAGCCCTAGCCCCAGCCCTGTGCTGCCCAAGCCTGCCTCCCACCACCCCCCCAGCACACCCAGCCAGCAGGCCACCATCTTCCACTCCACCATCAGCCACCACGCCCACCCCCACCCCCACCTCCACCTTCACGCCCACCCCTACCCCCACCCCCACCCCCACGCCCTCCACTCCGTCCTGGGTCAGGCCAAGGCCCAGCCAGTGCAGCTGACAGCCATAAACCTCCAGATCCAGCCCACGGTGTCTCAGGTGAGCCCTAGCAGGCAGCCTGGTCCTGGGGGAGGACGCTCCAGTCTGTCTGTCCTCTCTGGTGCTTGGTTTCATTTTCTCTTTCTCTCTGAATACATCGGGTTCAATTACTCTCTTTTCCCCTCTCTCTCTCTCCCTTTACCTCTACCTCTTTCCCTCTCCCTCCCTCCCTCCCTCCCTCTCAGGCATCTAAACTGGTGCAGGACAGTAAAGACAAGCCCACCTCGTTGGTGGTGAGAGAGACCTGTCGTCCCCCCGCCGTGCAGCAGCCCCCTCCTCCTCCTCCTCCCCCCACCCCCGACCCTGCCCCTGCCCCCACCCCCACCCCCGACGCCACCCCCGCCCCCACCCCCACCCCGCCCCCCCCGGCCCCAAGGCCAACACAGCAGCCCCCGGCAGGCCCAGTCCCTGTCACACCCATCACCCAACCACAAGGTAACAGGACCTTTAATCAACGTTCACCCCTATTAACCAGCTGGGTTAAGTACACAAGGTGAGGCTGGTGTAGGTAGAAATTGGAGGACGGGCTCATAGTAATACATGGGACAGAATGAGGAACAGTGTCACGTATCCCAGACGTGTTTGATACCATTCCTAATTCCATCCCATGCTTTACAATGAGCCCGTCCTCTGATTTCTACCTCCACCAGCCTCTCCTGAGTGGTGGAGGCTGAGTGATTCTGTCCACTGACTCAGTCATGTACTGTTATGACACTGATGGGGGGGGTAGTTTTGTCTCCAACACAAAATGGAAAATGTGTGTTTTACTATGTGTTGTTTTACAGTGATCATATTAGGATGGTGCATGGCCATGTTTCTGCTCAAAGTAAATCTGTAAATCCACACAGCTGGTTGATGGTGGCGGTGTGAACGGGACCGTAGTCACGGTGTTCTGGTGCCTCGGAGGTCCAGAACAAACCGACACGTCTTTAATGTCTAGAAATAGACGACCAGATGGTACCGTGTTCACGGGCCGCTGAGTGGTTGAACATGACCCAAAACGGCTTGTGAAGGCGTTGGTGTGTTCCACTGTCACATGGTCTGGACGTGGTTCTACGGTTTGTTTAGAGACAATCATAGTTTGAGTAGCAAATATATGAGTTTAATAATGTTTAATGCAGTCAAATACACTCACCGGCCACTTTAGTAGGTACAGCTGTTCAACTGCTCGGTAACGCAAATATCTAAATCAGCCAATCACATGGCAGCAACTCAATGCATTTAGGCATGTAGACCTGGTCAAGACGACCTGCTGAAGTTCAAACCGAGCATCAGAATGGGGAAGAAAGGTGATTTAAGTTACTTTGACCGTGGCATGGTTGTTGGTGCCAGACGGGCTGGTCTGAGTATTTCAGAAACTGCTGATCTACTGGGATTTTCACGCACAACCATCTCTAGGGTTTACAGAGAACGGTCCGAAAAAGAGAAAATATCCAGTGAGCGGCAGTTCTCTGGGCGAAAATGCCTTGTTGATGCCAGAGGTCAGAGGAGAATGGCCAGACTGGTTCGAGATGATAGAAAGGCAACAGTAACTCAAATAACCACTCGTTACAACCAAGGTATGCAGAAGACCATCTCTGAACGCACAACACGTCGAACCTTGAAGCAGATGGGCTACAAAAGGGGGTCCAACCCAGTACTAGCAAGGTGTACCTAATAAAGTGGCCGGTGAGTGTATATGAGTTTAATGACTTTTGGTGGTCCTAATCGGAGCCCTGACTCTGAGTTTCTCTGTTTACGGGAGTCTCAGATGTACCAGTCACCGGGAGAGAAACGGTTTCGTTTTCGTGTTGGTCTGTCTGTAGTGAGTCTGTCGGTAGTGAGTCTGTCGGTAGTGAGTCTGTCGGTAGTGAGGTACGGTAGTGAGGTATGGTAGTGAGGTATGGTAGTGAGTCTGTCGGTAGTGAGGTACGGTAGTGAGGTACGGTAGTGAGGTATGGTAGTGAGTCTGTCGGTAGTGAGGTATGGTAGTGAGGTATGGTAGTGAGGTACGGTAGTGAGGTATGGTAGTGAGTCTGTCGGTAGTGAGGTATGGTAGTGAGGTACGGTAGTGAGTCTGTCGGTAGTGAGGTACGGTAGTGAGGTACGGTAGTGAGGTATGGTAGTGAAGTACGGTAGTGAGTCTGTCGGTAGTGAGGTACGGTAGTGAGGTACGGTAGTGAGTCTGTCGGTAGTGAGGTATGGTAGTGAGTCTGTCAGTAGTGAGGTACGGTAGTGAGGTACGGTAGTGAGGTACGGTAGTGAGTCTGTCGGTAGTGAGGTACGGTAGTGAGGTACGGTAGTGAGGTACGGTAGTGAGGTATGGTAGTGAGGTACGGTAGTGAGGTATGGTAGTGAGGTACGGTAGTGAGGTACGGTAGTGAGTCTGTCGGTAGTGAGTCTGTCGGTAGTGAGGTATGGTAGTGAGGTACGGTAGTGAGGTACGGTAGTGAGGTACGGTAGTGAGTCTGTCGGTAGTGAGGTACGGTAGTGAGTCTGTCGGTAGTGAGGTACGGTAGTGAGGTATGGTAGTGAAGTACGGTAGTGAGTCTGTCGGTAGTGAGGTACGGTAGTGAGGTACGGTAGTGAGTCTGTCGGTAGTGAGGTACGGTAGTGAGTCTGTCAGTAGTGAGGTACGGTAGTGAGGTACGGTAGTGAGGTATGGTAGTGAGTCTGTCGGTAGTGAGGTACGGTAGTGAGGTATGGTAGTGAGGTAAGGTAGTGAGGTACGGTAGTGAGGTACGGTAGTGAGGTATGGTAGTGAGGTACGGTAGTGAGTCTGTCGGTAGTGAGGTACGGTAGTGAGGTACGGTAGTGAGTCTGTCGGTAGTGAGGTACGGTAGTGAGTCTGTCAGTAGTGAGGTACGGTAGTGAGGTACGGTAGTGAGGTATGGTAGTGAGTCTGTCGGTAGTGAGGTACGGTAGTGAGGTATGGTAGTGAGGTAAGGTAGTGAGGTACGGTAGTGAGGTACGGTAGTGAGGTATGGTAGTGAGGTACGGTAGTGAGTCTGTCGGTAGTGAGGTACGGTAGTGAGGTACGGTAGTGAGGTACGGTAGTGAGTCTGTCGGTAGTGAGGTATGGTAGTGAGGTACGGTAGTGAGGTACGGTAGTGAGGTATGGTAGTGAGTCTGTCGGTAGTGAGGTATGGTAGTGAGGTACGGTAGTGAGGTACGGTAGTGAGTCTGTCGGTAGTGAGGTATGGTAGTGAGGTACGGTAGTGAGTCTGTCGGTAGTGAGGTATGGTAGTGAGGTACGGTAGTGAGTCTGTCGGTAGTGAGGTATGGTAGTGAGGTATGGTAGTGAGGTATGGTAGTGAGGTACGGTAGTGAGTCTGTCGGTAGTGAGGTATGGTAGTGAGGTACGGTAGTGAGGTACGGTAGTGAGGTATGGTAGTGAGGTACGGTAGTGAGTCTGTCGGTAGTGAGGTATGGTAGTGAGGTACGGTAGTGAGGTATGGTAGTGAGGTACGGTAGTGAGGTACGGTAGTGAGTCTGTCGGTAGTGAGGTATGGTAGTGAGGTATGGTAGTGAGGTATGGTAGTGAGGTACGGTAGTGAGTCTGTCGGTAGTGAGGTACGGTAGTGAGGTACGGTAGTGAGGTATGGTAGTGAGGTATGGTAGTGAGGTACGGTAGTGAGGTACGGTAGTGAGTCTGTCGGTAGTGAGGTACGGTAGTGAGGTACGGTAGTGAGTCTGTCGGTAGTGAGTCTGTCGGTAGTGAGGTATGGTAGTGAGGTACGGTAGTGAGGTACGGTAGTGAGGTACGGTAGTGAGTCTGTCGGTAGTGAGGTATGGTAGTGAGGTATGGTAGTGAGGTATGGTAGTGAGGTACGGTAGTGAGTCTGTCGGTAGTGAGGTACGGTAGTGAGGTACGGTAGTGAGGTATGGTAGTGAGGTACGGTAGTGAGGTACGGTAGTGAGTCTGTCGGTAGTGAGTCTGTCGGTAGTGAGGTACGGTAGTGAGGTACTATGGTGAAGTAGGAGGCTTCATGTGGCGGTCCAGAAGCCCCCCACGGTGCCGTCCTCCCGGCTGCTCTGGACCGCCGGTCAGATTAGCGCTGCTCTGACAACAAACCTGCGGTTGAACTCTGGCTTTCAAACAGCGGCAGACGACTTGGTGTGCGCTTGAGACACGGTGAAGGTGTGTGTGTGTGTGCGTGTGTGTGTGTGAGACACGGTGAAGGTGTGTGTGTGAGACACGGTGAAGGTGTGTGTGTGTGTGTGTGTGTGTGTGTGTGTGTGTGTGTGTGTGTGTGTGTGTGAGACACGGTGAAGGTGTGTGTGTGTGTGTGTGTGTGTGTGTGTGTGTGAGACACGGTGAAGGTGTGTGTGTGTGTGTGTGTGTGTGTGTGAGAGACATGGTGAAGGTGTGTGTGTGTGTGTGTGTGTGTGTGAGACACGGTGAAGGTGTGTGTGTGTGTGTGTGAGACACGGTGAAAGTGTGTGTGTGTGTGTGTGTGAGACATGGTGAAGGTGTGTGTGTGTGTGTGTGTGTGTGTGTGTGTGTGTGTGTGTGAGACATGGTGAAGGTGTGTGTGTGTGTGTGTGTGTGTGTGTGTGTGTGTGTGTGTGTGTGTGTGTGTGTGTGTGTGTGTGACATGGTGAAGGTGTGAACTTAAATGATCCACGTCATGCAGGGTCAGATGATGACCAACAGATAACCAGTCAGTACCAGGGGAGGCTGCTGGAGGTAGAAACTGGAGGACAGGCTCATTGTATTTGATACCTCATTCCATTCCATGCATTACAATGAGCCTGTCCTCCAATTTCTACCTCCAGCAGCCTCCCCTGATCAGGGAGTAGCCTCATGATTAAAACATGACATCAGCAGGGAACACACCACAACACTGCTGTAATCAATCTACAGTGATGAGGGGGGGGGGGGGAGGGGGGGAGGGAGGGAGAGCTGTGTTCAGACAGAGAGCTGTGTTCAGACAGAGAGCCGTGTTCAGACAGAGAGCCGTGTTCAGACAGAGAGCCGTGTTCAGACAGAGAGCCGTGTTCAGACAGAGAGCCGTGTTCAGAGCCGTTGGTTAATTTAAGAGGTTGTTTCATTGTTTGATTGACAGGAGAAGCGTCGACTAAGAGGCCGGTGAGTGGCGCTCCTGTACCTGCCCTGACCCCGCCTCCAGCCATGACCTCAGGAAGTGAGAAGGCGTCTCCCACGGTGACGGGCAGCGCCCCCCAGAACGGAGGGCCCCCCCAGGCCATCGTCAAGCCCCAGGTCCTCACCCACGTCATCGAGGGGTTCGTCATCCAGGAGGGGGCGGAACCCTTCCCTGTATGTTGGTCACATGGTTTATTTATTTAAGGAGAGTCAGGTTGAGATGAGGTCTCCAGTGGTCTCTGGCCCAGAAGGCAGCACGCAGGTCCGAGCCCACCCACCCCAGCCTGGATGGCTGGTTCTGGATCCATGCAGGTCCGAGCCCACCCACCCCAGCCTGGATGGCTGGTTCTGGATCCATGCAGGTCCGAGCCCACCCACCCCAGCCTGGATGGCTGGTTCTGGATCCATGCAGGGCTCCGGGGGACGCCTTCTCAGATTACTGATATCTCATCACCTTACTTTATCAACGTTACTTCTTACTTTTGTTTGACAGAAGTCATTTTTAGCACACGTTCACAGGAAACAATAGTCATCAAATCAGGAATAATGACCAGAGAAGACCAGAGGTGACCAGAGAAGACCAGAGAAGACCAGAGGTGACCAGAGAAGACCAGAGAAGACCAGAGAAGACCAGAGATGACCAGAGATGACCAGAGAAGACCAGAGAAGACCAGAGAAGACCAGAGAAGACCAGAGATGATGAATCCAGCAGCATTTGTTCATCTGATGACAGAATTCCATGTTGAATGTGACGTGTTACAGTGATCTGCTGTTCAGGATTGTGACAGTTTGATCCTCCACTAAACCTTGTTGAACTCACTTATACAGCTGCTTGAGACAAAGTTAGCTGATTCATTCAGAAAAACATGTATTTATATATTTATTTATTTATTTATATATTTATATTTATATAGTTATTTATTTATTTATTTATTTATTTATATATTTATATATTTATATTTATATAGTTATTTTGCTCTGGAAAAACCCAACGACACATTTTGGAATGTGAGGCTGACGCACATCATTGGTACGTTCTGGGAGGAATATGTGGCGACAGATATTTGAGTGAAAGGTTGATATCAGCGCTCAGCCTCCCCTGTCCTCCGATGTCTACCTCCCCCAGCCTCCCCTGTCCTCCGATGTCTACCTCCACCAGCCTCCTGTGACAGTGTGGTTGAGTCAGACTAATGTTTGACCTGATCATGCTGTGGTCAAACTGGTCATGCTGTGGTTAGAATACATGCTGTGGTCATGGTCATGATGTGGTCATGCTGTGGTCATGTTGTGGTCATCACAGTGCTGCTGTTGGATATTAGAGCAGCAGGCAGAACAACAGTTTGATATAAATATCTAATATACAGGATACTAATATACCCCCTCCATATCAGACCCTTAACCCAACCCTAACCCAACCATAACCCAACCTTAACCCAACCTTAACCCAACCCTAACCTTAACACAACCCTAACCCAACCTTAACCCGACCCTAACCCAACCTTAACCCAACCATAACCTTAACACAACCCTAACCCAACCCTAACCTTAACACAACCCTAACCCAACCTTAACCCAACCTTAACCCGACCCTAACCCAACCTTAACCCAACCTTAACCTTAACACAACCCTAACCCAACCCTAACCTTCACCCAACCTTAACCCAACCCTAACCCAACCCCAACCTTAACCCAACCTTAACCTAACCTTCACCCAACCTTAACCCAACCCTAACCCAACCCTAACCTTAACCCAACCCTAACCTTAAACCAACCCTAACCTAACCCTAATCTTCACCCAACCCTAACCTTAACCCTAACCCAACCCTAACCATAACCCAACCTTAACCTAACCTTCACCCAATCCTAACCTTAACCCAACCCTAACCTTAACCCAACCCCAATCTTCACCCTCACCTTAACTGTTTTCAGTCTCAGCTCCAGTGGGGTAAGGACAGAGCTCTTGTTAGAGTGACATCACAGTTGTGCCTCTAGGTGGCTGTTCTGCTCCTCAGCCTTCGTCTGCCCCCTACTGGACATTCACTGAACGTCTGATACATGGAGCTGGAGTCTCACTGTGATGTTGTTGTCCTCAGGTGGAGCGTCTGCCTCTGCTGTTCTACCTCCCCCAGCCTCCCCTGGTGTTCTACCTCCCCCAGCCTCCCCTGGTGTTCTACCCCCCTCCAGCCTCCCCTGGTGTTCTACCCCCCTCCAGCCTCCCCTGGTGTTCTACCTCCCCCAGCCTCCCCTGGTGTTCTACCTCCCCCAGCCTCCCCTGGTGTTCTACCTCCCCCAGCCTCCCCTGGTGTTCTAACCCCCTCCAGCCTCCCCTGGTGTTCTACCCCCCTCCAGCCTCCCCTGGTGTTCTACCTCCCCCAGCCTCCCCTGGTGTTCTACCTCCCCCAGCCTCCCCTGGTGTTCTACCCCCCTCCAGCCTCCCCTGGTGTTCTACCTCCCCCAGCCTCCCCTGGTGTTCTACCTCCCCCAGCCTCCCCTGGTGTTCTACCTCCGCCAGGTGTTAGTAACGTGTTGTTGTCCTCAGGTGGAGCGTCTGCCTCTGCTGAGCCCCCAGAAGGATGGACACGCCTCCTCTGACGCTGAGAAGACCCCCGGCAGCCAGCCAAGCAACTCTGACTCTGACACAGAGGAGCTGACCCCCCAGGGTAGGGGGGTGGGGGGGGGGGGGGGTGGGGGGGGGGGGGGGGGGGGCGGCTGACCCCCCAGGGTAGGGGGGGGGGGGGGTATTCCAGTAAATGACTCTCAATGTACCTTACCTGCCAGCTTAGTAAATCTTGCTTAGCAACCGCTCAGATTAACTTCTGCTGCCGGGACGTCGGTCTCAAAGGTGTTTGTGCAGACTTCCATAGGCCATGTGATCCTCCAGGGTCCTCCAATGTGTGTGTTTAAAAGCCTCTCCTAGTTACCATGGAGATGATGAGGGATGTTTCTGTTTCTCTCCACAGAGCTGAAGGACCAGGAGGAGGGCGACGCCCCCAAGCTGAAGTGTGAGTTCTGCGGCTGGGTTGACCACGCCTACAAGTTCAAGGGTTCCAAACGTTTCTGCTCCGTGGTCTGTGCCAAGAGGTAGGTCACATGACCACCACATCTCGAATAAAAACACCTTGGTTATGACTCTGTACCAGGGGACTAGTCAGGCCCCTCAGGCCCCAGATCCTGTTAGAGTGGTGTACTGTGTGTGTGTGTGTGTGTGTGTGTGTGTATGTGTGTGTGTGTGTGTGTGTGTGTGTGTGTGTGTGTACACTATGGGGAATGGTATCCTTGACAACCATGTCCTCGTTGTGGAACAGGTACAATGTCGGATGCACCAAGCGGATTGGCCTGTTCCGTCCAGAGAGGAGTAAACCGTCCAATGGCTGGCGGAGGAGGTCACATGGCAGCGAGCGCCCCGGGCGGAGCCTAAGAAGCAGGTAAGACCACAGAGTTAGAAACCTAGAGGGGGCGCTGCTGTCTGGTTTGGATGACTCTATGCTGTGTTCCTGACTGACTGACTGGTTTTTGTGTTTCAGAAGCTGTCTCCTCCAGCCCAGCAGGCATCCCCCCCCCCCCTCCCAGCCCAGCCAGGGGGGGTCCAGCCCCTGCTCTGACATGTCCAGCTACGAGGAGCCCCCCTCCCCCCTGTCAGCCACCAGCTCCGGCCCCCCAGCGC
>NC_139658.1:26288677-26292786 GCF_951799395.1 Argentina silus | reverse complement strand
GCATCACTAGACTGACAGACGATAGAGAATGAGGTCATTGTCAGGAAGAAATCTCTCAGACGTCTCTTAATGTCACTGACAAGGCTGCTGGTCCTCACTTTACAGCAATAACTCCATGAACGAAAACAGGATGCACTCCAAAACATGTTGAAGTGATATTTATTTTGATTTAATCCTAAAATAACAGAAGCAGAACGCGAGCCAGAAGTTCAAGTGAAGTTCAACCTATTCTGAAGCATGTCCTGTTGTCTTCCAGAGAGACAGAGAGAATAGCCAACGTCAGTGCTGATACAGCCAGCCTGAAACACCAGGGCATGGACGCGTTGTCATGGACGTGTAGTACCACAGAACTCACACAGCTGTGGGTCAGAACCAGATGTAGTACCACAGAACTCACACAGCTGTGGGTCAGAACCAGATGTAGACCACAGAACCCACAGCTGTGGTCAGTGAAATCATATTAACATAACATTTATCTTGGGACGAGGTAAGGAACAATCTACAACAGCTATTTCAAAGAAACCGTTCAGTACAACTTCTTTTAGAAGCCTGGGAGTCCTTCTGCTTTAGGGTTAGGGTTAGGGTTAGGGTTAGGGTTAGGGTTTAACCACAGAGTGACCCGGAGCCTTTTAGAGACGGGCTATTATTGGTGGTAGTTATTCTGCTTAACCTTCTCTCGCCAAACTGCTGCTCAAACCCAAGATATGACATGAATATATCATCCTACTGAGAACAAATATCCACCAACATTGTCAGCCTACAATAAATCAGTCAAACTCTGCTAATATCAACAGAGAATACGTACTGGTAAACAGTTCATTTTGACCCGTGTTTATTCGGGACAGGTGCTTCAATGTCGTTAGTGACCAGGCTGTTATAGAACACTCTATGCTGATTGGAAGTTTGACGGTAATTTGATTGTTTTGATGTACGCCATCATCTGTCCTTGTGATGTGACTGAGAGGGAAGATGATGCCCACTTCTGGTCCCTCTCAGAACCTCCTCTGAGCTGCAGCAGCTAGATGGTTTATTAATACATAACTCCAGAGAACTACCGTACTGAAACAGCACTACCGTGTGAATATGTCTTCCCTTCTCAGAAACAAGAAAGCCTCTAATCTCACTTCAATCAACAACATCCCAAGGTAAACAAGGCCAAATGCAGAAAAAAACAATCATGCTTCAAAAGAGAAAAATACTATGTTATCAAAAAATCTATACATTTTCAGAGATATTGAAAAACATAGATAGAAGTATGTGATGATGATGATGATAATGATGCTAGAGTGAGGTAGAGTGCAGGGCGTCCAGGGCCTGGCTCCATGCAGAGGTCTAGGCTTTAGGCCGTAAATCTGCATTCCGTGATGTAGAGGATGTGGTGAATATGGATCCTGGGGAAAATGAGATGGTGTGATTGGAGATGCAGGAAAAAAACAGTTAATAGGTTTTAGTTGTGATTTGTCTCTTCATAGGTGACAGTTTATGTACTGGGGAGGGATTCACAGCAAGCACATCAATCTAGACAGGGTCATGTGTCCTATAGCCAGGAGGGGGAGGGGGAGGGGGAGAGAGGGAGAGGGGGAGAGGAGTTATGGAAGAGAGAGTCAAGCTGGGGACAGGACGAATAGGGATGGAGAGAGTCAAATAAAAGAGAAAGAGAGAGAGAGAGAGAGAGAGAGAGACAGAGAGAAAGAAAAAGAGAAAAAAACAAATAAAGAGAAAAAAAGGAAGACAGAGAAAGAGAGAGACAGAAAGTAGAAAACAACTCCATTGAAGTCCTACAGTAGACAGTAGAAGGTGACTCACCATGTAGTGCAGGTCATCGAAACCGCTGAGCAGCAGCTTGCTCTCGTACTGTGGCAGGCCCACCGCCTCCAGCCACTCCCCCACCGGCTGGTCCAGGACCCGGCCCGCCGGCGCGTCTGCAGACACAGGGAAGCGCTTCAGCAGGGAGAAGCCGTTGAGGCGGTAGCACCGGCACTCAGAGGACGACACATGGCACTGCCACATCATCCTGGCCCAGCAGTGGCCGCAGAGACGGCCGCAGCAGGGGGGAGACAGGGTCCGGGCCGGGGGGGAGACAGGAGCCGGAGGGGGGCCTGGCTCGATTCTAACTCAAGAGAAACTATTGGGCCGCAGCCCAGCCTATCCCAGTGGAAGGGAGAGGGGAGAAGGACACCCACTGCTGGCACCAGAGAGGGTGAAGGTAGAGCAGGACAGGAGGGAGAGCAAGGGCCTGAGGAGGTGGATCACTAGTCTCATGTCATGGGGCCAGAGGGGCAGGGGAGTCGTCCTCCATCAGGGAGGTCAGCGGATGCAGTAAGGTGTGTGTGGCTTCACTAAGGCCTACGATGTGTCAACAGAAAGTTTCAGATACACTGCAGGTCACAGAAGACTAGACTGTAGAAGACTCAGGTTCACACAAGGCTGAAGGTACCTGATCTAGATTCCGATGTTCTCTCCAGGTTCAGGTTAAACCAGCACCAGACATAGTTCCACAAGGGTGAACGACAACCATACCATAACGAAGCTCCACAGAACAAACCTGGCAGCATCTCAACACTCTCTCTCTGTCTCACTCCCTCTGTCTCACCCCCTCCGTCTCACCCCCTCTGTCTCACCCCCTCTGTCTCAGCCCTGTCATCATTCAGACCCCTGAGAGCGACTGGATGCCCCTAGAAGCTGTTCACTCCCCTAGAGGCTGTTCACTCCCCTAGAGGCTGTTCAGATACTCTCCTGGAGGCTGTTCAGATACTCTCCTGGAGGCTGTTCAGATAATCTCCTGGAGGCTCCTCTGTCTCAACCAGAGAACCTTCTTCTCACCTCTCAGGGCAGGAGACCCAGGCTTAGGGCAGGAGACCCAGGCTTAGTGTAGCAGATGCAGACCCAGGCTCAGGGCAGGAGATCCAAACCCAGACCCAGGCTCAGAGCAACAGACCCAGACCTAGGCTCAGACCCAGACCCAGGCTCAGAGCAGCAGACCCAGACCTAGGCTCAGACCCAGACCTAGGCTCAGACCCAGACCTAGGCTCAGAACAGCAGATCCAGGCTCTTGGTGTTGGCTGTTATCTCTACCGGACCACCAGGGTTTAGCCCACCGCTGTACCCCCCAGCAGTGAGATCACCAGCCCCCCTAGCCCACCTGGCTCTCCTCCTCCTCCTCCTCCTCTTCCTCCTGTTCCTCGGTGGTGGCTGCAGCTACAGCTGGCTGCTGATCCCCAGGCTGGTCCTAGAGCAGAGGCTTGCTGCATCCCCTGTCCCACACACACCACAGCAGCTGCTCCCTCCTCCTCGCCTCCCTCTTCTCCTCCGCTCCACTCACACGCTTCCTCTCCTCTCACACACTTCCCTGGCCCCCCTCCTCTCCTCTCCTCTCCTCTCCTCTCCTCTCCTCTCCTCTCCTCTCCTCTCCTCTCCTCTCCTCTCCTCTCCTCTCCTCTCCTCTCCTCTCACAGGCTCCCTCGGTCGTTCAGAGCTCACAGGGAACAACGTCCTGATGGATCCATGCGGGCTGCAGCCTCACCACTGCATCCTGCCTCTCTCTCCTCTCTCTCCTCTCTCTCCTCTCTCCTCTCTTCTCTCTTCTCTCTTCCACCACAGGAGGGCTCGATGCTCATCCCCCTTTCATTCAAATAAATCTTCTTCTTCTTCTTGTTCTCTCTCTCTACCTCTATCTCATCCCTCGTTCCTGTAGCGTGTAGCAGTGCTGCAGCGCTGGCGTGAGCTGCTGTCTGTCGGAGCAGGGTACAGCTCCAAGTAGCAGCTCGATGTTCCCCCCCCTCCCCCCCTCCTCTCTCTCTCTCCTCCCTCTCTCTCTCTCTCGCCCTCTCTCTCTCTCTCTCTCTCTCTCTCTCTCTCTCTCTCTCTGCCTGCCTCCCTCCCTCTCCCTCCCCTCTCCCCTCCCCTCCCTCTGCCTCCCCCGCCTCTCCCTCCGCCCCCCTCCCCCCACCCCCCTCCCTCTGAACTGATTAGAATGGTACAGAGACAGTGTGATCTTGGCAGTGTGGAAAGGACGGCACCATCTGAGCCACGCATCACAGACATGTCTGCTAACAACCACTAGAGTATGAAAGGATCAGCCAGCCTCCTCCCCCCCCCCTCACTCCCCC
>NC_139658.1:26276177-26283677 GCF_951799395.1 Argentina silus | reverse complement strand
AGGATGTTAAAGCAACATTCAGAGTTGGTCTCAGAGTTGAGGCTCCAACATGCATTGTGACCAGATGTTCTGGAGAGAAGCTGGAGGATGGACCATCTCAGGACTACGGCAGGAACAGAAACCAGAACAGGACCAAAGTAGCACGGCCTTTTTCGCTGCAACAGCGTCTGAAAGAGTTGTCTTGAGTAGGCACATTTTAAAAAACGATCCTGAAGTGTTTTTCGGTTGTTTTTCTTTTTTGAAGGTTCCAAACGTTATTTCGTAACCTTGGTGACTAAACATATACATACATACATATACATATATACATTTACATATACATCATATACATATATACATCAACAGTTTGGTACATTCTGAGAGAAAAAGAACGCACTGGTGAGCTCGGCAACACAAAAAGGCCTGGACGTCCACGGAAGACAACAGTGGTGGATGATCGCAGGATCCTTCACATGGTCAAGAAAAACCCCTTCACAACATCCAGCCAAGTGAAGAACACTCTCCAGGAGGTAGGCATGTCATTATCCAAGTCTACCATAAAGAGAAGACTTCGCAAGAGCAAATGCAGAGGGTTCACCACAAGGTGCAAACCTTTCATAAGCCTTCCATAAGGCCAGATTAGACTTTGCCAAAAAAACATCTAAAAAAGCCAGCCCAGTTCTGGAACAGCATTCTTTGACAGATGAAACTAAGATCAACCTTTACCAGAATGAAGGGAAGAAAAAAGTATGGAGAAGGCTTGGAACAGCTCATGATCCGAATCATACCACATCTTCTGTAAAACACGGTGGAGGCAGTGTGATGGCATGGGCATGCATGGCTTCCAATGGCACTGGGTCACTAGTGTTTATTGATGATGTGACAGAGGACAGAAGCAGCCGGATGAATTCTGAAGTGTTTAGGGAAATACTGTCTGCTCAGATTCAGGCAAATTCAGCAAAGTTGATTGGATGGCGCTTCACAGTACAGATGGACAATGACCCAAAACATACTGCGAAAGCAATCCAGGGGCTTTTTAATGCAAAGAAGTGGAATATTCTGCAATGGCTGAGTTAATGACCTGATCTCAACCTGATCAAGCATTTCACCTGCTGAAGACAAAACTAAAGGCAGAAAGACCCACGAACAAACAACAACTGAAGACAGCTGCAGTAAAGGCCTGGCAAAGCATCACAAAGGAGGAAACTCAGCATTTGGTGTCCATGGGTTCCAGACTTCAGGCAGTCATTGCCTGCAAAGGATTCTCAACATTTCATTTCAAATCCATTGTGGTGGTGTACAGAGCCCAAATTATGAAAATTGTGTCACTGTCCAAATATTTCCGGACCTAACTGAACATATACATATACACATATATACATATACATATACATATATACATATACATATACACATATACATATATACATATACATATACACATATATACATATACATATACACATACACATATATACATATATACATACACATATATACATATACATATATACATATATACATATACATATACATATATACATATACACATATATACATATACGTATATACATATATACATATACATATATACATATATACATATACATATACATATATACATATACATATATACATATACATATATATACATACACATATACATATATACATATACATATATACATATACACATATATACATATACATATACACATATATACATATATACATATACAAGTAAAGTAGTTTGTCATAAATATATGTGGCACTGGCTCTATAGATTTTTGAGTAAATAGGGGAAAAAAGTGTTGCTTTGGTCACGGTTCTCCTGTTCGGTTCTCCTGTTCTGTTCTCCTGTTCTGTCCTCCGTTAAACAGCTCCACCCATCAGGAACGACATGTGACCATCACCTGACTGGAAGTGCCTGAACGGCGCGCTGCGTCCACCAGTGATGTGGGAGACACAGAAAGGCTCATCTGATAGAATATTTAGTGTTTGAAAAGCCCTCTGCACTTCGCTGGAGGCATCAACACTGTGCCATGACTCATTTAGGAGTCAGAGCCTCACGGAGGCTCACGGAGGCTCATGGAGGCTCACGGAGGCTCCTTCCAGCGATACAGACCTCCCGGATCCCCCCAGAATTAACCCAGATGCATTCTATAGCACACACTTACCGCGGTGCATTACCACAAAGTGCACCTTAAGAAACCTGCTTTTTAAGGAACTCTGACTCAGTGTGTCAAAATAGAGCACACATATGCCCCCCCCCCCCCCCCCCCCCGCACCAGAGGTGTGGCAACATCCACAGAGCTGTTAACCAATCTGTCAAAATAGAGCACACATATGCCCCCCCCCCCTCCCCAACATCCACAGAGCTGAGCAGAGTTAACCAATCTGTCAACATGTGTCACATAAATGGGAGAAGGGGCCGAGCGGACAGAAGGGGCCGAGGGGACAGAAGGAGCCGAGGGGACAGAAGGGGCCGAGGGGACAGAAGGGGCCGAGGGGACAGAAGGGGCCGAGGGGACAGAAGGAGCGGACAGAAGGGGCCGAGGGGACAGAAGGGGCCGAGGGGACAGAAGGAGCCGAGGGGACAGAAGGGGCCGAGGGGACAGAAGGAGCGGACAGAAGGGGCCGAGGGGACAGAAGGGGCCGAGGGGACAGAAGGAGCGGACAGAAGGGGCCGAGGGGACAGAAGGGGCCGAGGGGACAGAAGGGGCCGAGGGGACAGAAGGAGCGGACAGAAGGGGCCGAGGGGACAGAAGGGGCCGAGGGGACAGAAGGAGCCGAGGGGACAGAAGGGGCCGAGGGGACAGAAGGAGCGGACAGAAGGGGCCGAGGGGACAGAAGGGGCCGAGGGGACAGAAGGAGCGGACAGAAGGGGCCGAGGGGACAGAAGGGGCCGAGGGGACAGAAGGGGCCGAGGGGACAGAAGGAGCGGACAGAAGGGGCCGAGGGGACAGAAGGGGCCGAGGGGACAGAAGGGGCCGAGGGGACAGAAGGGGCCGAGGGTGTGGCACCTTGATCTACGCCTTTGAAGGCAGCAGAGTGATTATGTCACTGATTAAATGTGAACTGTGACTGGAGCTCATCAGCCTGTTGGAAATGCATGATATATATATCATAACGTATTATACTATTAATAAAACACTATTCAACTAGTCACGTGAAGACATTCCTATGGAGGAAGGAACATGAACGTGTGAGCAGCTTGGAGCAGCAGTGTTCAGGACGGCTCCTACACGGCCTGCAGGACACACAGCTCTGGACATCCTGAAGGGGGAGATTCTGCCCCCCTTTCTTCAAATTTCTTCAAAGTATTCAGACTCCTTCACTTTTTCCACATGTTGTTGTGTAATAGACTCAGTTTAAAATAGATTAAATGAAAAGAACATTTTTGCATTTTAGCTCATAGAGTGTCATAGCAAAGGGTCTGAATACTTCTGTACATGAGGTATTTCTGTATTTCAAATTTAATAAATTACTGACATTTCTAAAAACGTGTTTACGCCTTGTCATTCTGGGGTATTGTGTGTGGATTGATGGTAAATTCTTTTAATTTAATCCATTTTAAATTGAGTCTATAACACAACAAGATGTGGAAAAAGTGAAGGGGTCTGAATACTTTCCAAAGGCACTGTATGCTTTGCTATTAACAAAATATAACCACATTTCCTTGCCAAGCTTCCGTATTGTAACTACCATCCTATTAGGTCCGACATTCCCAACCCCTGAAGCCCCCCTTTCACTGCAGTTGTCTTTGAGACTGCCTGACATAAAAGTGTCAATGAGCTCTGGTGCCAAGCTGCAGGGACCACAGATCAGGACCTCTTCATACAGACATCTGAGTGACAGCGAGGAGCAAGCAACTTTTTTTTTTTTATGTGCTCAGGATCAGATCTATCTGTCTGAGATTGAGTAGTATAGGGGAAATGAAACAGCTCGATCTGATCCTGGATATCAAAAAAGAATCCGGATTAAAAGTATTGAAATACTTGACCCTGACGGAGTCTAAACACCCTCCTCTGACAGGACTTCTGTCTCGTTTCTCCTGATCTCTCAAAATGGCATACTCTACTGCTCAGTGGAAAGGCTTACCTAAATACACACACACACGCACACGCACACGCACACGCACACGCACACGCACACGCACACGCACGCACGCACGCACGCACGCACACACGCACACACGCACTACACACACGCACGCACGCATGCACACGCACACACACACACACACACACACACACACACACACACACACTACAGGACCTCTGACAGGGTGCACAACAGGGTTGAGATGTATCAATGACTTCCTGTGGGATAATAAGCCAGGTTAGGAACCCCGTCTGATCAGATGTAAATCCTTTAATCAGGAACCATCTGGCCCGTCCCGACCGACCAGCCTCAGCTACAGGCTTTGTGTTCGACTGCCGCCATTAAACCACTTATTCAATTAACAATTAGCCGGATCGTAAATCCTTAAAGCCAGATTGTGGAGCGAACAGCCAAGCAGCTCCTGTTCTAACCTTGTGACTGTTCCTCTCCATCACAACGCCAGCATGTTGTTGGCTTCTTACTGACGGTCCGTTTACTGTGGGCTGCTGTTGGTTTACTGTGGGCTGCTGTTGGTTTACTGTGGGCTGCTGTTGGTTTACTGTGGACTGCTGATGGTTTACTGTGGGCTGCTGTTGGTTTACTGTGGGCTACAGACGGTTTGCCAAGTCAATCTTCAGATTTAAATCCAATTGAACATGCATTTAATTTCCAGAAGATAAGATTTTAGACAAAAGACCTCAAAACAAACAAGTGAAGATGGCTGCAGTCCAGGCCTGCCAGAGCATCACCAGAGAAGACCCCCAGAGAAGACCCCCAGCGTCTGGTGGGTCAATGGGTCGCAGAATTCAGACAGTTATTGAATGCAAAGGATTGTCAAATACTAAACATGAGTACTTTATTTGAACATTATATGATTTCCAATACTTCTGGAGCCCTTTTGAAATAGTGGGAGTATGCTTATGAGGTAGGGTGAGGTAGGGGAGGTAGGGGGAGGTAGGGGAGGTAGGGGGAGGTAGGGGGAGGTGTGAGGTAGGGTGAGGTAGGGGGAGGTGTGAGGTAGGGGGAGGTAGGATGAGGGAGGTAGGGGGAGGTAGGATGAGGGAGGTAGGGTGAGGTAGGGCGAGGTAGGGCGAGGTAGGGGGGAGGTAGGGTGAGGTAGGGTGAGGTAGGGGAGGTAGGGGGAGGTAGGGTGAGGTAGGGTGAGGTAGGGGAAGGTAGGGGGAGGTAGGGTGAGGTAGGGGGAGGTAGGAGGAGGTAGGGGGGAGGTAGGGGGACATGCTGGTGTTCATGTACAGGTCTGTGAGAGTGGGTGTGGAGCTCTCTGCCTCTCTGCCTCTCTGCCTCTCTCTCTCTCTCTCTCTCTCTCTCTCTGCCTCTCTGCCTCTCTGCCTCTCTGCCTCTCTCTCTCTCTCTCTCTCTCTCTCTCTGCCTCTCTGCCTCTCTGCCTCTGCCTCTCTGCCTCTCTGCCTCTCTGTCTCTCTCTCTCTGCCTCTCTCTCTCTCTCTGCCTCTCTCTCTCTCTGCCTCTCTCTCTCTCTCTCTCTCTCTCTCTCTGCCTCTCTGCCTCTCTGCCTCTCTCTCTCTCTCTCTGCCTCTCTCTCTCTCTCTCTGTCTCTCTCTCTCTCTCTCTCTGCCTCTCTCTCTCTGCCTCTCTCTCTCTCTGCCTCTCTCTCTCTCTCTCTCTCTCTGCCTCTCTCTCTCTGTCTCTCTGCCTCTCTCTCTCTCTGCCTCTCTCTCTCTCTCTCTCTGCCTCTCTGCCTCTCTCTCTCTGTCTCTCTGCCTCTCTCTCTCTGTCTCTCTGCCTCTCTCTCTCTGTCTCTCTGCCTCTCTCTCTCTGTTTCTCTCTCTCTCTCTGCCTCTCTCTCTCTCTGCCTCTCTCTCTCTATGTCTCTCTCTCTCTCTGCCTCTCTCTCTCTCTGCCTCTCTCTCTCTCTGTCTCTCTCTCTCTGTCTCTCTCTCTCTCTGCCTCTCTCTCTCTCTGCCTCTCTGCTTCTCTGCACATCAATTATAAACATGCAGTTAAAGCTGAGCATGTGACTCTCCATCATCTCACATTCAATTATCTCCACCAACGGCCCCACTGGACTCATGAAGTGATTGCTGCACATGGCGCGCACACACACACACACACACACACACACACACACACACACACACACACACACACACACACACAGGGACGGACGCACACACACACACAGGGACGCACGCACACACACATACACACACACACACATACAGTGCTGCTTAGTGCTGTATGTGAACCCCCGCGTGTTTTTACCATGAAATCTTTATTTAATCAGAACCAGTCTTTTTTTATCTGACATAACAGGTTTATATTTACCAATTCCATCAGTCTGGGGTTAGGGTTAGGGTTAGGGTTAGGGGTTAGGGTTAGGGTTAGGGTTAGGGTTAGGGTTAGGCTATAAAATCATCTCAATAAGATTTGAGCTCCATCACTGTGAGGCAAATCATTTACAAATGGAGAGCATTTAACATGACAGCAACTCGGCATAGAAGTGGACGCCCTTCCCAAATATCCCCAAGAGCCACGAGAAAAATAATAAATCAGGTAAAAGCCAACCCAAACATAACATCTAGAGATTTGCAGACCTCCCTTGCTGCATCTCAGGTAACTGCATGCTTCAACAATAAGAAGACCACTGAATCAAAATGGCATTCATGGGAGGGTTGCTAGGAAGAAGCCTCTGCTGTCAAAAAAGAACCAAACTGCCCATCTTAACTTTGCCAGAGACGACCTGGACAAGCCTGAAGGTTTCTGGAAGTCCATTCTGGAAGAGTTCTCTCAAGAGGAGTCCCTCAAAACAGATGTCAGAGACTGATTAGTGGCTATACGAGACGTTTACTCCAAGTTATCGCTGCTAATGGAGGTGCTACAAGCTATTGACTGAAGAGGTTCACATATTTTTGCACACATGAAATCTGAGTTTTCGTTAAATAAACCACTTTCGTTAAATAAACAATGAAAATATAGCTTTCTTTTTTTGTGTCCTTTTTTTGGAATGTCTTTATTACGAATTGGGGTTAAGATAAAGAAGTTCATTTTAATATTTTATACAAAAATAATGACCATCCCTGTAGGGTTCACAAACTTTCAAGCATCACTGTACACACACACACACGACACACACACACCACACACACACACACACACACACACACACACACACACACACACACACACACACACACACACACACACACACACACACACATAGACACGCTTGACTAAACAGCTTACAACCACAATTATCTCTCCAGTGATAAAGCAACGGTTCATTTGATGTACGATCACTCATCAGTTCAACACCGGACCTCTCTGTCTCTCCAGAACACCGGACCTCTCTGTCTCTACTCTAGAGAACACTGGACCTCTCTGTCTCTACTCTAGAGAACACTGGACCTCTCTGTCTCTCCAGAACACCGGACCTCTCTG
>NC_139658.1:26256177-26273677 GCF_951799395.1 Argentina silus | reverse complement strand
GAGGCAGGGGGCCAGGGAGGCAGGGGGCCAGGGAGGCACGGAGGCAGGGGGCCAGGGAGGCAGGAGGCCAGGGAGGCAGGAGGCCAGGGGGCCATGGAGGCAGGGAGGCAGGGGGCCAGGGAGCCAGGGGGCCAGGGAGGCAGGAGGCAAGGGAGGCAGGGAGGCGGGGGGCCAGGGAGACAGGAGGCCAGGGAGGCAGGGGGCCAGAGGCAGGGAGGCAGGAGGCCAGGGAGGCAGGGGGCCAGGGAGCCAGGGAGGCAGGGAGGCAGGGGGCCAGGGAGCCAGGGAGGCAGCGAGGCAGGGGGCCAGGGAGCCAGGGAGGCAGCGAGGCAGGGGGCCAGGGAGCCAGAGGGCCATGGAGGCAGGGAGGCAGGAAGGCAGGGAGGCAGGGAGACAGGGGGCCAGGGAGCCAGGGAGGCAGGGAGGCAGGGAGGCTGGGAGACAGGGGGCCAGGGAGACAGGGGACCAGGGAGCCAGGGAGGCAGGGAGGCAGGGAGGCAGGGGGCCAGGGGGCCAGGGGGCCAGGGGGCCAGGGAGGCAGAACCACTTTGAGTGGTTAAGGTTAGGCATTAACTTTGAGTGGTTAGCAAATATTAGCATACGCAACAACAATTATTAAGAATTAGCACCAAAACTTATTGTCCCACACGTGATCCACCAACGTTCGGGTTGCAAGTTGGGCCGTTCATAAAGTCTCCACCCACAGCTCAATGTCTACAGTCTCCACCCACAACACAATGTCTACAGTCTCCACCCACAGCTCAATGTCTACAGTCTCCACCCACAGCTCAATGTCTCCAGTCTCCACTCACAGCTCAGTGTCTACAGTCTCCACCCACAGCTGAATAGGGGTAGAATGGGGGAGACAGGGGGGAGAAGAGGGGGAGACAGGGGGGTAGAGGGGTACGGTTGAGAGCGTGGGTCAACCCCTGGGACCCAGGCTGAGTGGATGGGGAGTGACAGCAGAGGCCCAATTAGCCTGGTGAGGCGCTGCCGCAGCGTGGGGGGGAGGGGGGGGACTCAGTCAGCTCTGGGCCTGGAGGCATTCTGTCCTGACAGCACAGCTAAGAAGCTAGCTACGCTTCGCCTGTCCCTGATGCCCCCCCCGCCCCCTCCCGCGCTCGCCGTCCCCTCCTCTCTCTCTTCTCTCTCTTCTCCTGCTTCAATTCTCTTCCTTCCTCTATAATTCACTCATTACAATAACCCTCCCCCCCTCTATCTCTATCTCTCTCTCTCTCTCTCTCTCTGACCCAATGCTCCATTTGAAAGCCTCCTCATGTGTTTATCTCTATCTGTCCGTCCTCTCCCTCCCAGAACCTCAGAACCTGAGAACCTGAGAATTTCAGAACCTGAGAACTTCAGAACGTGAGAACCTGTGAACCTGAGAATGTCAGAACGTCAGAACCTCAGGACCTGAGAACCTGAGAACCTGAGAACCTCAGAGCCTCAGAGCCTCAGAGCCTCAGAACCTCAGAGCCTCAGAGCAACAGCAGTCTTACCTCGTCCCACTCGGAGGCGAAGGAAGGCGAGCGCTCCATCCTCTGGTTCTGGTTCTGGTTCTGGTTCTGGTTCTGAGCAGAGCAGCAGTTGGTCACGGACCCGCGGCGGCCCCCCAGTGGCCCGTCCTCCTCTCCCAGGGGCGAGACCCCCAGCAGGTCCGAGTCCGACTTGGAGAGGCTGCGGGTCAGCTTCAGGTCTCCAGGGGGCCTGAGCATCACGGCAGGCATGGCCCCAGGCGAGACCCTGGCTTCGGCCTTGGAGGGGTGGAGCACCGAGGCATAGACAGGGTCAGAGTCAGGGAGGGGGGTGGTCATGGTGGTGGAGCTGCTTGGAGGTCAGCCCTGGAGGTCACAGCAGGATCCAGGCGTCTGGTCTGGGCAGAGCTGGTTGTTTCTGAGTAAAACGGGAGGAGAAGCCAGGTTGAGTGGGTGATGTGAGCAAGACACCGCCAGACAGGACATCTCTCTGAAACCACACTGACAGGAAAGCGCCAACACATTAAACTCCAATTACGTCCATGTTCTCCCGTTTAGAGAGGGAGGTTAGCTGTTGTTCAGGAGAGAGGGAGGCTAGCTGACCGTCAGATCTGACCGTCAGGTCCCACCCACTGCATCCTGCCCTCCCCTGGCCACTGACTCAAACAGTCATTGTTTTTTACGCCTTCCTTCCTTTCCCTGAAATGACTCTCTCTCTCTCTCTTGCTTTCTCTCTTTCTATCTCTTTTCCTAATCTCCTATTCAGGCTTCCCTTCTTCTTCTAGACGACGATGTGTTTCATAAACTCAGGTTTCATAACGGCTTATTCCCTACAGGGCAGGTGACGGAAGGAGGAGATTACACACACACACACACACACACACACGTGCGCGCACACACACACACACACACACACACACACACACACACACACACACACACACACACACACACACACACATCAAAACACACAGCAGCACGCTCCAAATAAGCCACCGTAGCATCCTGATTCCTGCTGTAGTGAACATGGAGGAAGTCTTCCAGCCAGATACCAGTTGTCTTTGCCTTTCATAAACACACACACAGACACACACAGACACACACACAGACACACAGACACACACAGACACACACAGACACACAGACACACAGACAGACACACACACAGACACAGACACAGACACACAGACACACACACAGACACACACAAACACACACAGACACACACAAACACACACAGACACACACACAGACACACACAGACACACACACAGACACACACACAGACACAGACACACACAGACACACACAGACACACACAGACACACACAGACACAGACACACACAGACACACACACAGACACACACACAGACACACACACACACAGACACACATAAACACACACAAACACACACAAACACACACAGACACACACAGACACACAAACACATTCAAACACACACAGACACACACAGACACACACAAACACACACAGACACACACACAGACACACACAGACACACACACAGACGCAGACACACACAGACACACACACAGACACACACACAGACACACACAGACACACACACAGACACACACAGACACACACAGACACACACACAGACACAGACACACACAGACACACACAGACACACACAGACACACACAAACACACACAAACACACACAGACACACACAGACACACACAAACACACACAGACACACACAGACACACACAAACACATTCAAACACACACAGACACACACAGACACACACAAACACACACAAATACACACAGACACACACAGACACACACAAACACACACAGACACACACACAAACACATTCAAACACACACAGACACACACAGACACACACAAACACACACACAGACACACACAGACACACACACAGACACACACAGACACACACAGACACAGACACAGACACACACAGACACACACAGACACACACAGATCCTATACAGACACACACAGACAGACACATACAGACACACACAGATCCTATACAGACACATACAGACACACACAGACACACACAGACACACACAGACACACACAAACACATACAGACACACACAGACACACAAACACATACAGACACACACAGACACACACAGAGACATACAGACACACACAGATCCTATACAGACACATACAGACACACACAGACACACACAGACATACACAGACACACAGACACACACAGGTCCTATACAGAAACACACAGACACATACAGACATACACAGACACACAGACACACACAGGTCCTATACAGAAACACACAGACACACACAGACACACACAGACACATACAGACACACACAGATCCTATACAGAAACACACAGATCCTATACAGACACACACGCACACATAAAGACACACACAGATCCTATACAGACACACACAGATCTTATACAGACACACACAGACACATGCAGACACACACAGGCACATGCAGACACATACAGACACATACAGACACACACAGACACATGCAGACACATACAGACACACACAGACACATACAGACACACACAGACACATACAGACACACACAGATCCTATACAGACACATACAGACACATACAGACACACACAGACACACACAGACATACACAGACACACACAAGCACATACAGACACACACAGACACACACAGAGACATACAGACACACACAGATCCTATACAGACACATACAGACACATACAGACATACACAGACACACACAGACACACACAGACACACGCAGACACATGCAGACACATACAGACACATACAGACACACACAGACACATACAGACACATACAGACATACACAGACACACACAGACACACGCAGACACATGCAGACACATACAGACACACACAGACACACACAGACACACACAGACATACACAGACACACACAGACACATACAGACACACACAGACACATACAGACACACACAGACACATGCAGACACATACAGACACACACAGACACATACAGACACCTCCCCATTATAGTTGAGCTGCTGTCAGCTCACAGTTTTAAAAGCAACACTTCATATCCCCCACATGCTCTCCAGTCCTTACTCTCTCCTCCTGTCCTCTCCTCCTGTCCTCTCCTCCTGTCCTCTCCTCCTTTCCTCTCCTCCTGTCCTCTCCTCCTTTCCTCTCCTCCTGTCCTCTCCTCCTGTCCTCTCCTCCTGTCCTCTGTCTCTCCTCCCCGGACCGTCCTGTCCTGAGATGAGTTAGTGTTGTGTCTGGTCCGTACCTGGCCGGTCCTGTGACTCAGCTCAGCTCAGCTCAGCTCAGCTCAGCTCTGCCCCGCTGTGAGGATGTGAGGATGGAAGGCCTGGCGTTATTCAGACTGACAGCCAGGGTAATCAGGTTACAGACGCACGCAGTGTCTGCTCTGGGGGGGGGGGGCTTCACTAGGACTGGCTCTGGCTCTGTGGGGGGGTGGGGGTTCACTAGGACTGGCTCTGGCTCTGGGGGGGGGGGGGGGGAACTTCACTAGGGACAGAGAGACAGAGAGACAGAATGTGTCTCAGCTAATTCATTCTTATCTGTTTCCTCTACGAGGCATTCTCTGTCATTGTGAAGGAAGTGAACTCTGGGGTGATGAAGGATGAGGTTCACATGAAGGATGAGGAGAGAGAAGAGGGTGGATGACTGCAGAACAGATCCCACACACACTCTCTCACTGGGACATCACACACACACACTCTCACACACACTGGGACATCACACACACTCTCACACACACTGGGACATCACACACTCTCACTGGGACACCACACACACTCTCACACTATTTCCACAGATGTTCATTCTGACACAAGACTTGTTGGAGTTCCTTAGTATTGACCATCACCACCACCCCAACAGCAGGACACTGCCCCCCCTCCAGACCCCCCCCCCCCCTCCTCCCAGTCCCCTCCCCCCTGCCCCCCCTCCAGACCCACCCCCCCCCCCTCCTCCCAGTCCCCTCCCCCCTGCCCCCCCTCCAGACCCACCCCCCCCCCTCCTCCCAGTCCCCTCCCCCCTGCCCCCCCTCCAGACCCACCCCCCCCTCCTCCCAGTCCCCTCCCCCCGGCCTGTTCTTCCCCTGCCCTGTGTCCCTCTGCTAGGAGATGAGGACCAGAAAGACCAGGAGGACCAGGAGGACCAGGAGATGAGGACCAGGAGGACCAGGAGGACCAGGAGATGAGGACCAGGAGGACCAGGAGGACCAGGAGGACCAGGAGGACCAGGAGGACCAGGAGGACCAGGAGGACCATGCGTAGTATAGTGGACGTGAGGAACAGTGTGTTTTATTGAAGCATCACAGGACAGCGTAGGTCTCATCACGCCTCGCTGGAGGACGCTCCATGACACGGCTCTCAGGAGGCAGACACGCTGGCGTCCTGTTAGTCTACGACACGCTCCGCTGCTCGCTCCGCTGCTCGCTCCGCTGCTCACTCCCCTGCTCGCTCCGCTGCTCACTCCCCTGCTCACTCCCCTGCTCACTCCCCTGCTCGCTCCGCTGCTCACTCCCCTGCTCACTCCCCTGCTCACTCCCCTGCTCACTCCCCTGCTCGCTCCGCTGCTCACTCCCCTGCTCGCTCCCCTGCTCACTCCCCTGCTCACTCCCCTGCTCACTCCCCTGCTCACTCCCCTGCTCACTCCCCTGCTCACTCCCCTGCTCGCTCCCCTGCTCACTCCCCTGCTCACTCCCCTGCTCACTCCCCTGCTCACTCCCCTGCTCACTCCCCTGCTCGCTCCCCTGCTCGCTCCGCTGCTCGCTCCGCTGCTCGCTCCCCTGCTCACTCCCCTGCTCGCTCCGCTGCTCACTCCCCTGCTCGCTCCGCTGCTCACTCCCCTGCTCACTCCCCTGCTCGCTCCGCTGCTCGCTCCCCTGCTCGCTCCCCTGCTCACTCCCCTGCTCACTCCCCTGCTCACTCCGCGCCGCTCACGCTGATCCACTTCTGAATATGAAAAATGGCACAATTCACCACACGGGTGGACAGACAGGGCAACTAGTGATGACATCACGTCCTCTGAGGGAGCATGGAAGCATGATCAGGCCAGTCTGACAGACACACTCAGAGACTCTGAGGGAGGAGATCCAGAATGATGCAGGAGGGGGGGGGGGGGTTATAGTGTTCTAGTGTGTTCTAGTGTGTTCTAGTGTTCTAGTGTGTTCTAGTGTTCTAGTGTGTTCTAGTGTGTTCTAGTGTTCTAGTGTGTTAGTGTGTTCTAGTGTGTACTAGTGTTCTAGTGTGTTCTAGTGTGTTCTAGTGTTCTAGTGTGTTCTAGTGTGTTCTAGTGTTCTAGTGTGTTCTAGTGTGTTTTAGTGTTCTAGTGTGTTCTAGTGTTCTAGTGTGTTCTAGTGTGTTCTAGTGTTCTAGTGTTCTAGTGTGTTCTAGTGTGTTCTAGTGTGTTCTAGTGTTCTAGTGTGTTCTAGTGTTCTAGTGTGTTCTAGTGTGTTCTAGTGTTCTAGTGTTCTAGTGTGTTCTAGTGTGTTCTAGTGTGTTCTAGTGTTCTAGTGTGTTCTAGTGTTCTAGTGTGTTCTAGTGTGTTCTAGTGTTCTAGTGTGTTAGTGTGTTCTAGTGTGTTAGTGTGTTCTAGTGTGTTCTAGTGTGTTCTAGTGTTCTAGTGTGTTAGTGTGTTCTAGTGTTCTAGTGTGTTAGTGTGTTCTAGTGTGTACTAGTGTTCTAGTGTGTTAGTGTGTTCTAGTGTGTTAGTGTGTTCTAGTGTGTACTAGTGTGTTAGTGTGTTTTAGTGTTCTAGTGTGTTCTAGTGTGTACTAGTGTGTTAGTGTGTTCTAGTGTTCTAGTGTTCTAGTGTGTTAGTGTGTTAGTGTGTTAGTGTGTTCTAGTGTGTACTAGTGTTCTAGTGTGTACTAGTGTTCTAGTGTGTTAGTGTGTTCTAGTGTTCTAGTGTCATGGTGATAACTCAGATGTTATACATCCTGATCATGTGACCTGATCAATTCCACATACGTTAGCACACCAAGGCTCAGCAGGCTAGCATACCATCATCTGGATGCAACAAGGTGTGTGTGTGTGTGTGTGTGTGTGTGTGTGTGTGTGTGTGTGTGTGTGTGTGTGTGTGTGGGAGGGAGGGAGGGAGATGGAGGGAGGGAGGGAGGTAGAGGGAGGGAGAGAGATGGAAGGAGAGAGATAGGGAGGGAGATGGAGGGAGAGAGGGATGGAGAGAGATGGACAGACGAATGGAGGGAGACATGCATATAGACAGGACAGATAGCAGGTAGAGGATGATGAAGGAGGGTCATTCTGACAGGTGACAGAGAGGAGACTTGGGATGTGAGTCATGATAGGAGCCCTGGATGACTGGTTCAGATGGCTGGATGACTGTTTCAGATGGCTGGATGACTGTTTCAGAGTCCTGGATGACTGGTTCAGAGTCCTGGATGACTGGTTCAGATGGCTGGATGACTGGTTCAGAGTCCTGGATGACTGGTTCAGGTGGCTGGATGACTGGTTGGAAGAACCCAGAGAGATGTTCTGGTGAGATAGGAACCCAGAGAGATGTTCTGGTGAGATAAGAACCCAGAGAGATGTTCTGGTGAGATAAGAACCCAGAGAGATGTTCTGGTGAGATAAGAACCCAGAGAGATGTTCTGGTGAGATAAGAACCCAGAGAGATGTTCTGGTGAGATAAGGACCTAGAGAGATGTTCTGGTGAGATAAGGACCTAGAGAGATGTTCTGGTGAGATAAGGACCGTGATGAAAGATTCAGACGCTCAGTTTGAAGTGAGGTTGTATGAAAAATTCATTGAGATAAGTTGTTCTGAAATGACACAGACGCTTTAGAGTAAAACATGTACAAAGCACTTATAAAAAGGACCATTACGTAACCGGCCACTCACAGCGCAGCTGCTCCTCAGCCCCGCCCCCTCAGACCTCGCCCACGCTCGGTAGTGTTCACTTAAACTATTTTAATTGTTTATTTTTCTTTCTATTTTTCCTCTTTTGTAGTTTGAAAGGCCTTTAAATCCACTGTATTATTATTGTTATTATTATTATTATTATTATTATTATTATTATTATTATTATTACTACTACTATTATTATTATTATTATTATTATTATTATTATTATTATTATTATTATTACCATGCATACATTTGCATTTTAGACACACATAATGTATATGATATGCTGATTATATTTACACTATTTGGACTAAAGACTACAGCTGTCCAGCTAGTGATTATGTTCATCGAAAATGCTAGAATCAAAAGAATTATATTCTTTCTTTTCATTTAATCTCGAGATGATATAACATAACAAGTTCCCACGACCGTTAAACCATCTTTCTATCGAGCGATCAAGCGAGCACATTCCAAACTTTCTGTGAACTACAGATTAAAAACTGTTACTTTTAAACTAAATGTTGACTCGTCCTTTTGACTTCAGAACAGCTGCTAGAGGCGGAACTGACTTCATGCAAATGTTGCTAATGAATATTTAATGAGTTTATTTATAATACATGGTGATGCAGAAGGAACAGGTGAAGGAGACCCTGTCCTCCGCCCCACAGAGCTGTCCTCATCCCAACCAGGAGAGAGCTGTCCTCATCCCAACCAGGACAGAGCTGTCCTCATCCCAACCAGGACAGAGCTGTCCTCATCCCAACCAGGATAGAGCTGTCCCCAACCAGGACAGAGCTGTCCTCATCCCAACCAGGACAGAGCTGTCCTCATCCCAACCAGGACAGAGCTGTCCCCAACCAGGACAGAGCTGTCCTCATCCCAACCAGGATAGAGCTGTCCCCAACCAGGACAGAGCTGTCCTCATCCCAACCAGGACAGAGCTGTCCTCATCCCAACAAGGACATGTATTCTGCTTATTACGGTTGTCCTCTGGTTTGAAGGTGAGGCATAACTACAGATTCTAGATTGTTCTTATGTCTTCAGTAATACGTTAACGTTAATCCCAGACAGCTTCCCCATCCCCTCTCTCTCTCTCTCTCCCTCTCTCTCTCTCTCTCTCTCTCTCTCTCTCTCTCTCTCTCTCTCTCTCTCTCTCTCTCTCTCTCTCTCCTCAGAGGTGAACATCATGTAATCATCCCCTCTGTCCTGCTGTCTAGCTCATATCCATGTTGGTGATCAGATGTGCTGATTCTAAATCGATCACGGCAGGAAATGACAGAATACTCCACCCCCGTGCAGCAAGAGCTCAGTGGTTGGTCAATGAAAGAGATCCTGCTGTCATCCAATCAGCTCCCTGAAACCCTGAAAACCACATCTGTTGGTGTTCAACCGTGTCATCAAGGCCTAGGCTGCCACCGCCTGTCTGTGACCAGGGAGGGAGGAAGAGCTGTGGTGTGATCCAGTAACAGCACCCTGGGGTCAGGGTAACACCTGGGGTCAGGGTAACACCTGGGGTCAGGGTAACACCTGGGGTCGGTGTAACACCTGAGGTGCAGGCTAATCCTCCGACCGCCAGAGAAAGGGAGAGCAAACGGACAATCAGGAGACTCCCCCAGAGGGACATGACTAAATGGATTACATTACAGAGTAGTGGTGTTGGTAGGCAGAGGAGAGGGAGGGAGGGAGAGGGGGAGTGGAGGAGGGAGGGAGGGAGAGGGGGAGTGAAAGAGGGAAGGAGAGGGAGGGAGAGGGGGAGTGAAGGAGGGAGGGAGGGAGGGAGGGAGAGGGGGAGTGAAAGACGGAAGGAGAGGGAGGGAGAGTGAAGGAGGGAGGGAGGGAGAGGGGGAGTGAAAAAGGGAAGGAGAGGGAGGGAGAGGGGGAGTGAAGGAGGGAGGGAGGGAGAGGGAGAGTGAAGGAGGGAGGGAGGGAGGGAGGGAGAGGGGGAGTGAAAAAGGGAAGGAGAGGGAGGGAGAGGGGGAGTGAAGGAGGGAGGGAGGGAGAGGGAGAGTGAAGGAGGGAAGGAGAGGGACCCTGCCAAGCCTTCGCTCCAGGCGGGCTGGTCGTCCATGCCTGGCTGACCGCCAACTCCCTCTACTTCCTCTAATCAATCCCTCCATACTCCCCTCCAACAACACTGATCAATACTATACTAGTCTCTCAGGTCCCTGCTGCTGTCAAAGGGTTAGGGTTACCCTAACCCTAACCCTAACCCTAACCCTAACCCTCTAATCAATCCCTCCATACTCCCCTCCAACAACACTGATCAATACTATACTAGTCTCTCAGGTCCCTGCTGCTGTCAAAGGGTTAGGGTTACCCTAACCCTAACCCTAACCCTAACCCTAACCCTAACCCTCTAATCAATCCCTCCATACTCCCCTCCAACAACACTGATCAATACTATACTAGTCTCTCAGGTCCCTGCTGCTGTCAAAGCATCACAGTCTTCAACCCCTTAGCCATGCTAGCCCTGTTAGCTATGCTAACCATGCAGTCATGCTATAATGGGTCTTTGGATTGAGACTGAATCTGTGACTTTGTATGTGTTCCCAGGGGGAATTGAACCCCCAACCTAAGCGTTGCTAGTACCAACTGAGCCCACCAGGGCCTGGTGAAGGGAGGGGCAGGGTCTGGAGTTAGATAGCTAGTTGAATGTTTCCTCTACATGCTCTGAGCGTTAATATTTTGCACATTAATGCGTTGAATTGCACAACAGGAATATCAAAGAGGAGAGTGTGTGAAGGAAGGCTAGTAACAGCGACATCAAGGCTGGCTGTGCTCCCTCCTGAAGGGCACTTCCTCTAATCTGCTTTCATTATATCCATGAACAATTGGAAGATATTCAAAGATGTCTTTTTTGAGTCCTGATTTTCCTCAGTAGTCATTTTCAAACATAGGCCACTCTAAGTCCCCTTTTTTTGATTTTCCACCAAAGCCTTTTCTTTGTGTTGAGGTATTGGATCTCCTTGCACCTCTAGGGCAGCTCTGTCACAGTGCTGGTCCTGGAACTCTGGGAGCTCCAATCACAAACACAGTTTCCCCCCTCCGCCACTTCCCCTCCGGCAGTACTCCACTTCCTGGCTAGATTAATATTCATAACGGAGCCGTTACGTCAGCTGACAGGACACCAGAGTGTGCTCCACATATGCAGAAAATGTGCATTAAAATTCTTCCCATGTCAGTGAAAGTGGCGGTCCAGCCTTCTGCTGTGACACAACCAGGAGAGTGCCTGTCCATGGGTCCTTAATGCACCCTGTCCCTTAAGGGGCTGTCCATCACACTGCCTGTTAGATACTGAATTCCATTTAGGAATGTCACTCTTTTACATATTCTAAACAGGCTGAACAGTTCCTGAAGGCAAAACCAGGTATGAAGGAATATCAACAACAATCTTACCTTTCAGATGATTAAGATTAGCCTTAAGGCCCCACTAAACTGTGTGTTGAGTTGTTAGGTTGTTTCAAGTCACGCCTGAATTTCACACATCAAATGGGATAGTGATTTCATACACGCATCCGTTTGCATCTGTTAGTTGATAGTTTGGAGGCCGGGGGCCTTACGCCATGACCATCCTGACGCATCCTGACCCAGGAAGTGACCCCTATGCCTCCCTAGGAGGGTGGATGCTGAGTGGGATGCTTGGGACAGCCAGACTCTGATGTCACCCCATTGAAGTTGAAATTTAAAACAGTTGAGGGTTATGGTTTAGGATAGGATCATCCCAAGGATCCCACTTAGCATGTGCCCCATGTTCCCATTTCTATTCTGCAGTGCTTGTAAGACTGAGTAGCTTACAGCTCTAAAGTAGCATTCTAGTATGTACCTCGGTGACAGGCTCTGCTCACAGCGGTCGAAGCGTGCAGTCGAAGGGTCTGTGGAGAGAGACTGCCTTTGGAATAGTCTTCCCATCAAAGCCTCAAATTTGGCCTTCATTAAGCCGATAGATTTGTTTTTAAAACAGACAACAACAAATACATCGCCATTGGCTGTACTTCACATCAATCATGTCCCACAGCCCCTCCCCCCCAGTGCTTGCACACCACATGTTTGTGATTGGGAGCTCCGCCTCACAGCTGTGAGATTCACTGAAATCAAATAATAACAAATACTTCACTCAGTAAATTCACTCCCACTAAGGCCAGGTTTGAGTCGTTGCACTATGTGCAATAGCCTGGGGACGAGGTTACCCTGGTGATGACTGAGTATTGTGATGACTCTCTGGTGCCCTCTGGTGGCTGGTTCCAGGAGGTGAGAGGAGAGAACACTACAGACTGAACGGCACTGAAGTCATACAGTACTGCACCCCATGACAGCAGAGTCACTTCCTATCTTCTAAAGACCTGTCTTTTTAGGGTACACCTGGGCTCCTCCTCCTCCTCTGCACCCCTGAACACCCTACATTACCACCCCTAACACCCTACATTACCACATCTTGGAATGAAACGTTTCTTCCTTTCTCCAGCACTGTGACTGCTGATGGCACTTGTTCTTATCAAAGATTTTTAAGATTTTACTATGACTGATATTGTATATAGTACAGTATATAGTAATATAGTATGTATAGTTCATTCACTTAGACAAATGTACTTATCGCAACCCTAACCCTGTGGATAAAAGCGTCTAAATTACTTCAGTGGAAAATGTACCTGATAACTACTGCTGCTAGAGTCTTCAATGACTGAACACTGGCACAGCACCAAGTCGACTCACTTTATTTCTTTCAAAAAGAAATGATTGGATTCAGTAAAAACATACATTACATAAAAAAAACATCACAGAGGAGATCATCAAAATAATGCCTGCTCTCCCAGACATACATGTGCTGAGAGAATCTTCCACAGCTGGATGTCTCACAGTACGGCCACCAACACCAGGAAGAAAAGCATCAATCACTCAGGAAACAATAAAACAATGTGTCCAACATGACAAAATATGGCCAGTTTGCGGGGGTGTATTTGAAACCAGAACAAATAGCCCGATTAAAAAAAGGTGTTTGGGGGGAACAGACAGCTACATCACTGACAGAGTAACAGAGTTCAGAACAAAGGTGGCCGTTAAAACTAAACCATCACAGGTGAGGCAGCGTCCTTCCAAGGGGGAGGTTTGTGGGCGTGGTCAGTGTGTTTCTGGACATGGCCTGGGTGTTTCTGGGCGGGGCCAGTGAATGTTCATGGGAATCCCTCTTGATTGGAAGTCTTATCTATCCGGCCTCATCATTCCCGGTCTGACGGACAACATCATTGGTCGAAGAGGCGGGCGCATCATGTGAGGTCCCGGCATCATCTGCATATGGCCTCCCATTGGTGGACGCATCCCTGGACCTGGAGGATGACATCACAGACACCGCATCAGCTGACTTGACTTGGTAAAGGTATTACCACACGTACGTTCAGGCACTAACACACATTAGGAACGACATTCTGAATATATAATACCACTAGAGGCCGGTGATGAAGACATCATGGTACTTGACCAGTCATATTACAGCAGCCATGAGACATTAACATACTGGTTGTAACTCTGCATACTTTAATGATACTCAGAGTAATTAACGTAAACAGTATATAACAGCAGGGTTCTCCCCAAACAATCTCAGGGTTTCTGTGCCACTATGTGAACATTTCAAGGCAAATTAAACTAGATATTTCGTAATGATAGTTGCTCTCTCTTTGATCACCAACATCATTGTTAAAAACTCATTTTAACATCAGCAACCACAGCTCACCTGGTCCCCCAGGCATCATACCGTGGGGCGGCGGTCCCATCATGGGCATCATGGGGGGACCACCCATCGGAGGGGTGGGCAACATCCCTGGACGCGGGGGGCCACCTAGGGGGTCAAAGTTCAAATAATTCTGAGTAACATTCCACAGCATTCTCAAAGAAAGACGTTGGAAGCATTTAAGCATTGAGTGTAGATAAGACCATCCATGGAGGTGAAGAGGATTGAGTTATTGGAACACTCACCACCTAGAGTGTCACGTGTTTGTGGTGGTTACCTAGCAACAACACTGGGATTGGCTACAAAATGAAGCATCGTCATTTATGCATTTTTGGCGACTTTATTCACGCTCGGCTCTGATTGGGTGAATGCCAGTTCCTCCAGCCTTAGCCACGCCTACAGGTGTTACACTAGAGAGTGGGACGTGTTCAGGGCCACCAGATAAACAGATGGAACTCATTTAGAAGGAAAGGAACATCTACTGGACCATGGAAATACAACAGGAAAAACAACACACTGAGCTTTCAGTCAAACACATTAGAACTGGACTTCCACAGTGCCCCCTCGACCCCCACAGGTACCCCCCCCACCTCCACCAGTACCCCCCGACCCCCACCTTCACCAGTACCCCCCCCCCCCCCACCAGCATCCCACCTCCCCAGTACACCCCCCACCTTCACCAGTACCCCCCCCCCCCCCCCCAGCATCCCACCTCCCCAGTACCCCCCCCACCTCCACCAGTACCCCCCCCACCACCTCCCCAGTACCCCCCCCACCTGGTGTCTTACCGATGTTGGGAGGAGGGAGCAGCGGTCCGCCGGGGGGCGGGGCTCCAGGGAACGGCGTGGGAGGAATCTTCCCCTGCTGGAACGCCGCCGCTGAGGAGAGGAACAGACCAACGTTAAGGCGTGTTCTAATGTTATACCCCCCCACGGCCCGGTTCTCTACCTGCAGCTCTCCCCTGGCCCTGCGGACCACATCACAACAAACACATTCTCAGACATCATTTATTTTGTGTATAATGTGCGTTTTGTATCTGCACATAGTCTGAGTAGACACAGCTGCAACTGTCAGAAGCGTAGCATCCCAGACGACAGGTGAGCAGACCAGACCAGGGGACCAGACCAGCCCAGATGACAGGGGTCCAGATCAGACGACATGTGAGCAGACCAGATCAGACGACAGGGGACCAGACCGGGACAGGGGACCAGACCGGGACAGGGGACCAGACCAGCCCAGGGGACAGGGTACCAGACCAGCCCAGGGGACCAGGCCGGGACAGGGGACCAGACCAGCCCAGGGGAGAGGGGACCAGACCAGCCCAGGGGAGAGGGGACCAGACCAGCCCAGGGGAGAGGGGACCAGACCAGGACAGGGGACCAGACCAGCCCAGGGGAGAGGGGACCAGACCAGGGTCTAACGCATGTTTACTTCATATCTGCTTACTTGTCTTATCGATGAGGCTCTGCGCCTGCTCCTCCATCCATTTCTGGTAGTAATCTTTTACATTTTCTTTATGTTTTCGCCCGCTGCAGTGGGTCTTTCTCACCGAAGGCTGTCCGGGTTAACATGCAACAGAAGAGCGTGGTGAGATTCCCAGCAGCTGAGGTGTGTCTCCTCATCCTAGACTACAGCTAGTTGGAACAGAGGCTTCACACAAACACACAAAAACATCAAGAAAAACACAAAAAAACACTGCAGAACGGGATAAAACATCTCTCCTGGTGACTGATTTTACAGCCAGCAGGTGGGATTGAGGAAGCGGGTGTTCTGTGGACAGAAGCCTCGGCTTTCAGCCTCCATGCGTCTCCACGCCGCCGAGCCACGAACCCTCCTGTTACAGGGTTCAAACGCAGGCAGGCGGGCGGGTCTTACCGAGTCGTGGGTGAGGTAGGTGTCGCAGTAGTCACAGTAGAACCTGCGGGACGAAACAACGTCAGCTTCAATCCAACAACGGAGCCTTGCTGCTAGGCTAGCAGGCGAGCTAGCTCCCCGTCTCGGTCCGTTAGCTAGGCCTTTTCTCGACCACGAGTTTCAAAATACTTTCAATTTGAACACGTGTGTGTAGTGTAACAGGGGAACACGTGTGTGTAGTGTAACAGGGGCCGAGGTCACTGAGGTCGTGTTTAACAGAGATGATCAGAGATCGATACTTACTTCGGCATATTTCTCGCGCTACGCTTGTTGGAGGAGCGGTTCCTGTGCGCTCGTCAGTCGTCCGCGTTCCGCTGCGGTTGTTCAACAATGGTTCCGCCTCCGACGGAGGACTGTTACCGAGCACCACGGAACACTGAAATGCAACGCGGTACGCTTCCCTTTGACAAATATGCCGATCTCTATATTCTAATATTCCCAATATTAACCAATATCTATATGTTCATGTTGTTCAATCAAGGGCCACTCACATACACACAACAATGGGCTAATGTGTTGCATTTACTTGAACAGTCACGACACAAAGACGAGCAGAGAACCGTCTCTGATTCTGGAGGTTGAATCGACCGAACAAAGACACTCATAAAAACAGTCTCGAAACAGTCGTTTCTCTGGGTTCTTTAGGCTGAGTGAGGAGCCAATGAGAAGGCGAGTTCGAATAGCAACAGATGACGTGAGACCAAACATCGTGACGCAGAGTGACGTTAGGTTGCGGCGACGTCACGCGTCACGCGTCGCCAGGGAAACCTGGAACCACGGCGCTCCGCCCAGTGGGCGGGGCTGGCCGGGAGCGACCGGTGACGTCGTGAAATGAAAGAACCAATAGAAACGTCACAGAAACGTTCCACTGGCGATTAAGAAGAAGAGGAAACGGAAAAGGACTGAAACGTTTTGTCGTTTTAAATGTTGTTTCTCAACGAGTCACTTCACCTACGACAGGAACACCGACGACTTAAACCAGGGTTGGACTGACTGTTGGGTTTGTGCTCCTCCACCCCTCCTCTCCTCCATCCCTCCTCTCCTCCTCTCCTCCACCCCTCCTCTCCTCCACCCCTCCTCTCCTCCACCCCTCCTCTCCTCCATCCCTCCTCTCCTCCTCTCCTCCACCCCTCCTCTCCTCCACCCCTCCTCTCCTCCTCTCCTCCACCCCTCCTCTCCTCCTCTCCTCCTCTCCTCCACCCCTCCTCTCCTCCACCCCTCCTCTCCTCCTCTCCTCCACCCCTCCTCTCCTCCTCTCCTCCTCTCCTCCACCCCTCCTCTCCTCCTCTCCTCCTCTCCTCCACCCCTCCTCTCCTCCTCTCCTTCACCCCTCCTCTCCTCCTCTCCTCCTCTCCTCCATCCCTCCTCTCCTCCATCCCTCCTCTCCTCCTCTCCTCCATCCTGCCTCCAACAGAAAACTCTGTCCTTCCGGTCCACGCCCATGCTGACGTCAGGCACCGCCCCCTGGGCGAAAGGGCGTGTTTAGAGCGCGGCC
>NC_139658.1:26248677-26251177 GCF_951799395.1 Argentina silus | reverse complement strand
AACTGTTTGGCAGTTGGTGGGTTAATGACTCAACAAGGGGAACATGTTCTGAAGTGCTGTTTTCCTTATTCTGTTAACTGTGTGTGTGTGTGTGTGTGTGTGTATTTCTATTTCTCCAGGGTATTCACGGACCCTACCCCTTTGGACAGAGTTAGGCAGACAGAGACCAGCAGGGGAGGCTGACAGGGAGGAACTGTTGTTTCATATGGACTCTGACAACCCTCTCCCCTGCACCAGCCCTGCCCTGTCCACACACACACACACACACACACACACACACACACACACACACACACACACACCCCCACACACACACACACCATCGACGGTGAGGACAACCTGGCCCTGCTCTACACACACACACACACACACACACACACACACACACCATCGACGGTGAGGACAACCTGGCCCTGCTCTACACACACACACACACACCATCGACGGTGAGGACAACCTGGCCCTGCTCTACACACACACACACACACCATCGACAGTGAGGACAACCTGGCCCTGCTCTACACACACACACACACACACACACACACACACACACACACACACACCCACACACACACACACCATCTACACTAAGGACAACCTGGCCCTGCTCTACACACACACACACACACACACACACACACACACACACCATGGACAGTGAGGACAACCTGGCCCTGCTCTACACACACACACACACACACACCATGGACAGTGTGGTGGACCTGGATGCTGTTCCTCCCGTACCAACACAGCATCAACACCTGAGAGGGGGGCGTGTGAGAGATACATAAACAGATATACAACTTAGTTTTTTTCTTTCCTGTTTTTTTGCCGTTAAGTCGGTACTGATGAGCTGAACGGAGGAAATGATGAACCTTCAGAGAGAGAGAGAGAGTTGAGAAGAAAGCCATCTAAATCTGTTTTGCCTGTTGGGTGATTGTAGATTTTGAATCAAAGTCTATGTATCCTGAGGTGTGTGTGTGTGTGTGTGTGTGTGTGTGTGTGTGTGTGTGTGTGTGTGTGTGTGTGTGTGTGTGTGTGTGTGTGTGTGGGTTGTGAATGGTTTCCTTTTGGATTTTATGAAACATGACCTAGGGTAAATTGTTGTGTCAATGTAAACATCTTAAGTAAATGAAGCAAAATGTTTTTTAACTTTTCTTCTGCAGATGTTTCAGTAATTAGGAAAGGTCTATAGAAGGAAAGGTCTATACAAGGAAAGGTCTATAGAAGGAAAGGTCTATACAAGGAAAGGTCTATAGAATGAAAGGTCTATAGAAGGAAAGGTCTATAGAAGGAAAGGTCTATAGAAGGAAAGGTCTATACAAGGAAAGGTCTATAGAAGGAAAGGTCTATAGAAGGAAAGGTCTATAGAAGCATGTGAATTCAGATGAGGTGAGGCAGTGAGTTGGGAAGCTGCCTCGCCCCGTACAGAAGCTCTGCTACACTAAACAGCCTCTATTCAGTGGCACGTCTACCTGTTCACAGCCAGCAGGTGGCGCTGTCAATCAGACCATCAAATCAACCTCGCTCTGAGAAGACGTCGGCCCTTCCTCAATTGTTAGAATTTTAATTCTTTCTTTCCTCTCCTCTGGCCTCTGCTTACTTCCTTCACTCACTTCCTTCTCAATAAGCATCAGAGGAGAATATCTAAGGGGAGGGGCCTAGATGACGTCCGGAGGAGGGAGGAGAGGATGGAAGGGATGGAGTTTCTAACCGTTGAGAAAGTTCCCATGTCAGACGCCTCACAGACAAGGACATTGTTATCTGTTGTAGGGAGAGGTGTCTGTCTGTCCTAGGTGTGTGTTGAGTCTGTCTGACTCCTAGGTGTGTGTTTGGAGATGTGTGAGTTGCGTTAGGCTGCTGTTCAGTGCTGTTCTCCAGACGTTTACAAGTGGTGGTTTTCTTTCTTGAGGCAGTGTGGGCCTCAGGCATGTTGTGTGTAGTACCCCCATCTCCCCCTCAGCCCCCCCCCCCCCCCCCCCCCCCCACTGTCAAACTAACTCAGTTGGTTGACATATTTTCATTTGGTTTGAATACACTTTTCAAACCTGAAATGTGGTATAATCTGCTTATTGTGCAATGCTTGTAAAACTGAAAGATACTGTAATGACACACGTTCATGATTGTTTACAAACGTACGTACAGTGATGCTGAGAGGAGATCATGTGATTTGTTCGCTGTCTGAGTTGATGTTGTTCAGGCCTTCACCTCAACGTTCACCTCAACGTTCCCCAGGGTTTCTGATATTAGAGACATTGTTAGGCTGTTGGGATCTGGATGGAATCCACCGACAAGTATCTATCTTAAAGGGACACTTCACCGTTTTTTAACCACATGTTGATTTTCTCCAGCACCATGCCAGCATTTCCAGAAGTGAGACCGGTGATGGTCGACTGTGTTCTGGAGTGAAGAAGATAAGAGAAAAGCTCCTAAGAAAATGACCCCTAGGATGTCACTGGGGGTCATTATTTAAACAAAAAGAATAGTGTTCTGGAGA
>NC_139658.1:26216177-26243677 GCF_951799395.1 Argentina silus | reverse complement strand
TGAAGGTGATGGAGAGGAATGCTCCAGGCCTTCTTTCAAGGCAGCATCAGACCAGAACTATGAAGACCTGGCCTTGTCTCAGCTGGTGCATGACTGGTTGTTGTCTGGTTATGGCCTGGTTGCTGCCTGGTTGCTGCCTGGTTGTGGCCTGGTTGTGTTCTGGTTGCTGCCTGGTTATGGTCTGGTTGTTGTCTGGTTGCTGCCTGGTTGCTGTCTGGTTGTTGTCTGGTTGTGGTCTGGTTGTTGTCTGGTTGCTGTCTGGTTGTTGTCTGGTTGTGGTCTGGTTGCTGTCTGGTTGTTGTCTGGATGTGGTCTGGTTGTGGTCTGGTTGTGGTCTGGTTGCTGTCTGGTTGTTGTCTGGACGTGGTCTGGTTGTTGTCTGGTTGCTGCCTGGTTGCTGTCTGGTTGCTGTCTGGTTGTTGTCTGGTTGTGGTCTGGTTGTGGTCTGGTTGCTGCCTGGTTGCTGTCTGGTTGTTGTCTGGATGTGGTCTGGTTGTTGTCTGGATGTGGTCTGGTTGTTGTCTGGTTGCTGCCTGGTTGCTGTCTGGTTGTTGTCTGGATGTGGTCTGGTTGTTGTCTGGTTGCTGCCTGGTTGCTGTCTGGTTGTTGTCTGGTTGCTGCCTGGTTGCTGTCTGGTTGCTGCCTGGTTGCTGTCTGGTTGTTGTCTGGATGTGGTCTGGTTGTGGTCTGGTTGTGGTCTGGTTGTGGTCTGGTTGTGGTCTGGTTGTGGTCTGGAGCTGCTGGGGTAAATTGAGGAAATGGCTCAAGAATAAATATTGGAGAGATAGCGATCAGTAATGTGATCCTGTTACAGGGGAGGCTGGTTGAGGTAGAAATTGGAGGATGGGTTCTTCACAATGATCACATTTTCTGCCTCCACCAGCCTCCCCTGTCCTGCTAGTAATGTGTAAGACTTGAATAACATCCATTTCCAGTACTGATTAAAGGGATAGTTCACTATTTGAAATCTTCTAGTCAGATGTATGTCTGTGGTAACATGTTCCCTCATCTCTCTCTGGTAATGAGTCCAGAAACCCAGAAGCTCCCAGAAGCACATTTCTCCTGGAGAGTTGTCAACCAATATTCCTGACTGACAAGCAAACCAATTACTGCTGGATTATCCGTCATGGTTTAATTAATAATTATGCAATTAAAGCATGTAATGTACCTTTTCATGCTTGATTTGATAACAACATATAATCGCTAATTGTTTCCATAATTTCCCCTAAGTTCCCATAGCACCCGACCCAAAACTTGGGCTCCTTTATTTTACCACAACCTCCTCCGCTGGGCGGTGGCGTCATAGAATGAAGAGCAGTCGCAGGCTCTTCATCAGCTGTTCTCCTCATAGACACAGTCAGAATCATTCAATATCATTCCCAAGCAGCAGGGGAGGTTGGTCCATTGAGAAGGAGGAGGATGGTTCTCCCTTCAAATTTGGGAAAATAAAATGCAATAAAAACCATACATATTTTTAGGTATTTTTTTATTTTTGGTTATTTTTGGTTCCTAGACAATGTTTGAAACAAGCTTTTCCACCTGTGCTGTAAGTCTCCCATCCTCCTCCCTCTCCAGCCCCACGAGGCAGATCAGCTTCTCATCGGCCCCTCAAGGTACTTCACCGTTTGACAATTGGAATCCTGACAGACTTTCTCCCCCGTCCTCTCCTCCCCCGTCCTCTCCTCCCCCGTCCTCTCCTCCCCCGTCCTCTCTGTCCTCTCCTACACCCCTCCCAACCATGAGAATGTTATTCTAAACTAGAAAGCAAAGACAAGGTCAAAAGAGCTACAAGCCATAACTGTACAACTGCCATGCAAATCTGTCCAGATGGATGGGATGTGGGCGAAGCCAAAAGCAAACAAGAGAGAGGGCGAGAGAGGGAGGGAGAGGGAGAGAGAGAAAGAGAGAGGGAGGGAGGGAGAGGGAGAGAGAGAGAAAGAGAGAGGGAGGGAGGGAGAGGGAGAGAGAGAAAGAGAGAGGGGAAGAGGGAGAGAGAGAGAGGGAAAGAGGGAGAGAGAGAGAGACGGAAAGAGGGAGAGGTGGAATGATCCACAGTGACAGGAGTATTTTGTTACAGCATTGTTTATGGTTATCATATATATATACATACGCACGCACGCACACACCCCCCCCAAAGAGAGTAGGCCTGCATGGTTAACATGCATGGTGATTATGAAACCCGTGGATTTGTATTGGTGTGTCTGTTTAACTGTACAAACACACGCCATGCTCAGCCAGTCAGGTCTGCCCTCTGAGGCCTCAGACACACCCTCCCCATATCTCCCCATCTCCCATCTCTCCATTCTCCCACCGCTGATGATATCTCACCCCCGCTCTCACCCCCTCTCACCCCCGGAGTGAGCTGCCAACTCTCATCATTACTCAATGTAATCAAATCAAATTGTATTCGTCACGTACATCGCGTAGTGAAGTGCTTTGGGATCTTTGGGATCTTTGGGATCTTGCACAAACAGTCAACAGTCAACAACAATTGGGGCTCATCTATTACTCTGTTATCTATTGAGACCCTAACCTGTTAAACATGTCATTACAATCCTGAAATGGAATTATCTTCAAGAGCTGCTACATTTAGGATCTCAGTGAAACTGTTTAAATGAGGAAGACATGAATACCTGGAATACAAAGAAAGAGACCTAAGCAGCTCATAATCATTAGAACCACCTGTTTGACCATAATAATAATATATGCCATTTAGCTGACGCTTTTATCCAAAGCGACTTACATTGCAGTGAGTGCATTTCAGTATATATGGTCCCAGCGGGAATCAAACCCACAACTTAGACTGGTTAAGTTTAGGCATTAACTTAGACTGGTTAAGTTTAGGCATTAACTTAGACTGGTTAAGTTTAGGGGAAGTTGTCAGAGGAAGGCATAAAAACGTAGTGTCAGCGTGATTCAAACCAGCAAGTCGGGTGGTTTCTGGGTAAGGGTTAGGGTAAGGGTTAGGGTTAGGGTTAGGGTAAGGGTTAGGGTTAGGGTTAGGGTAAGGGTTAGGGTTAGGGTTAGGGTTAGGGTTAAGAGTTAAGGGTAAGGGTTAGGGTTAGGGTTAGGGTTAGGGTAAGGGTTAGGGTTAGGGTTAAGAGTTAAGGGTAAGGGTTAGGGTTAGGGTTAAGAGTTAAGGGTAAGGGTTAGGGTTAGGGGTAAGGGTTAAGGGTAAGGATAAGGGTTAGGGTTAAGAGTTATGGTTAGGGTTAGGGGTTAGGGTTAGGGTTAGGGTAAGGGTTAGGGTTAGGGTTAGGGTAACCCAACGTTTTTCCAATCTTCTATTGTCCAATTTTGGTGAGCCTGTGCGAATTGTAGCCTCAGTTTCCTGTTCTTAGCTGACAGGAGAAGCACCCAGTGTGGTCTTCTGCTGCTGTAGCCCATCTGCTTCAAGGTTCGACGTGTTGTGCGTTCAGAGATGGTCTTCTGCATACCTTGGTTATAACGAGTGGTTATTTGAGTTACTGTTGCCTTTCTATCATCTCGAACCAGTCTGGCCATTCTCCTCTGACCTCTGGCATCAACAAGGCATTTTCTCCCAGAGAACAGAACTGCCGCTCACTGGATATTTTCTCTTTTTCGGACCATAAACCCTAGAGATGGTTGTGCGTGAAACACGTTCAAAGTCACTTAAATCACCTTTCTTCCCCATTCTGATGCTCGGTTTGAACTTCAGCAGGTCGTCTTGACCAGGTCTACATGCCTAAATGCATTGAGTTGCTGCCATGTGATTGGCTGATTAGATATTTGCGTTACCGAGCAGTTGAACAGGTGTACCTAATAAAGTGGCCAGTGAGTGTATATATATATATAATTATTTATTAATATTATATATATATAATTTTATTTTTGCATATTTGTAAAGCACTTTGTAACACTGTTCTAAAGGTGCTACATTGTTATTGTACTAGCAGAGCTGAGGAAGGATCTCCTGAGGGGTGTGGAGGTGTGGAGGTGTGTGTTAGCGCCCGGGGCCCAAGCCTGAGGTCAGCTCTCACACACACACTGGGAACAAAAGTAAACAATGCAGCCCTATAAATACAACCTGCAGTCAATGGAGCTGGAATTCCTTCACACAGACACACACACACACTCTCACTCTCACTCACGACCCACCAGAGCAGAGCAGAGCAGAGCAGAGCACAGCAGGTATTGTGTCCCAGACAGCGCTGTGCTCCAGGGCTGCACCTCACTGAGCCTCCCTCACAGACAGCCTCCCTCACAGCCTCAGAGGCAGTGGCCTCTCCAGTCCTCTGCTGTTACCTGCTGCCTGCAGCCTCTCCAGAGCCACCAGCACCAGAACCAGCACCAGAACTAGAACCAGCACCAGAACCAGAACCAGAACCAGAACCAGAACCAGAACCAGCACCAGAACCAGCACCAACACCTGCAGACTGCAGAGTCCGGTCTGGGATAACCTCTGACCCGGGTCCAGCCTGCTGGAGTCAGCACCAGGACACTAAACTGCATCTGATCTGAGTCACTCAGCGCTGCCCACCCCGCCCTGCGACCGCCCTGCTTCTGGACCGAGGTAAGGACAGGGGTACACACCGTCGTCTCTAGTTCTGATAGGGTCTGTCTATGTGCAGGCTAACCCTAACCCTAACCCTAACCTCTAACCCTAACCCTAACCCCTAACCCGAACCTTAACCCTAACCCTAACCCCTAACCCTAATTCTGACATGAAGATGGTTCCCCGCTTGTGGTGTTTTCAGATGCATTAGTCATATCAGTATCCAATCACACATGTGATCAGAGCCTGACAGCCGGTTAAAGGTGCGTTGAAGGAACCTGTCATTATCTGGGTTCATCTCCCTGGTGGCGGGCCAGCAGTGCAGGTGTGGGAGCTCGCTGTTGCTTGGCTGCTGGCCCAAACCATAACATGACAGCATAGAGCAACAGAAATAACCCCCCCAACCCCCCCCCCCCCCCCCACACACACACACACACACACTCCGCCTGCGCCGCCGGATACAGGTGCTTGATTGGCACAATAATCCAAATAATCCTCATTTTTCCATGATGAATTGCCAGCCACAAGATAATCAAATGTTTAAATGCCACGGTCTGGCAATGGGACCTGGCCAGGTGCCAACACACCTGTACCACCACTGCCAACGACATGACGACCTGACGATCCCAGAATAGCAACAAGAAAGTAAAAACCCACTAATTCTACTTAATGCTGTAAGACGTTTTCACACTTACTGGACCTGACCTCTGAGCCTGGATAAACATGGCGTCCCTCTTTGACACCCAGAAACGTGCAGTTCTGTATAGTTGTATTAGTTAACGTTCATATTTGAAGGGGATTTCACAGCTGAAATGAACACATAATGGGTTAGGGCTGGTTATAGTATCAGAATATCTCCTCCCATCTGCTGTACATGTAGTAGAGGGGGTTTGGAAGCAGACATCTTGTGATGAGGTAGCGCTGCCTGAGACATAACACATACTAGTGTCTCTTGGCTTAATGGTAGACGCTTGGGTCTTCCATGTGGAGACCTGGGTTCAAACCCTGTCTGTCACATACATGCTGTCACCTGAAGTTCCAGTAAGTGTGACTGGTAATAAGCATGTGGAGGTTACAGCTGGTCCATGTCTCTCCTCCAGAGACCGGTTCAGACCTGGTTAGACTTCCAGGTAACAAATGAATGAAAATGATGCAATATCTCCTCTGAAATGTGTTAATTACAGAACAGTTCTCGGTATGAACATTCAATGATCAGTCCATCGATCATTCTCACCTTTTCACACACACATACGCCAGTGATCAATAAACAGGTTGAATCTCATAATTAAGCATTGTTGCAGAGTTGCTATGAGTTGTTCTTCAGAGTTTAATATGTTCTTTCTGTTCAGTTTGACATCCGGTGTACAGACACCTTCATTATTCACATACACACATATTGTAAAATGGGCTTGTTAATTTCAATATGTGTCAATAATTGACAACAGCTGTAGTTTGTCCAGTTCTTTATGATGTAAGGCCTCGTATCAGACACCTGGTCTGTCTGTCATCTCCGCCTGACAATAAAACAGTCCAGTGAGAGTCAGAAGGCTAGATAAGGCTTTTGGCTCCTTCTCTAAGCTAGAAGAATACTTCCCCCAGAGAGCAGCAGGTGTTGCTGGGTATTATCTCCTCATGTTGGGCCAGAAGCTACACTGGAGAAACTCAATCTCTGTTTCCTGTTGGTCTTGGAAAGACTTTTTTCTTTCATTCGTTGGTCCAAGTTTTCCCATGAGAAACAATAACAAAGGATCCCTGAGGATCAACATCTCACACAGCAAACAGTCACGCCTGAATATACACACTTCTGGAACTCCAAAACCAAACAACGGACAAGGGAGCCCTTTCTTGGGAAGAGCAGAGGGGATGGACCTGGGGAGGCTGGTGGAGATAGAAATCGGAGGACGGGCTCAGATTACTACCTTCACCAGCCTCCACTGGATAAACTCAATGAGTGTTGGTGAACATTAGATATTGTCATCATATCTGTATAAAGTATGATTATGCCCAATCTTATAATTTTGGTGAAATACCAAGCAGGATATACATGAGAGATCAACCCTAATTTAACCGTAACCCTAACCCAACCCTAACCCTAACCCTAACCCTAATCCTAACCCAACCCAACCCAACCCAAATTCAACCCTAACCTAGCCCTAGCCCTAACCCTAACCCTAACCTGACCCTAATCCTAACCTAACCTAACCCGAACCTAACCCTAAACCTAACCTAACCCTAACCCAACCTAACCCTAACCCTAACCCTAACCCTAACTCTAATCTGACCCTAATCCTAACCTAACCTAACCCGAACCTGACCCTAATCCTAACCTAACTGGCGGTGGCGATGGGGGTGGGGGTGGGGGTGGTGGTGGAGGTGGGGGTGGGGGTTGGGGGTGTGTCTGAAATATTAGTACTATTTTCAAGGCCAGAATGTTTCAGCGCAACCGATGACACCTGACCTGCTGAATGTCATAAACAGGCCTCCACTCCACCACACACCCGGTCATTTCACCTGTTACCACGGCCACAGACGGACACTATGCCTGCGTTGGACTTGTGTCTGTTTTGCCTTAGTTGAAAATAGAGCCCTAAATATCTCAGGGGAGGCTGATGCTCTGATTTCTACCTCCACCAGCCTCCTCTGGTATGTCTCCATAGAGGAAATGTCACACAAAGGCCAGTCCTGAGTTACAAAGACCGTCTGAGTATCAAGCTGCGATGGCAAGAATGCACAACAGAGTTGGTTACCAGGGGCGATGCCTGTGTAGACGGCCCTTCCACTGTGGGCCTATAAGGCTGACCTGGCAGCAAATGGAGCTGAGGCTAATTCTCCTGAAATGAATATGAGCCTCTTGACCAAACTCATTTGGGGATCAGTCAGGATCTTAATCCTCTCCCTGCAGAGCATGTTTGAGCCTCTTCTTCTGTCCTCTCTCCTTTTGGAGAAAGCTAATATGGCTACATTTGCCGGGCTAATGGGCTTAGCGGCAGCTGTTGCAGAGGAGAGGGGAGCACCGCAGGCCACCTTTAATCTGACTCCATCAGGAGGGGAAGGCCAGTGGGTGATCCTAGGAGCCTTTACGGGAAATGTTTGAGATAAAAGGAGGAATGAGAGGGGTGGGGGGGGGGGACAGAGAATAGAGAGAGGAGGACTCTCTCCTGGAGAGGATAGCTTCATTTCCTTCAGGGCTGTATGTCGCTCTGGGACTGATTCAACACACAGAGGACACACCACAACCCCTAACCCTAACCCTAACCCTATACACCACAACCCCTAAACCTAGTCCTAACCCTAACCCTAACCCTAACCCTAGCCCTAACCCCAACCCTAACCCATACAGAGGATACACCACAACACCTAACCCTAACCTTCACACTCACCCTAACCCTAACCCTAACCCTAACCCTAACGCACATCCTGGTCTGCTGTGAAAACGAGATCATACCAAGAGGAAACAGAAATGAACAGACAGGCTGACGGGAGACGGTGAAGGCTGTTTCTGGGTGCTGTGCTATCAGAATAGTTTTATCAGTTGAATACAAACAAACACACGTAACAAACACCCTGGAACCCTGCTGAGGGAGAGCATGCGTCTTTTACCAGAACACAGATAACAGCCCTGTCCCTCCCACCCCCCAGCCCTGTCTCTCCTGCCCCCCAGCTGTGACGGTACCCCGCCCCGCATGCTGGCCCTGAGTTTACACAACCAGCGCCACAGCTGACACCAGTCAATGTTGACTTTTACCTGTGATAAAATGTCAATTGCAGAATTGCACCTGTAATAAAATGTATGCTTCACATCTGAAATAGCAAAAAAAAACGAGGGCCAGATTGTACACGGAGTGACGATAGAAATACGCCCCTAAAGAACATAGAGAACCCTGAGCAGAACCGGCGCCCGGCGCCACGCCTGAGAGAGGTGTCTTTTCCTCCCTTTGATTTGATTAAAACCTCCAGCTGGTGGCCGGGCCGGAGGGCCGTGGAGATGCCACGTTGAAAGCCAGGCCGGCGCCCGCGGTCCTCCGGGTCACCCGCCCCCATGGCTCGGCCCATTCTGGCCTGCTGACCCGCACGTAAGCCACTCAGTCAGATCCACTCCAGCCCGGGCCCTGCGGTGCTGTTCAGTCACTCTCTTCAGGGTCATTCCCCCGGCATCGTCCCTTGGCTCAGGACACGTTTAAAGAGACTCAGTTAACTCTGTCTCACCTCAGTCCTGCTCTGACGACCCACGCCTGACGCTTCTCTGAAGGAGCCTCTCAGAGAGATGAAAGTGTTGGATGTTTAGCAGCCAGAGTTTTGAGGCGCAACGGGATAAACAGTAGTTTCTCAAAGGTAGGGTGATTTTGTATTCATGTCAGGAATGACTTAATAATTAATAATAAAACTAAATACTAGACTTTTTCTTTTGGATACATGAACTTGAATTGGATGCATGAAATAGTCGAATGATTGCGTCTGGTGATTAAGACTCGCATGAAGAAAATGTTGTTTACTGTTAGTCAGCAGAAACGGGACAGGTCGTTGTGTGTGTCAGAGCTCTGTGCTGCAAGGCTGAGCAGGAACCCTTTAGTTTAATACATATAAGACTCTGGTGCACTTAAACCCCATGTTGGATTTCAGTGTTTCAACATCTGAGCTGTATGAGTTTGGTCAATGCAGCCTCCTGTCCTCTCCTCTAACTGAACCAGCTCTTATTTTAGTCATATTTAATCTTTCAATCAGTTAAATGTTTTGTTGGTCATTAAACTCTAGAAAAAAGTCATTTCTCTCCCTCTGCCCTGATCAGGAAGCAGTCATGTCCAGTCCGGTGGAGAGTCTTCCAGAGAGGCTGTTCTCCCACCGTGGCCTGCCAGAAAGCTCCCTGGGCAGGCTGGAGCGGGATGAGCAGGTCGGGGAGGCCTGGGACCTGGGCGTGGAGGAGGAGGACACCAAGCCCCGTCTGGAGGCCCTGGAGCGAGGCCTCTACCTGTCCTGCTATGACATGCTCTTCACTGAGGACACGGCTTGGCTGGTGAAGGTGACAGAGATGTCCCCGGTCCTGACCCAGACCCTGACCCAGGCCCAGGCCCAGGCCCAGGCCCAGGCCCAGGCCCAGGCCCAGACCCTAGCCCAGGCCCTGAGTGGCCCCCAGCCCCGGGGAGAGCTGGCCCAGCAGGGGGAGCCAGAGCAGTGCCCCGTGATCGACAGCCAGGGCCAAGGCCTGGGGCTGGGCGCCGGGCTGCAGGAGCCCGAGGAGGAGCGCTCCCTGGAGCAGGTGCAGAGCATGGTGGTGGGGGAGGTCCTGAAGGACATCGAAACGGCCTGCAAGCTGCTCAACATCACCCCAGGTAGGCTCCTCCCACCACACCACCTGACCTGCCTCTCCAAGGAGAACACAGACTCCAGGGGAACCGCTGACCCTGACCCTGACCTTGACCCTGACCCTAACCCTAACCCTAACCCTGTCCCTAACCCTAACCCTAACCCTGTCCCTGACCCTGACCCTGACCCTAACCCTAACCCTGTCCCTGACCCTGACCCTAACCCTAACCCTGACCTTGACCCTGACACTAACCCTGACCCTGACCCTGACCTTGAACCTGACCTTGACCCTGACACTAACCCTAACCTTGACCCTGACCCTGACCCTGACCTTGACCCTGACCTTGACCCTGACCCTGACCCTGACCCTGACCCTGACCTTGAACCTGACCCTAACCCTACATGAGCTTGTCCTCTGATCTCTCCCTCCACCAGCCTCCCCTGGTACAGGAACCATATGTGTTACACAATACAATGTAAACATTAGTAGTAAAACAGTTACCAACAGTAACCAACCAGCATGTCACTGAGTCAGAGAGTTCATCTACAGCGTTTCTAAAAACCACAGATACCAGGCTGTAATGGTAATTCAGCAGATGACAGATGGTTGAATTATGTCTCCTTGACGCAGCGTCTGTTTGCCTGCTCCAGGATGTCTTTAATCCTGGCTGTTGGGTTGGGGATAGGAGTTGAGGAACACAGGACAGGGTGAGGTCTGTACACTGGCAAAGCAAACACAGAGCCTCCGTCACACCCTGACATCTCCCAGCGGTGAGGTGACATGGAGCGCTTAACCAACTGAAGACATCAGTCCAGAGGCAACCCTCCCTGTGCTAACCCTCCCCCACCCTCCCTAACCCTCCCTAACCCTCCCCCACCCTCAGGGTGGTTGTGTGTTAGACCCTACAGAGTGGAGCTCAGGGTTGGTGTGTGTTAGACCCTACAGAGTGGAGCTCAGGGTTGGTGTGTGTTAGACCCTACAGAGTGGAGCTCAGGGTTGGTGTGTGTTAGACCCTACAGAGTGGAGCTCAGGGTTGGTGTGTGTTAGACCCTACAGAGTGGAGCTCGGGGAACGTCCAGAAGTGGCTGCTGTGGACAGAGCATCTGTACCGGCTCCCCCAGGCCGGGAAGGCCTTCCAGGAGCTCACGGGGAGGGACCTCTGCAACATGAGTGAGGAGGACTTCCGCCTGCGCTCGCCTCAATGTGGCGACACACTGCACGCCCATTTGGACATCTGGAAGTCAGGTGAGTTAGCTGTGTGTTAGTTAGCTGTGTGTTAGTTAGCTGTGTGTTAGTTAGCTGTGTGTTAGTTAGCTGTGTGTTAACCATGTGTTAGTTAGCTGTGTTTTAGTTAGCTGTGTGTTAGTTAGCTGTGTGTTAACCATGTGTTAGTTAGCTGTGTGTTAGTTAGCTGTGTGTTAGTTAGCTGTGTGTTAACCATGTGTTAGTTAGCTGTGTGTTAGTTAGCTGTGTGTTAACCATGTGTTGGTTAGCTGTGTGTTAGTTAGCTGTGTGTTAACCATGTGTTAGTTAGCTGTGTGTTAGTTAGCTGTGTGTTGGTTAGCTGTGTGTTAGTTAGCTGTGTGTTAACCATGTGTTGGTTAGCTGTGTGTTAGTTAGCTGTGTGTTAACCATGTGTTGGTTAGCCGTGTGTTAACCATGTGTTGGTTAGCCGTGTGTTAGCCGTGTATTAGCTGTTTTTTTCCTGAGAAGAGTACAGATGTTATTCTCTAATTTATTGACTCTTCCTATATTTCTCTCTCTCTCTCTCTCTCTCTCTAGCTGCCTGGATGAAGGAGCGGTGTTCAGTTGGGGACAGTAAAATAACTGGTATGTTTGGCTTTTTTAAAAGATGAGGCCTCACAACTATTCCAGCTCAACACCAATTAACAATTATGTTGTAGCCGCAAGTGACAGGGTGGAGGCAGGTATGAAAGAAAATCTGATGTGTTCATAGCCCCAAGACAGGGAGTGGTGGCAGGTGTGTGTGTGTGTGTGTGTGTGTGTGTGTGTGTGTGTGTGTGTGTGTGTGCACAGGGGGAGAGGAGCTGTGGTTGCAGGCTGACAGGGTGTGTGTGTGTGTGTGTGTGTGTGTGTGTGTGTGTGTGTGTGTGTGTGTGTGTGTGCAGGGGGAGAGGAGCTGTGGTCGGAGGCTGACTCGTCGTGTTCAGGTCAGCCCATCCACCTGTGGCAGTTCCTCAGAGAGCTGCTCCTGAAGCCCCATCACTACGGCCGCTGCATCCGCTGGATGGACAAGGACACAGGTGGGAGGTGGAGGTGTAAGAGGTGGAGGAGGAGGAGGTGGAGGTGGAGGTGGAGGTGGATGGACAGAGATGTGGATATGAGCTAAATTGTCCATCATTTACATGAGATTTTTAAACAACCCAATCACAATCAGGGGAGGCTGGTGGAGGTAGAAAATCGGAGGACGGGCTCATTGTAATGCATGGAATGGAATTCAGAACGGTATCAAACACGCGTCCATTCCATGCATTACAATGAGCCCGTCCTCCGATTTCTACCTCCACCAGCCTCCCCTGCTGTCTAAACAACATTAACCCACCAACTGCCAAAGAGTTCCGGAACACTCACCACCTAGAGAGCCAAGTGTTTTATGTGGTGTTTACCTAGCAACAACACTCTGATTGGCTCCAAAATGAAGCATCATCATTTATGCATTTTTGTTGAATAAAGTCACCCTGGCGCTGTGGAATGTGACTTTATTCACCCTCGGCCCTGAAGGAGTTAACATGAGGTGTATGTGAAGTTATGCTACGTCAGAATGACAACGTGATCTGACATTCTCCCACCCTGCCCTCTGCCAGGCATCTTCAAGATCGAGGACTCTGGTCACGTGGCCCGGCTCTGGGGCCTCAGGAAGAACCGGCCGGCCATGAACTACGACAAGCTGAGCCGCTCCATACGGCAGTACTACAAGAAGGGCATCATCCGCAAGCCTGACGTGTCCCAGAGGTTGGTCTACCAGTTCGTCCACCCTGTATGAGGGGATGGAGGGAGGGGGGAGGAGGAGGAGAGGAGAGACAGATGGAAAAGCAGACACCTTGCACCTGAACACCTGAACCAAGCGGACATGGGGTTAAAGAAACAGAAATGACTTGAGCATGACTGGCCTTCAAATGACTCACTCCCAAACTGCTGATTCCACGGTGTGAAACTGCCAACATCAAGGTGTGAATTAACCGCCAGTAGTGAAGTCATCTAACTGCTAGTCCTTCCTGCTACAGGCGCTACAGTAAGGTGGTGGGGCGGGGGGGTCTAAGGTGGTGGGGCGGGGGGGTCTAAGGTGGTGGGGCGGGGGGGGGGTCTGAATATTATTACCAGAATTGTTCAATGCAACTGATGGCAGGTGACCTGCTCATTGTCATGAACACGCCTCTGTCACCACCTCTCAGTTCACCTGTTACCACCACCACTCCGCCTGCCTGTGGACCAGGTTTGGACCAGGTTTGGACCTGCGTGTGGACCAGGTTTGGACCAGGTTTGGACCTGCATGTGGACCAGGTTTGGACCAGGTTTGGGCCAGGTTTGGACCTGTGTGCGGATCAGGTTTAGACCAGGTTTGGTCTTGTGTGTGGACCAGGTTTAGAGCAGGTTTGGTCCTGTGTGTGGACCAGGTTTGGACCTGCGTGTGGACCAGGTTTGGACCAGGTTTGGACCTGCGTGTGGACCAGGTTTGGACCTGCGTGTGGACCAGGTTTGGACCAGGTTTGGACCGGCTGTAAATAGAGCCCTACATGTGTTCTCTGGGGTCATTCCGCTTAAACCACAAGACAACAACCAAAAACAAACTGCCTTTTTCATTTGCATGGTCTGCCTGTCACTCACTCACTCACACACTCACACACACTCACACACACACACACACGGTCTGCCTGTCACTCACACATGAGTGAGAGAGTGTGTGTGTGTGTGGTAACGACTGTTTAGCGTCTGCGTGGGACTGCTGCAGCCCTGGATGTTATCAGAGGGTTCATCTTAATATGGAATGGAATGTTTTTGTGTCCAACTGTACACCAGCCTAGTCACCATGGTGATGAGAGAACGATAACCTTGGTAACCAATAAATCACGGAGCAGAGTTTCATTCTTCATGATGCTCTACAAAACCACATGTTGTTACATAAACCCTGTTATTCCTGTCCTTCCTCCCTTCTGGACACCGTGCTCTGTTGAGGAGGAGGGGGGTCACTGTACAGTCCTCTGGGTTTACCTGGGCAATGTTTTACTGTTGTGTTATTCAATTATAGATCAACACTGTAGCTAATTGGGAACATAAGAAGGATACACTCCAAAAATATAAGATCAAAACTTTGATAAAAAGACACAAATACACCTTCAAAGTGCCCTGTGGGATGCCCTCTGTGATGCCCTCTGTGATGCCCTGTGGGATGCCCTCTGACACAAACTAATGCACCAGAGATTCAGCGTTGGACTAGTGAACGGGTCTCTGAGCAACAGCACAACACACGTTCCACCAACCTTTCATTCAGTATGTTTGTTCTATGTTTTAGAAAATGGTTTCATGCAACCGTTTTATGAACCTGCTTTAACATGTTTAGCTCTCAACAACTGTTTCTCTTCAGGATGAACATTCAACTGTTTCTCTTCAGGATGAACATTCAACAGTGTATTTTGCTATTGTTTGAGTGTTTCGTTAACGTTAACGGCATGTGTGTATTGGGTCTTTTCTTACCACTGTAAAATATATAATCCCATACCTTTTGTATATGAGTCACGGTGGATCATTATCAGGCACACCTTAGTGGTATCAGAGCTGCTGCCAGAGCAGAGGCCTTCAAGTGGGAAAACTGAACAACAGCAATAATCAAGCGTTCTGCTCAGTTCAAACAGGAGTGAGTGAAGGCTGAGGCGATGCATGTTTGTGTAATCCAGCCCTGAGGGTGAGATCACACACAGCGTCATGATATCAGATCACACCTGACACAGAGCAACGGAACAGGTCTGACAGAAGAACCTGCTTTGGTCACTGGTGCCCCCTAGCGGTGAGACACAGTACAACATCTAGCTGTAAGTGTACAGCACAACACTAAGCAATGAACACTAACTCAAGGGGAGTGATTTAATGTATGGTTCCTTTGACATTGCCACCATTGACAGCATCTCTATCATTGAGACTTAGTGACTCCTCAAGATAATCATGAGGACAGAGGTGAACTCAGAACAGGTCACAGGTGAACAGAACAGGTCACAGATGAACAGAACAGGTCACAGATGAACAGAATAGGTCACAGGTGAACAGAACAGGTCACAGGTGAACAGAACAGGTCACAGATGAACAGAACAGATCACAGGTGAACAGAACAGGTCACAGATGAACAGAACAGGTCACAGATGAACAGAACAGGTCACAGATGCAGCAGCGATCATCACAGTAGCCAGCACCATGGTTCATTTTCTGATGACGTCTTTTATTGGTTTTGATTATGCAGATGAACAGGCACTACAGTTTGGAGATTACAGAACTAGATTCTAAACAGACAGACTTCTACACCTCTAGTAAAAGAAAGAAAAGAAAAGCATCTTCAGATATTCACTAACCTTGACTTCTTCACAGTGAACGCCAAAGTCACACAGTCCCGCACATTACTGTAGAAGTCACATGATCATATACAAATTAGGAAACATGTTTACGGAACATTTGTAAACAATCCCATTCTGATTTAAATACAATAGCCTACATTACATCTGCTAGGTACATTAAGATTAAGATAGTGTTGCATTCCATTATTCATCAAATGTCTGTTTAGAAGAGTTAGAGGAGTGTGGAGAGTCGACTGTACAACGTGTCACTGCAGGGGAGGCTGGGGAAGGTAGACCAGGGGAGGTTGGGGAAGGTAGACCAGGGGAGGTTGGGGAAGGTAGACCAGGGGAGGCTGGGGAAGGTAGACCAGGGGAGGCTGGGGAAGATAGAACACCAGGGGAGGCTGGGGAAGGTAGACCAGGGAAGGTTGGGGAAGATAGAACATCAGGGGAGGCTGGGGAAGGTAGACCAGGGGAGGTTGGGGAAGGGAGGCTGGGGAAGGTAGACCAGGGGAGGCTGGGGAAGGTAGACCAGGGGAGGTTGGGGAAGGTAGACCAGGGGAGGTTGGGGAAGGTAGACCAGAGGAGGTTGGGGAAGATAGAACACCAGGGGAGGCTGGGGAAGGTAGACCAGGGGAGGTTGGGGAAGATAGAACATCAGGGGAGGCTGGGGAAGGTAGACCAGGGGAGGTTGGGGAAGATAGAACACCAGGGGAGGCTGGGGAAGGTAGACCAGGGGAGGTTGGGGAAGATAGAACACCAGGAGAGGCTGGGGAAGGTAGACCAGGGGAGGCTGGGGGAGGTCCAACACTAGGGGAGGCTGGGGGAGGTAGAACACCAGGGGAGGCTAGGGAAGGTAGATCACCAGGGGAGGCTGGGGAAGGTAGACCAGGGGAGGCTGGAGGAGGTACAACACCAGGGGAGGCTGGGGGAGGTAGAACAGGGGAGGCTGGTGGAGGTAGAACACCAGGGGAGGCTGGTGGAGGTAGAACACCAGAGGAAGCTGGGGAAGGTAGAACACCAGGGGAGGCTGGAGGAGGTAGAACACCAGGAGAGGCTGGAGGAGGTAGAACATACTCCGATTTCTTCCTCCACCAGCCTCCCCTGAACTGTAGATTGAGCTGGTCCCTCCTGATAGGCCCATTACTGTCTATGACGCACTGAGCCAGTCTCTGTGAATGCCTGCTTCCTGTGTCTCTGTGAATGCCTGCTTCCTGTGTCTCTGGGATGATGTTTGGTGGGCTGATGAGTCATTCAAAGTTTCCAGGCTGGATTCTGCCTGAGGAACAAATTCAACACTCATTCTAAGAGCTAATAACAGTGTTCCCACCTCGCCCCCCCCAATCTGATAGTGAGTCACAGACCCCCCCCCCCCCCCCCCCCCCCCTCCTCCTAGGTCGTTAGAATTCCCTTCTTGCGGCAGAAATACAGTTTCCTCATCAATATTTCAGAGGCGGATCCTCTTTCTGCCTTTCTCTGCAGCAGTGTGTAGCTTTCAGCCGCCATTTGAGTAAGACTACACCCCTCCTGCCCTCCTCCTCCCCCAGGTCAGTAAGACTACACCAGGGGAGGCTGGTGGAGGTAGAAATCTGGTGGAGGACGGGCTCATTGTAATGCATGGAATGGAATGAGGAATGGTGTCAAGCCTGTGTTCTATCTCCACCAGCCTCCCCTGGTGTTCTACCTCCCTCAGCCTCCCCTGTTGTTCTACCTCCCCCAGCCTCCCCTGGTGTTCTACCTCCCCCCAGCCTCCCCTGGTGTTCTACCTCCCCCAGCCTCCCCTGGAGTTCACCGCTCCTCCTGTTCTCAGAACAGTGAGAGTATAGCATTCGCTAGCTCCCATGGTTACCAGACAGGCAGCAAACAGGCTTATATAACAGTCATACATACTGTATCATACAGGCAGACATGATTAAACATACATTTGAGGATTTAAAGAGGTGTTCTATAGATTTGGACGTTCTACCCCTTTTATGTAGTACGATATTTGAAAATAATGAAAGATATCAAATACAGACTCATTCTAACGACTTAAGAGTCAGAAACCATTGGCATTTTAGAGAAGAAGAAGAAACTATGAAGTAGTGGTGAAGACAGAGAGGTCGTTAGCTTAGTTAGGATCAGCATGCAGAAACGTCAGGGAGACCACAGGGTTGGAGACGGACTGAGCTTGTGTCAGGGCTGTCAGTCAGAACAGGAAGAAGAAGAAGAAGAAACCCTGGGTTTCATCTGGAGCCTTGGCCAACAAACACAGTCACTTGTCGAGCCAGATGAGCCAGACTCCATCTCCCATGAGGCCGTGGGGCACTAGGGGGTGTGTAGGTTGTCATGGTCCAGACAGTGATCTCCCAGGGTTCTCTCATGTTACCACATCTCTCTGGCTCCTTTCTCTGGTCAGAAACAGCACCAGAACACCTGTCTCTGTGACAGGACAGGCAGGGGGGCTGATGACAGACAGTAGTTTGGGGGGGGCAGGGGGGCTGATGACAGACAGTAGTTTTAGGGGGGCAGGGGGGCTGATAACAGACAGTAGTTTTAGGGGGGCAGGGGGGCTGATAACAGACAGTAGTTTGGGGGGGCAGGGGGGCTGATAACAGACAGTAGTTTGGGGGGGCAGGGGGGCTGATGACAGACAGTAGTTTGGGGGGGCAGGAGGGCTGATGACAGACAGTAGTTTGGGGGGGCAGGGGGGCTGATGACAGACAGTAGTTTGGGGGGGCAGGAGGGCTGATAACAGACAGTAGTTTTAGGGGGGCAGGGGGGCTGATGACAGACAGTAGTTTGGGGGGGCAGGGGGGCTGATGACAGACAGTAGTTTTAGGGGGGCAGGGGGGCTGATAACAGACAGTAGTTTGGGGGGGCAGGGGGGCTGATAACAGACAGTAGTTTGGGGGGGCAGGGGGGCTGATGACAGACAGTAGTTTGGGGGGGGCAGGGGGGCTGATGACAGACAGTAGTTTGGGGGGGCAGGGGGGCTGATGACAGACAGTAGTTTGGGGGGGGCAGGGGGGCTGATGACAGACAGTAGTTTGGGGGGGCAGGAGGGCTGATGACAGACAGTAGTTTGGGGGGGCAGGGGGGCTGATAACAGACAGTAGTTTGGGGGGGGCAGGAGGGCTGATGACAGACAGTAGTTTGGGGGGGCAGGGGGCCTTGGGGACAGACAGCCTTGGGGACAGACAGCCTTGGGGACAAACAGCCTTGGGGACAGACAGCCTTGGGGACAGACAGCCTTGGGGACAGACAGCCTTGGGGACAAACAGCCTTGAGGACAGACAGCCTTGGGGACAAACAGCCTTGAGGACAGACAGCCTTGAGGACAGACAGCCTTGGGGACAGACAGCCTTGGGGACAGACAGCCTTGGGGACAGACAGCCTTGGGGACAGACAGCCTTGGGGACAAACAGCCTTGGGGACAGACAGCCTTGGGGACAGACAGCCTTGGGGACAGACTACATACAGTCTTCTATATCAGACCATTCTGATCAGTAGTAGTGAGCTGTCAGTCATCCTGTAGATCAATGCCATTAGTGACGATGATGATGTTGATTACGATGATGATGATGATGATGATGATAGGACATGCTACTAAATTGGTGAGATTTAAATTAAACACTGCATCATACTCAACACAGAAGCGACTCACAAAGAAACAAATACAAAAAGTCTGTTGTTTTTAAAAAGCCGACACTGACCAGAGAACATAGGACTGTAGAGGCTTAGCATCCCAACGGCTAAAAACATCAAATAAAAACCTCCTCAAATATGTACAACGCATGTTGCATAAGTCATTCTGGCTGCGCAGGCACAGATGATCACGCCACGCTATGAGAGAACATAACGCCAACGGAATGTCAGCTTCACAGAAACGCTGCTGCCTGGAGCTGAGCTGGCTGGCACACTGTCCTACACGGACACGCTGCTCTGGAGGACGGACAAATACACAGTGTGCTGGTACGCAGTGAGTATTCATGGAGTATTCATGGAGTATTCATGGAGTATTCATGGAGTATTCACGGAGTATTAATGGAGTATTCAGGTGACGACGGCTCAGTGTTGTCAGGTCGGGGAAAGGTCGCTCTTAAGTCTCTGACAATGCAGTTTGATTGGCCGGAACAGTCTGGGGAGCCCACCAATAGGGCAGCGTCCTCCACACAGGAAATTAGATCGGCTCCACGTAATTGGCCGGATACAAGCCCAGCTTTCCGCTGTCCAGACAGCCTTTACACCAGCCCTGTTCATCCTCATCCTCCAGTTTGATCAGCTCCTCCCCTTTAACAGGAGAGAGAGAGAGAGAGAGAGAGAGAGAGAGAGAGAGATAGAGAGAGAGAGAGAGAGAGAGAGAGAGACAGACACACTGAGTAGAGTCCATGACAGAGTTCATACTCCACAGTCAGAGGTTATACATCACTATCTGTGATAAGATAAGAGGACAGACATCTCAGATAAACATGTTTCCATGTCTCTATTTGGTAAAGAGTCTTTCATTGTGACTCACAGCTTTCTTAACCCACCAACTGCCAAAGAGTTCCGGTCCACTCACCACCTAGAGAGCCAAGTGTTTTATGTGGTGTTTACCTAGCAACAACACTCTGATTGGCTCCAAAATTAAGCATTTATGCATTTCTGGTGAATAAAGTCACCCTGGCGCTGTGGAATGTTGACAATTTGGGCGACTTTTTCACCCTCGGCACTGAAGGAGTTAAACCATCGATACCTGGCCAGGTCCAGTTCTAGTCAGGTCCAGTTCTAGTCAGGTGACTCACCTGCTCTGAAGGTCAGTTCGTCCTGCTCCTGGCCGTCGTAGTCGTACAGCGCTTTGACCCTCACGCCCTTTAGCCCCGCCTCCTCCTGGAAGGCCCCTCCATTGGTGTCGGGGTGGGGGGCCGCCTGCTCCTCGTCTGACCACTCCTGGGAGGTCTGGTTCTTCTCATAGCTGCTGACACTGCGGAGGACAAGACCACGTCACATCTCCACCTGGAGACGTGTATGTGTGTGTGTGTGTGTGTGTGTGTTCTCACCTCCCCCGGTCCCTGGCCTGGCTGACAGGTGTGTGTGTGTGTGTGTCCTCACCTTCCCCGGTCCCTGGCCTGGCTGACAGGTGTGTGTTCTCCGGCTGTGGAGACATTCGTTAGCATGACGCCATCGCTGGGCTTCTTGGTCTTCTCCCGCTTGCTGATCATGTGAGAGAGCTCTGGGTTGTACTCCTGGAAGGCAGGGTCAGAAACACGGACACCATTCAGCACACCTTCTCCAAAGCCACTGACAGCACCGGGAGTTCATACATGGGTTGTATACAGAGCCCTCCATAAGTACTGGAAAGAGGAAGGATTTTGTCTTCTTTTAGCTCTATACTCCAACAGTTTGGGTTGTAAACCAAACAACGACTATGGAGGTTAAAGTAGAGATTCTCAGCTTTAATTCAATGTTTTCTTTTTTCAGATTGGTTTCACCATTTAGAAAGTAGAACATTTGGAGACGGTCCCAGCAGGAATTGAACCCATGATCTTAGCATTGCTAACGCTTTAGTGTTGCTAATGCTACGTGCTAACAGCTGAGCCAAAGAGGACCAGTGTGTAGTGCTGTGGGAGTTAGTCTCCATCCTGTTTGTTGTTGTTGTTGTGTTGCCATGGTTGTTGTTAAGTATTGTTCTTGTTTTGTGAAGCACTTTGCGACATTTGTCGATGTAAAAAGTGTGATACAGATAAATGTGAGTTGTTGATGACTGAACTGAAGAACTCTGAAAGCTCAACCAACATCCAACAGATTCAACTACACTTCAGCATCGACGAGACCTGCTGACGCCCAGCAGACAGACACCACGTGGTCGCGATGCCCGTCCAGGCGGCGTACCTCGAACTGGGGCCAGCTCATGGGCATGGCGGGGCCGTGGTTGGCGCTGAACCAGCGCAGGTCGTCCTGGGCGCTGGAGGAGGTGATGGTTCGCTCCAGGTCTCTGTACACCGAGGTGTAGCTGCAGAGGAGACAGCAGGTCCACGTTAACACAGTTAAGGTTAACACACACGTGTGTGTGCGTGTGTGAGTGTGTGTGTGAGTGTGTGTGTGTGAGTGTGTGCGTGTGTGTGTGATTGTGTGTGAGTGTGTGTGTGTGAGTTCTCACCTCTGGTTCTCTGTGAGGTTGAGGTGGCGTTTGATGTCCAGCAGCACATCTCTCAGGAAGCCCAGCCTCTTCTCCTCAAACTGCTGACACGTGTCAAACACCACCTCCATGTTCTCCATGTACTGAGGAGTACATTTACTCACCTCCTCCAGAGCCTTCTCATACTTCTCCTTGGCCTGGACACACACACACACACACACACACACACACACACACACACACACACCACACACACGCATGCACACACCACACACACATGCCCAAAGAAACAAGCAGATGTTAAACCACAATATGACTTTGACATTGCTGAGACATGACATCATAAGGTCATCATGACTAAGAGACATACTGTATTCTGACTGTCCATATCTCTCATATTTGTCATATCTCTCATATCTCTGATACAACAGTCCTGTCTCTCAGGAGTCATTAGATGATTGCAGCATGCAGTCTCTGATTGGCCAGTCTCCTGAGGTCAGAACTTAAGTGCTGTGGTTCATATTGACCGAGGGACAGGGTAATGAATAGGTCTCTGGGGAGGGGGGTGGGAGGAGGGGAGGGGGGGAGCATTGTGGCATGGTGGAAGTGGGTCAGGGCATGGGCTGAGGCAGTGATGTCATCATTGTGGGCCCAGGGGAGAACAGCTCTCTACAGCAGTGAATAGATGATGTCAGAAGGAATGAGAGACTCAGTCACACAATAACCCTGTTACTGCAGACAGACTCCACTTCCTATTGAAAGACCCATTCAAGCACTGAACAGAGAGAAGAGGAGGGGATTAATCTCCACAGTCGTGACCCTGAAGAATCTTAAAATATCTGAGTTGATTTGATTTCCTGTCTGGTCTGATTGCTGCTCTCAGCGTGATGAATACTGATGATAACATACAGCACTCTGAGACACCCTCAGGACTGGGGAGGGGGGGGATGGGGGGGGCCGACTGAGACACCCTCTCCTCTGGACTGGGGAGGGGGGAGGGGCAGCTGAGACACCCTCTCCTCTGGACTGGGGAGGGGGGAGGGGCAGCTGAGACACCCTCTCCTCTGGACTGGGGAGGGGGGGGGCAGCTGAGACACCCTCTCCTCTGGGCTGGGGGGGGTGGGGGGACTACGGGGGGGGTTGGTGGGTCCTCACCTTCTGAGAGTCCTGCTCTGGTCTGGGGGGGGGCTGTGTGTGTGTGTGTGGGGGGGGGGTTCCTCACCTTCTGAGAGTCCTGTTTGCACTTGTCCAGCTTCTCCTGTAGCTTCTTCTGCTGGTCGGCAGCGGAGGAGGCCTCCCCCCTGCTGTTGGCCTCTCTAGCGGAGGCCAGCCTCTCCTCCTTACACGTCAGGTGGTACGCCTTCTTAGCCGCCTCCAGCTGAGGAAGTTAGTTTATTAAAAACATACATCATAAAGTCATGAATGGAACAGATCCGGTGGCAGGGAACATCAGGGAAAGGCTACAGAATGATATCTGGGTTTTAAACTCAATTAAACGCTGCTGACCTCCTTCAGCTTCTTAGCCCAGGGCTTCTGGGCCTTCCTGAAGCCCTCCTCTGCCTCCTTGGTCTCCTTGAAGCTGCCCATCATCTGTTTGTGGTACGAGTCCTTCTGCCAGTTCTTCACCTTCTCAAAGTCCTCATTCAGAAGGTTGTTCTTCACGTCCTGGTGCAGCTCGCTCACCTTCTCTGCCTCCGTCATCACCCCCACCCAGGCCCTCTCCACACTGCCGTACTGGGGCCCTGGGGGGCGGGGGGGGGGGGGGGGGGGGGGTGGATGGCGGGGGGAGAGAGAGTCATCAGGGAGCTACTAAAACAGTAGGGAATACAGACAGACTGCTTTGATCCTTCAGTAACAATATTACACCCAGAGACATACTGAAGTAGAGATGCTGAAATGGAGATGCCAAAATATAGATGCTAAAATAGACATGCTAAAGTAAGGATTCTAAAGTAGAGATTCTAAAGTACAGGTTCTAAAGTACAGGTTCTAAAGTAGAGGTTCTAAAGTAGAAGTTCTAAAGTAGAGGTTCTAAAGTAGAGATTCTAAAGTTGAGGTTCTAAAGTAGAGGTTCTAAAGTAGAGATTCTAAAGTTGAGGTTCTAAAGTAGAGATTCTAAAGTTGAGGTTCTAAAGTAGAGGTTCTAAAGTAGAGGTTCTAAAGTAGAGATTCTAAAGTTGAGGTTCTAAAGTAGAGGTTCTAAAGTAGAGATTCTAAAGTTGAGGTTCTAAAGTAGAGAGGTTCTACTGAACAACGTCTGTGGGTCTGCCTGCCCCTCACCTTTGTCCACCAGCTGTCTCCACCTCCTGGACCAGTCGGTCAGCTGCTGTCCATAGGCCTTCTCTATTTTGGCGCGCTCCTGGATGCAGTTCATCAGGTCGTTACAGAGACGGTGGCCATCATCAATCCGCCTCACCACACGCTTGTAGTTCCCCACCTTCACCAGCAGGGGGCAGAGCGTCAGTCAGACTGGTTTATCAGCTTTTTCCCCCCTGGTCGCATCCAAGCGGGCAACGACCTGGCCTCTTGATCCTATCCCCTCCCCCTTTCTCCAATCCATCTACAAAGACCTCCTTCCGTTCCTTACCACTTTAATCAATTCCTCTCTATCCACAGGATCTGTCCCAGCTGCCTTTGTCAAGTGTCAAGCCTCTTCTCAAGAAACCAACTCTTGACCCGTCTGCTGTCCATAACTACAGACCGGTATCCTTTCTCTCCTTCTTATCTAAAACCCTTGAACATGTTGTCTCTACCCAACTGTCTCACTACCTCCTTCAGAACAACCTCCTTGATCCTCACCAATCCGGCTTTAAGGCTGGGCACTCTACTGAGACTGCTCTCCTTGCTGTCACAGAGGCCCTTCACTCTGCTCGAGCTTCCTCCCTCTCCTCTGTTCTCATTCTTCTGGACCTGTCTGCTGCATTCGACACAGTAAACCACCCAATCCTTCTCTCCACCCTCTCAGAACTGGGCATCTCTGGCTCTGCACTCTCCTGGTTGGCATCCTACCTGGCCGATTGCTCTTACCAGGTGATCGCTGTCCTCTCCACCAGCCCTCACCACTGGGGTCCCCCAGGGCTCTGTCCTAGGGCCCTTACTGTTCTTCCTCTATACCAAATCTCCTGGCTCGGTAATTTCCTCACATGGTTTCTCCTACCACAGCTACACAGATGACACTCAACTCTTTCTCTCTTTCCCCCCTTCTGACTCACAGGTGGCAACACGTGTCTCTGCGTGTCTTGCATTTCCGCTTGGATGTCAGCCCACCACCTCAACCTTAACAAGACAGAGTTGCTCTTCCTCCTGGGGAAAGCCTGCCCTCTCCAAGACTTCTTCATCACAGTGACCTCCTCTCAGACAACCAAGAACCTTGGGGTGATCAACCACTTATCCTGTGCGGTGAACATCACAGCAACAGCACGTTCCTGTAGATTATTCCTCTACAACATCAGAAGGATACGTCCATTCCTCACCAGAGAAGCAGCACAACTTTTGGTCCAAACACTTGTGATCTCTCGCCTTGACTACTGCAACACACTCTTGGCCGGTCTCCCTGCCTCCTCCATCAGGCCTCTGCAGCTCATCTAGAACGCTGCCGCCCGTCTGGTGTTCAATCTCCCCATATTGTCCCATGTCACCCCCCTCCTCCGCACCCTTCACTAGCTCTCAGTAGCAGCTCGCATCAGACTCAAGACCCTGGTGCTTGCCTATTTAAAAAAAAAAAAAAAAAGTCATCATTCTTTCTTCTAGCATTGTGACTGCCAATAGCCCCTGGTCCTAGCATAGATTATTAGAATTGTATTATGATGACTGATGGATAGATGATTTACTTACTTAGACAAATGTATTTGTTGTACGTTGCTTTGAATAAAGGCATCTACTAAATGCCACAAATGTAAATGTAATGTAATGGTTTATCAGTTGGATCAAGTCCAGAGTCCAGAGCCACCTTAAGAATGTGGAGTCTCCCTTATGGTTAATCAGGGCTGTGCATCCCCCCCCTCCCTTCCCTTCTTGTCTCCTCCGGGGGGAGGGGCTCGTGCTGGTGCATGTGGCTTATGCAACAGAAGTGTGTGTGTGCGTGCGTGCGTGCCTGTGTGTGTGTGCCTGTGTGTGTGTGCATGTGCCTATGTGTGTGTGTGTGTGTGTGTGTGTGTGTGTGTGCCTGTGTGTGTGTGTGTGTGTTGGGGGGATTCCTTTCATGCATGACTGTAATTTGCAGCTCTCAGGAGCAGCAGCCCCTGGAGAGGGATGTGACGGGTACAACAATCTGCTAATACACACACACACACACACACACACACACACACACACACACACACAGGTCTCACCTTTGGAAGCCAACTGTAACACACGTCACTTTTGTGACCCAGAGTTCACCTGACTACTTCATCAACACGTGACAACCTACAGTAACACAGCTGCTGAACTTGCCCAGAGGAGCAGGTTCCTCCCCCCCACCCCCCCCCCCCCCCCCCCCCACAGCAGCCCAGCCAGCTGACAGGCTGCTGCAAAGTGGAGGCTGATGCAGTGACTGCAGAGAGAGAACATCTGCTCTCTCCGAGTGTGTGCGTGTGTGTGGGTGTGTGTGGGTGTGGGTGGGTGCGTGTGTGTGCGCGTATGTGTGCGTGTGTGTGCGCGTATGTGTGCGTGTGTGTGTCAATGATGTTGCCACATCAGGCAGTAGAACAGGGGGTTTATCTCTAGAGTTTATGACATGTTATAAGCAGTACAATTGCTAGACAATATCCTTAGGGCTCTTGACAACAATGAACTAACTACAGTTAGGTCCATATATATATTTGGACTCTGACACAATTTTTGTTATTTTAGCTGTTTACCAAAACATATTCAAGTTAGTTATATATGAATATGGACTGAAAGTGCAGACTTTCAGCTTTCATTTGAGGGTATTCACATCCAAATTGGAGGAAGTGTTTAGGAATTACACATCTTTTATATGTAGCACTCTCTTTTTCAAGGGACCAAAAGTAATTGGACAATAGACTCAAAAGCAGTTTCATGGACAGGTGTGGGCTATTCCTTTGTTATTTCTTTATCAATTAAGCAGGTAAAAGGTCTGAGTTGATTCCAAGTGTGGCATTTGCATTTGGAAGCTTTTGCTGTGAACTTACAACATGCGGTCAAAGGAGTTCTCTACACAAGTGAAACAGGCCATCCTTAGGCTGCAAAAACAAAAAAAATCCATCAGAGAGATAGTGGCAATATTAGGAGTGGTCAAATCAACAGTTTGGTACATTCAGAGAGAAAAAGAACGCACTGGTGAGCTCGGCAACACAAAAAGGCCTGGACGTCCACGGAAGACAACAGTGGTGGATGATCGCAGGATCCTTCACATGGTCAAGAAAAACCCCTTCACAACATCCAGCCAAGTGAAGAACACTCTCCAGGAGGTAGGCATGTCATTATCCAAGTTTACCATAAAGAGAAGACTTCACAAGAGCAAATGCAGAGGGTTCACCACAAGGTGGAAACCATTCATAAGCCTCAAGAACACAGAGGCCAGATTAGACTTTGCCGAAAAACATCTAAAAAAGCCAGCCCAGTTCTGGAACAGCATTCTTTGGACAGATGAAACTAAGATCGACCTGTACCAGAATGAAGGGAAGAAAAAAGTATGGAGAAGGCTTGGAACGGCTCATGATCCGAATCATACCACATCTTCTGTAAAACACGGTGGAGGCAGTGTGATGGCATGGACATGCATGGCTTCCAATGGCACTGGGTCACTTGTGTTTATTGATGATGTAACAGAGGACAGAAGCAGCCGGATGAATTCTGAAGTGTTTAAGGATATACTGTCTGCTCAGATTCAGGCAAATTCTGCAAAGTTGATTGGACGGCGCTTCACAGTACAGATGGACAATGACCCAAAACATACTGCGAAAGCAACCCAGGAGTTTTTTTAAGGCAAAGAAGTGGAATATTCTACAAAAGCCAAGTCAATCACCTGATCTCAACCCAATCGAGCATGCATTTCACTTGCTGAAGACAAAACTA
>NC_139658.1:26173677-26211177 GCF_951799395.1 Argentina silus | reverse complement strand
GAGAGTCCAACCCAGTTCTCCAGTCTGTCTGGCAGAAAGGATATGAACCAATCTAAGACCGGAGAGTCCAACCCAGTTCTCCAGTCTGTCTGGCAGAAAGGATATGAACCAATCTAAGACCGGAGAGTCCAACCCAGTTCTCCAGTCTGTCTGGCAGAAAGGATATGAACCAATCTAAGACCGGAGAGTCCAACCCAGTTCTCCAGTCTGTCTGGCAGAAAGGATATGAACCAATCTAAGACCGGAGAGTCCAACCCAGTTCTCAGTCTGTCTGGCAGAAAGGATATGAACCAATCTAAGACCGGAGAGTCCAACCCAGTTCTCCAGTCTGTCTGGCAGAAAGGACCTGAACCAATCTAAGACCGGAGAGTCCAACCCAGTTCTCCAGTCTGTCTGGCAGAAAGGATATGAACCAATCTAAGACCGGAGAGTCCAACCCAGTTCGCCGTCTGTCTGCTGGTATTGAATGGTCAACAGTGTCAAAAGCAGCACTAAGATCCAGTAACACTAGGATTGAAATTTTGCCAGAATCATGCGAATGTCATTTACAATCTTAATAAGAGCAGTTTCAGTGGTTGTTAAGTTGTTGGTAGACAACCTTTTGATTATTTTACTTACAAAGGGTAGATTTGATATGGGTCTGTAGTTCCAGGCTGCATTTTTTTTAGCAGAGGCTTAATAACTGCAGTTTTCAAAGCCTTTGGAAAAATGCCTGATAGGAGGGAGCTGTTAACTATTTGCAGTAAATCAGTCGCCAAGCAGCCGTAAACATTTTCAAGGAAGCTCATTGGCAGGGTGTCAAGGCAGCATGTTGATGGCTTAAGATGTTGTACAGTTTCCTCAAGAGATTTGTAGTCAATGGCATTAAACTGGGTCATGTTTATCAAGTTACTTTTATGTAAATGTAGTGGTGACACATTTATGTTTAATGAGGAACTACTGATAGTTTGTCTTATGTTTTGAATTTTTTCCCTAAAGAAAGAAGCAAACTCTTTATTTGTGCTGGGGGGTTAGTCAGCCTATCAACAGTGGCAAATAAAGTGCATTATTAATGTTTTTGTTGATGATGTCATCAACTCCAGATTGTAGGAATGAAGTCTCTCTTTATAGATGTCATAATGAATGTGGAGCTTAGATTTTCACCATTTACGCTCAGCTTTCCAGCACTCTTTTTTTTTTTTTTTTTTTTTTTTTTTTTTTTTACAGATGCAGCGTTTCTCCATGGTGCTTTTTGCTTACCAGAAGTTGATTTCACCCTAACAGGTGCAATGACATCAATAACATTCATCATTTTAGAATTGAAATTATCTAAGAGATCATTAACAGAGGTTGAGGTAAAAGTTGGTGACAGGGAAATAGCCTCCATAAATAGTGCACTAGTATTCTCACTAGTATTCTCATCTAGTATCCTCATCTAGTATCTCATCTAGTGTTCTCACTAGTATTCTCACTAGTATTCTCATCTAGTATCTCATCTAGTATCTCATCTAGTGTTCTCATCTAGTATCTCATCTAGTGTTCTCATCTAGTGTTCTCATCTAGTATCTCATCTAGTATTCTCATCTAGTGTTCTCATCTAGTGTTCTCATCTAGTATTCTCATCTAGTATCTCATCTAGTATCTCATCTAGTATCTCATCTAGTATCTCATCTAGTATCTCATCTAGTGTTCTCATCTAGTATCTCACTAGTATTCTCACTAGTATCTCATCTAGTATCTCATCTAGTATCTCATCTAGTATCTCATCTAGTATTCTCATCTAGTATCTCATCTAGTATCTCACTAGTATTCTCATCTAGTATTCTCACTAGTATTCTCACTAGTATCTCATCTAGTATCTCATCTAGTATTCTCATCTAGTATCTCATCTAGTATCTCATCTAGTATTCTCATCTAGTATCTCATCTAGTATTCTCATCTAGTATCTCATCTAGTGTTCTCATCTAGTGTTCTCATCTAGTGTTCTCATCTAGTGTTCTCATCTAGTATCTCATCTAGTATGTCATCTAGTATCTCATCTAGTATCTCATCTAGTATTCTCATCTAGTGTTCTCATCTAGTATTCTCATCTAGTATCTCATCTAGTATCTCATCTAGTATCTCATCTAGTGTTCTCATCTAGTGTTCTCATCTAGTATCTCATCTAGTATCTCATCTAGTATCTCATCTAGTATCTCATCTAGTATTCTCATCTAGTATCTCATCTAGTATTCTCATCTAGTGTTCTCATCTAGTGTTCTCATCTAGTATTCTCATCTAGTATCTCATCTAGTATCTCATCTAGTGTTCTCATCTAGTGTTCTCATTGATATATCCATTTTTAACAGTTTCCAATCTAATATGAATGTCAGGAGTAATAGACATTTCAAGGAAAATGCAAAGATGATCAGACAGAGCAACATCAATAGCCTTAACAAATGATGACTTAAGACCCCTTGTGATAAATAAATCTAAGGTATGGCCGGTTATGGGTGGGGGTTATGGGTGGGTTATGGGTGGGTTATGGGTGGGTTATGGGTGGGTTATGGGTGGGCCCGGATACATGTTGAGACAGTCCAAAGGTCTCAAGTACGTTATTAAGTTCTTTGACATTGTTATTATTGGGGTTGTCAATATGAATGTTAAAATCTCCTGATACAGACAGACAGTCATATTCCATGGAGATTATGGACAGTAGTTCAGCAAATTCAACAAAGAAACTACTAGAATATTTTGGCTGTCTGCATATCAGGAGTAAAACACGAGGAGAGCATTTCAGTACAGCAGCTGAAGATATTCAAGCGATGAGAAGTCTCCAAATGAAACCTGCTTGCACTGAAACACGTCTGAAAAGATAACAGCTACTCCTGTCCCTTTCTTATCAACTCTGGGGGCATCAATGAAGTTAAAATGTGGGGGTGCTGATTCAGTGAGAACAGCCGCTCTGTTAGTCAAATCAAGCCATGTTTCAGTAAGGAACATGAGATCTCATTTATGACTAATAATCAGTCACTGATTAGGAGAGGCTTATTTGATAATGATCTTACATTAGGGTTAGGGTTAGGGTTAGGGTTAACCCTAACCCACTGATTAGGAGAGGCTTATGTGATAATGATCTTACATTAGGGTTAGGGTTAGGGTTAACCCTAACCCACTGATTAGGAGAGGCTTATGTGATAATGATCTTACATTAAGCAGTGCAGCTTTTCTGGTTTTAGTGACAGGGTGTTGGGGAACAGCTATTAGATTATACAGCAGGACTCAGACACCTAAACAGCCCTGGGAGACTCTGACAACCTTCAAAACAGCTCAGAGAAACAACTCAGCACACACACACACACACACACACACACACACACACACACACACACACACACACACACACACACACACACACACACACACACACACACACACACACACACACACACACACACACACACACACCCTCTCCCTCAACTGCCCCCTTACTCCCAGGTACAGTAGAGTACCTACTGAGAGAGAGAGAGAGAGAGAGAGAGAGAGAGAGAGAGAGAGAGAGACACACAGAGAGACACAGAGAGACACAGAGAGACAGACAGAGAGAGAGAGAGAGAGAGACACAGAGAGACAGACAGAGAGAGAGAGAGAGAGAGAGAGACACAGAGAGACAGACAGAGAGAGAGAGAGAGAGAGAGAGAGAGAGAGAGAGAGACAGAGACAGACAGAGAGAGAGAGAGAGGGAGAGAGAGAGATAGAGAGAGAGAGAGAGAGAGAGAGAGAGAGAGAGAGAGAGAGACAGACAGACAGAGAGACAGACAGAGAGAGAGAGAGAGAGAGAGAGAGAGAGAGAGAGAGAGAGACAGAGACAGACAGAGAGAGACAGAGAGAGAGAGAGAGAGACAGAGAGAGACAGAGAGAGAGAGAGAGAGAGAGAAACTGTTGTCAGAGAAGCATCATTTATTCAGATGGTGTGAAAACAGAGAGGAGGGTTGACTCACCTGTACAGGTCACCTGACCACACACTCTACCATACAACACCATGACCACACACAGTATAGACCATACACACTACCATACACACTACCATACACACTACCATACAACACCATGACCATACACACTACCACACACTCTACCATACACACTACCACACACACTACCATACACACTACCATACACACTACCACACACACTACCACACACACTATAGACCATACACACTACCATACACACTATATACCATACACATGATAGACCATACACACTATAGACCATACACACTAGCATACACACTATAGACCATACACACTATAGACCATACACACTACCATACACACTATAGACCATACACACTATATACCATACACACTATAGACCATACACACTATAGACCATACACACTATAGACCATACACACTATAGACCACACACACTATAGACAATACACACTATAGACCATACACACTATATACCATACACACTATAGACCATACACACTATAGACCATACACACTATAGACCATACACACTATAGACCACACACACTATAGACCATACACACTATAGACCATACACACTATAGACCATACACACTACCATACACACTATAGACCATACACACTATAGATAACACACACTATAGACCATACACACACACTAGCATACACACTATAGACCATACACACTACCATACACACTATAGACCACACACACTATAGACAATACACACTATAGACCATACACACTATATACCATACACACTATAGACCATACACACTATAGACCATACACACTATAGACCATACACACTATAGACCACACACACTATAGACCATACACACTATAGACCATACACACTATAGACCATACACACTACCATACACACTATAGACCATACACACTATAGATAACACACACTATAGACCATACACACACACTAGCATACACACTATAGACCATACACACTACCATACACACTATAGACCATACACACTATAGACCATACACACTATAGACCATACACACTACCATACACACTATAGACCATACACACTATAGACCACACACACTATAGACCATACACACTATAGACCATACACACTATAGACCATACACACTATAGATAACACACACTATAGACCATACACACACACTAGCATACACACTATAGACCATACACACTATAGACCACACACACTACCATACACACTATAGACCATACACACTATAGACCATACACACTATAGACCATACACACTATAGACCACACACACTATAGACCATACACACTATAGACCATACACACTATAGACCATACACACTACCATACACACTATAGACCATACACACTATAGATAACACACACTATAGACCATACACACACACTAGCATACACACTATAGACCATACACACTACCATACACACTATAGACCATACACACTATAGACCATACACACTATAGACCATACACACTACCATACACACTATAGACCATACACACTATAGACCACACACACTATAGACCATACACACTATAGACCATACACACTATAGACCATACACACTATAGATAACACACACTATAGACCATACACACACACTAGCATACACACTATAGACCATACACACTATAGACCACACACACTACCATACACACTATAGACCATACACACTATAGACCATACACACTATAGACCATACACACTATAGACCACACACACTATAGACCATACACACTACCATACACACTATAGACCATACACACTAGCATACACACTATAGACCATACACACTATAGACCATACACACTATAGACCATACACACTATAGACCACACACACTATAGACCATACACACTATAGACCATACACACTATAGACCATACAACACCATGACTATACACACTATAGACCATACACACTATAGACCATACAACACCATGACTATCCACACGATAGACCATACACACTATAGACCATACACACTATAGACCATACACACTATAGACCACACACACTATAGACCATACACACTATAGACCATACACATTATAGACCATACAAACTATAGACCATACACACTATAGACCATACAACACCATGACTATACACACTATAGACCATACACACTATAGACCATACACACGATAGACCATACACACGATAGACCATACACACTATAGACCATACACACTATAGACCATACACACTATAGACCACACATACTATAGACCATACACACTATAGACCATACACACTATAGACCATACACACTATAGACCATACACACTATAGACCATACACACTATAGACCACACACACTATAGACCATACACACTATAGACCATACACACTATAGACCACACACACTATAGACCATACACACTATAGACCATACACACTATAGACCACACACACTATAGACCATACAACACCATGACTATACACACTATAGACCATACAACACCATGACTATACACACTAGCATACAACACCATGACTATACACACTACCATACAACACCATGACTATACACACTACCATACAACACCATGACTATACACACTACCATACAACACCATGACTATACACACTACCATACAACACCATGACTATATACACAACTACCATACAACACCATGACTATACACACTAGCATACAACACCATGACTATACACACTAGCATACAACACCATGACTATACACACTACCATACAACACCATGACTATACACACTACCATACAACACCATGACTATACACACTACCATACAACACCATGACTATACACACTACCATACAACACCATGACTATACACACTACCATACAACACCATGACTATACACACTATAGACCATACAACACCATGACTATACACACTAGCATACAACACCATGACTATACACACTACCATACAACACCATGACTATACACACTACCATACAACACCATGACTATACACACTACCATACAACACCATGACTATACACACTACCATACAACAGCAGTCTCCTCTAGCTAGCCAGGTGGGTTAGAGTGTGTGTGTGTGTGTGTGTGTGTGTGTGTGTGTGTGTGTGTGTGTGTGTGTGAGTGTGTGGGTTAGAGTGTGTGTGTGTGTGTGTGTTAGAGTGTGTGGGTTAGAGTGTGTGTATGTGTGTGTGTTAGAGTGTGTGTATGTGTGTGGGTTAGAGTGTGTGTGTTAGAGTGTGTGTATGTGTGTGTGTTGAAGCCTCTCTCTGCCACTCACCTCTCTGCAGGCGTTAGAGAGGAGGTGAGGGGAGGAGGGGAGGAGGTGAGGAGGACACAGATATCTAATCCCAGGAGATTAGGTGACAGAATCCCTCCTGCTGTCCAAGGCCGTCCCCTGCATACATGAACCTCGTAAACCCAGAGATCAACGTCCAGCTGCCTCCTCTACAGCCTTATCTCATCCCTCATATCTCTGAGTCTCTCAATCCACACCTTGATGTCAAGATCCAAGCTCAGCCACTCTTCTTCATAAACACAGCAGATATTAACCTGCACCGCACCCTGGGACAACAACACAGCAGATATTAACCTGCACCGCACCCTGGGACAACAACACAGCAGATATTAACCTGCACCGCACCCTGGGACAACAACACAGCAGATATTAACCTGCACCGCACCCTGGGACAACAACACAGCAGATATTAACCTGCACCGCACCCTGGGACAACAACACAGCAGATATTAACCTGCACCGCACCCTGGGACAACAACACAGCAGATATTAACCTGCACCGCACCCTGGGACAACAACACAGCAACGTGAATGGCTCCTGGACCAACAATGACAGGATACCCGTCCCTGTGAAACTATGTTAACACTCAGCCCAGTCCTGAGGCCGGCCTCCGCTGCTGTGGCCTCCACACACAGCATCAATGTCTGGCTGCAGCATGAGGCTCTGTGGAGGTGGAGGTCCAGGACTCAGGAAGCAGATCTGTATCTACCACACTTACAGTGCTAGTTAGACAACACCCCAAAACACAAGACTGACACCCGGAGACATTGGGGGGGGGGGGGGGGGGGGATAGGAGAGCAGAGAGGGAGGGAGAGAGAGAGAGAGAGAGAGAGAGAGACAGAGAGAGAGACAGAGAGAGAGAGAGAGACAGAGAGAGAGAGAGAGACAGAGAGAGACAGAGAGAGAGAGAGACAGAGAGAGAGACAGAGAGAGAGACAGAGAGAGAGACAGAGAGAGACAGAGATAGACAGAGAGAGACAGAGAGAGAGACAGAGATAGACAGAGAGAAAAGGGTAAAGAGGAAAGGGAAACTGTCATAAAAACGTCTCCTGCCTTGACATCATATTTGCATGAATTACCACGTCTATTTTCTGAGCAAACACAGTCGGTAACCTAGGAAACGTCAGCTACCAGGACACCGTCAGCCAGACAGGAACAGAGACAGCAGCTCCTCAAATCACCTACAGGGACTAGAGTCCTCTTATAGTAGACTGACTAGCATGGCTAGCTGACTAGCATGGCTAGCTGACTAGCATGGTGACGCTAAGACGTTTGAAGGAAACGCGCCCTCCTAGCCTTCATGTTAGGGTTAGGGTTCTAACCCTAACCCTAACCCTAACCCTAACCCTCCTAGCCGACATGTTTCTTTATAACAGGCTACTTTTCTACATCTCAACATGTAGGCTAGGCTACACACTAAACTGTACCTTTCAATAGCAGCAGCAGCAGCAGCAGGACTGAACCTGTGTGTGTGTGTGGGGGTTTAAGTCCGTCAGAGGTTCCTGTCAGCTCCTGGTGAGACGGACCACTACCTGCACTGATGACACAGCCTAGTGTCCAGGCCAGCCCTTCCAACACACACACACACACACACACACACACACACACACACACACACACACACACACACACACACACACACACACACACACACACACACACACACACACACACACACACACAGGGAGACTGAACTTTGAGATATGCCCCAGCCTCAATAGGGCCAGCAATGATTAGCCAGCTGCAGGACAGGACACTCCCTGTCAGACACATACTAGGGAAGTCCACCGTCAGGGAGAGGGAGGGAGGGAAGGAGAGGTAGAGGAGAGGAGAGGGAGGGAGGGAGGGAGAGGTAGAGGAGAGGAGAGGGAGGGAGGGAGGGAGAGGTAGAGGAGAGGGGAGGGAGGGAGGGAGGGAGAGGGAGAGGTAGAGGAGAGGGAGGGAGGGAGGGAGAGGTAGAGGAGAGGGGAGGGAGGGAGGGAGGGAGAGGTAGAGGAGAGGAGAGGGAGGGAGGGAGGGAGAGGTAGAGGAGAGGGGAGGGAGGGAGGGAGGGAGGGAGGGAGAGGTAGAGGAGAGGGGAGGGAGGGAGGGAGGGAGGGAGAGGAGAGGGGAGGGAGGGAGGGAAGGAGAGGTAGAGGTAGAGGAGAGGGGAGGGAGGGAAGGAGGGAGGGAGGGAGAGGTAGAGGTAGAGGAGAGGGGAGGGAGGGAAGGAGGGAGGAAGGGAGAGGTAGAGGAGAGGGGAGGGAGGGAGGGAGAGGTAGAGGAGAGGGGAGGGAGGGAGGGAGGGAGAGGTAGAGGAAGTAGAGAGGGAAGGAGGGAGGGAGGGAGGGAGAGGTAGAGGAGAGGGGAAGGAGGGAGGGAAGGAGAGGTAGAGGTAGAGGAGAGGGGAGGGAGGGAGGGAGAGGTAGAGGTAGAGGAGAGGGGAGGTAGAGAGGGAAGGAGGGAGGGAGGGAGGGAGAGGTAGAGGAGAGGGGAAGGAGGGAGGGAAGGAGAGGGGAGGTAGAGAGGGAGGTGGTGAGGTAGGGGGGGCCCCTAGTGGTGGGGTAGGGGACGGCAGGGCCCCTAATGGTGGGGTAGGGGAGGGGAGGGGAGGGGAGGGGAGGGGAGGGTCAGTCTTATCAGCCAGCTGCAGTGTGTGTTACTGTTGATGAACCCTTTCAGTCCTCTGCTATTGGAGGGTTAATCTCCTAACCCTAACCCTAACCCTCTGCTATTGGAGGAGAGGATCTGCAGCATCTTAATCACCTGACAGGAAACCAACACCGTCACCAACCACAGTCACCACATAACACTTTACTACACAATAACACACACACACACACACACACACACACACACACACACACACACACACACACACACACACACACACACACACACACACACACACTAAGCTTCAGCCATGGACAAAACTTTTAGGAGCACATTTAGGGTTTGATGATGGAGTGTTAAACAGAGGAGGTGTTGATGGTGTTTTGTTTATCATGTGACAGCGACCCAGATCAACATTGACAGGTCTATTTGAGGAGAGAGACACTGTGGGGGGGGGGTGGGCTGACTGACAGAGGGGGGGGGGCTGACTGACAGACAGAGACTGCAGTCTGAGGGGGTAGGGTGGGGGGGGGGGGCGGGGGGGAGGAGGAGGGAGGAGAGACTGACTGACTGAGGAATCTCTCCCTCCCATCAAACGATGTCTCGGAGCAGCAGAGCTCCCAGCAGACGGCCTTCCATTCATCCCAGTCTCATTCCAGACCAGAGGGGAAGTGACTCAGACGGATCACTCCTACGCATTAAACACAGAGGCTCTTTCTCCTGCTGCGCTGCAGCGAGTTCACCCTGCAGAGACACGGCGGGGCCCAGGGAAGCTGCAGTGAGTTCACCCTGCAGAGACACGGCGGGGCCCAGGGAAGCTGCAGAGAGTTCACCCTGCAGAGACACGGCGGGGCCCAGGGAAGCTGCAGAGAGTTCACCCTGCAGAGACACGGCGGGGCCCAGGGAAGCTGCAGCGAGTTCACCCTGCAGAGACACGGCGGGGCCCAGGGAAGCTGCAGCGAGTTCACCCTGCAGAGACACGGCGGGGCCCAGGGAAGCTGCAGCGAGTTCACCCTGCAGAGACACGGCGGGGCCCAGGGAAGCTGCAGCGGGTTCACCCTGCAGAGACACGGCGGGGCCCAGGGAAGCTGCAGTGAGTTCACCCTGCAGAGACACGGCGGGGCCCAGGGAAGCTGCAGCGAGTTCACCCTGCAGAGACACAGCTGAAGGTCTCCCCTGCCTCTCCATCCTAATTTGTTGTCAATCAATAACCTCTCCACAGCCCAGTTCATCGTCAGGCCGGACGGAACAGTTATCCTAGCCTGCGGCTAAGGCAATAGAGAGCCACAGAGTACTCACAGCTACACACACACACACACACACACACACACACACACACACACACACACACACACACACACACACACACACACACACACACACACACACACACTCACACACAGCAACACACTCACAGCAACACACACTCACAGCCCACAGCAGAGGAAAGCTGGAGGATTCAGAGGTGTCTCTGTCTAATGCCCTGTGGGCTCAATATGAGTCATCCAACACACACACACACACACACACACACACTCACAGCAACACACACACACAGCAACACTCACTCACTCACACACACACACACACACACACACACACACACACACACACACACACACACACACACACACACACACACACACACACACACACACACACACAGAAACACTCACTCACTCACACACACACACACACACACACACACACACACACACGCTCAGCTATGTAACTCTCCTCAGCAGAGTCTGTCATGGTAGTGAATGGACCCTCAGGCTGAGTATGTGAACACAACACAGCGCTGGGAACACTATCAGGACTGTGACAGCTCACCTGGACCTGATTGGACCTGGACCTGGACCTGGACCTGGACCTGGACCTGGACCTGACTGGACCTGGACCTGGACCTGGACCTGACTGGACCTGACTAGACCTGGACCTGGACCTGGACCTGACTAGACCTGGACCTGGACCTGGACCTGGACCTGGACCTGACTAGACCTGGACCTGGACCTGGACCTGGACCTGGACCTGACTAGACCTGGACCTGGACCTGGACCTGGACCTGACTGGACCTGGACCTGACTGGACCTGGACCTGACTGGACCTGGACCTGGACCTGACTAGACCTGGACCTGGACCTGGACCTGGACCTGACTGGACCTGGACCTGGACCTGACTGGACCTGGACCTGACTGGACCTGACTGGACCTGACTGGACCTGGACCTGGACCTGGACCTGAACCTGAACCTGGACCTGGACCTGGACCTGGACCTGGACCTGGACCTGACTAGACCTGGACCTGGACCTGGACCTGGACCTGACTAGACCTGGACCTGGACCTGACTAGACCTGGACCTGACTGGACCTGGACCTGACTGGACCTGGACCTGGACCTGGACCTGACTAGACCTGGACCTGGACCTGGACCTGGACCTGGACCTGGACCTGGACCTGACTGGACCTGGACCTGACTGGACCTGGACCTGACTGGACCTGACTGGACCTGACTGGACCTGGACCTGGACCTGGACCTGGACCTGAACCTGGACCTGGACCTGGACCTGGACCTGGACCTGGACCTGGACCTGGACCTGGACCTGAACCTGGACCTGGACCTGGACCTGGACCTGGACCTGGACCTGGACCTGACTAGACCTGACTAGACCTGGACCTGGACCTGACTAGACCTGACTAGACCTGGACCTGGACCTGGACCTGGACCTGACTAGACCTGGACCTGGACCTGAACCTGACTAGACCTGGACCTGGACCTGGACCTGAACCTGACTAGACCTGGACCTGGACCTGACTGGACACCGCAGGACAAGTAACACTGAATAATACACTATTACAATATCCAAACAAACACTATCTCTCTCTCTCTCTCTCTCTCTCTCTCTCTCTCTCACACACACACACACACACATTCTGGCGCTGTTCCTCCACTGAGCTGTTCTATGACAGCTGTTCCATCACTGAGCCTCCCAGCCTCAGCCTCCCAGCCTCAGCCTCAGCCTCCCAGCCTCAGCCTCCCAGCCTCTCAGCCTCCCAGCCTCTCAGCCTCAGCCTCAGCCTCCCAGCCTCAGCCTCAGCCTCCCAGCCTCAGCCTCCCAGCCTCTCAGCCTCCCAGCCTCTCAGCCTCAGCCTCCCAGCCTCAGCCTCCCAGCCTCTCAGCCTCAGCCTCCCAGCCTCAGCCTCCCAGCCTCAGCCTCCCTCACCCTAACCTTAAATTTAACCTTAACCCTAACCCTAACCCTAACCTTAAATCTAACCTTAACCCTAACCCTAACCCTAACCTTAAATCTAACCTTAACCCTAACCCTAACCTTAAATCTAACCTTAACCCTCAACTTAACCTCAGTACATTTTACTGTACCTTCTCAGCTTGGCCAATCAGAGGTCCAGAAACCCCCGGCTGGGTCTGTGTCCTTAGAATCCCCGACCCCACAAAGAGCTCACCTAGAGAGAGAGAGAGAGAGAGAGAGAGAGAGAGAGAGAGATACAGATATAGAGAGAGGGAGAGAGAGAGAGAGAGAGATACACAGTCAGTTCTCAGGACAACAACTTATTACACTTAGTTTTTGTATACATAGCAATTACATAGTAATAACATTAGTATTACATGGTTTTGTAGGGGCTACATGAAACAGCAGTGTGTGTCTAATCCGTAACCACGGAGACAAGGCCTGTAGGTCCCGCTGATGGATTGGCTTGTTTGGTGAGTTACCACAGCAACCAGCAGCCTAACGATGGGTAACCACGGCAGCATGACCATACACATCACCATCACACAACTGGAGCCTTCATCATCCAGCGCCCTGCGTAAGTAATGGGACAGTGCCCTGGGTAAGTAATGGGACAGCGCCCTGCGTAAGTAATGGGACAGTGCCCTGCGTAAGTAATGGGACAGCGCCCTGGGTAAGTAATGGGACAGTGCCCTGCGTAAGTAATGGGACAATGCCCTGCGTAAGTAATGGGACAGTGCCCAGTGTAAGCAATGGGACAGTGCCCTGCGTAAGTAATGGGACAATGCCCTGCGTAAGTAATGGGACAGTGCCCAGTGTAAGCAATGGGACAGTGCCCTGCGTAAGTAATGGGACAGTGAAACATTTCTTCTTCTTTGGGCTCGACACTCCAAACGGTGGATTAGAAACGACTCTGAGGTTAAAGTAGAGATTCTGATTCAACACATTTATGCATAGTCCCCCTTTTTCAGGGTACCCAAAAGTGATGGGACAATTGGCTTGACAGGTCAAATGAAGAATAAATGCTTCACTATCCCATGACTTACACAGGCCTCTGCTCACATCTCAGACCAGACATGAGGCATCCTAGGAGACACGTCACATGATACATCACATGACTAACACATCTGAATTATTAAAAAGCAGAAGGGATATTTTGTCTGCGCTACTAAAGTGTGATGTGTCATACACATGTCCAGTGTTCTCTAAAGGTCATGTCCAGTGTTCTCTGGAGCCTAAAGGTCATGTCCAGTGTTCTCTGGAGCCTAAAGGTCATGTCCAGTGTTCCAGACACAGTGTCTTCATCTCAGTGATTCAACAATCTCCTCTAATCTTGTTCCTAAACATCAACCTCAACCACAGAGGAGCCTGCTGTCCTCTCATCTCTAATCTAAACCTGGACCTCCAGTCTGATCTACCACAGAGGAGCCTGCTGTCCTCTCATCTCTAATCTAAACCTGGACCTCCAGTCTGATCTACCACAGAGGAGCCTGCTGTCCTCTCATCTCTAATCTAAACCTGGACCTCCAGTCTGATCTACCACAGAGGAGCCTGCTGTCCTCTCATCTCTAATCTAAACCTGGACCTCCAGTCTGATCTACCACAGAGGAGCCTGCTGTCCTCTCATCTCTAATCTAAACCTGGACCTCCAGTCTGATCTACCACAGAGGAGCCTGCTGTCCTCTCATCTCTAATCTAAACCTGGACCTCCAGTCTGATCTACCACAGAGGAGCCTGCTGTCCTCTCATCTCTAATCTAAACCTGGACCTCCAGTCTGATCTACCACAGAGGAGCCTGCTGTCCTCTCATCTCTAATCTAAACCTGGACCTCCAGTCTGATCTACCACAGAGGAGCCTGCTGTCCTCTCATCTCTAATCTAAACCTGGACCTCCAGTCTGATCTACCACAGAGGAGCCTGCTGTCCTCTCATCTCTAATCTAAACCTGGACCTCCAGTCTGATCTACCACAGAGGAGCCTGCTGTCCTCCCGAGAGTCTCTCTCTGTCTGCGTCTCTGATGGCCTTCAGAGGGGAGATAAGGGCTGTAGAGATAAACATGGATCAATGCAGATGACTGCCAGGGCCCTGCCTGCCCTCTCCTCCTCCTCCTCCTCCTCCCTGCCTGCCCTCTCCTCCTCCTCCTCCTCCTCCCTGCCTGCCCTCTCCTCCTCCTCCTCCTCCCTGCCTGCCCTCTCCTCCTCCTCCTCCCTGCCTGCCCTCTCCTCCTCCTCCCTGCCTGCCCTCTCCTCTTCCTCCCTGCCTGCCCTCTCCTCCTCCTCCTCCTCCCTGCCTGCCCTCTCCTCCTCCTCCTCCCTGCCTGCCCTCTCCTCCTCCTCCCTGCCTGCCCTCTCCTCTTCCTCCCTCCTGCCCTGTCCTCCTCCTCCCTGCCTGCCCTCTCCTCCTCCTCCTCCCTCCTGCCCTCTCCTCCTCCTCCTCCCTGCCTGCCCTCTCCTCCTCCCTCCTGCCCTCTCCTCCTCCTTCCTGCCCTCTCCTCCTCCTCCTCCCTCCTGCCCTCTCCTCCTCCTCCCTCCTGCCCTCTCCTCCTCCTCCCCCTCCGTCCTGCCCTCTCCTCCTCCTCCTCCTCCCCCTCCCTCCTGTCCTCTCCTCATCCCAGCCAGAGAGAGGTTCTGTATGTTGGCTGTACAACCAGGTGAGGCTGATCTGCTTTGCAAAGTTTGTTGCTTCACATATGAAGCAGGGCCACTCCCCCGTAACCCCCTTGCCTCCCCCATGACCCCCCTGTCTACCCTAGGCCACTCCCCTCTGACCCCCTGACGACTCAGAGACCTCCTGACCCTGATTATCACAACATGGTTCCCTTCTCTAACGATGAACAACATGATTCAGGCTCTCAGAGGAGGTCGGAACTCTGAGCAGATTAATTGCGTTGCCTTCTGTTACTGAGGGAGGGGGGGGGGGGGGGGGGGGGGGGTGGAGGGGGAGGGGGAGGGGGAGGGGGAGGGAGCAGCCCTGTGGAAGTACAAATGAAGAGTGGCGATGCAGACAATGGCGTCTCCGTGGGGAATCCACAGTGCCAGGTCCACCTTCACTTAGAACAAACCATCATCTTCTGACCAGGCTGATTCATTAGCTTAGGAACGGTCTCGTCTGCCTCTGAGTGGAGTGGGCTGGACCAGTCTATAAATCAGACAGGTGCTACCCATTTACCACATGACTTAATCCAATTAGACACTAACACAGGCGAGGACACACACACACACACGGACGTACACACACACACACACGTGCACGCACACACACACATACACAGGCATGCTCCCACATCCACACACATGCATCCACACACACACACACACACACACACACACACACACACACACACACACACACACACACACAACTGCACTCTACATGACCCTCAGCTCTGCTAATTGCATCCAATACAGGAGGAATATTATTTTCTATGAAAGATGAGACTACCTAATGAGATGAGACAACCTAATGACATCAGCTCAGCAGCGGGTCTGAGGATCAACTATCAGCTGAGTGTGTGAAGGTGTATCCCTACAACAACAACAACAGCATCACCGTAACACTGCAACAACACGTAGCCTAGATACAGCCGAGGGCAACATTATGACAGGAACAGACTCTGACAAACAGCAAACATGAAACATGTTGATTTCTGCATCTCCAACAGCAGATGGCTGTTCTGCAGCTCATCTACGGCCCAGAGGTAAACATCAGGCCCGCAGCTCTGTGAGGGAAGCAGTGTCTGCCACATGACTCATCACTGGGAATAAACGCTGCTTCCTCAGACCTCACACCTATTACCACTTTACACAACGTTCTCCTGCAGACACAACAGCATGTGAGAGCTTCAACAGGGCAGTAATGCAGAATTGGAGAAACTCAGAGGCCTGTTCTAGTACCCACTAACTTTGCATGATTGGTTTTACATATCATTTAATGTCAGCCTTTGTTGACTAGTACCCTATGTCAACACCAGTCATGGGTGACTTTAATGCATGTCGTTTCTTAAATCAAATGACGTGTGTTATATAGATACATTCATTAAAGTGGTCCATGTCTAGACTCCGAGCAGCCTGCTGTAAGGTGGTACCGTTAGGTGAGACAGAGTGAGTGATTCAGTGAGTGTTTCCTGTGTTGGTGATGGTGGTGGAGGTGGTGGTGGTGGTGGTGGTGGAGGTGGTGGTGGTGGTGGTGGAGGTGGTGGTGGAGGTGGTGGAGGTGGTGGTGGTGGAGGTGGTGGTGAGCTCAGAGATCAGGACCCTGGACAGGGCTCTGATGAGCGACTCTCTGCAGACAGAGGTCCGCTACACTAAACCACTGACGGACTGGGGTTGTTTTTGTAAATGGTTCAAGAGAGAGGAGAACTCTTCAGGTTATTAAACACTGAGCTGGTGGAACAGCCAGCCGTCTGTGGGCCAGAGCCTCCGTCTGCCGGAACACGCCTTTGTTGTAAAGCAGCAGCAGCAGCAGCAGCAGGCGCGCCACCGTGCCCGTCCTCCTCTCTCTCACCCGCTGGAATCGCTACTTTCTGACTCTCATCGTGAATCCTCCCTTCATCATTCATCGCTTTCTGCATTTCAAGCCTAAACCTGAGGATAGCCGTCTGTGGTTAAACCAATTACCAAAGTTATGTCGGACTTATCCTAACATACCTAACGGTTTAAACTGCTAGTATAGTGGTACGTTACAGCCCCGGGTTACAGCAGAGATGCGCGGCACTTGCCTTAGAACAAAAACAAACAAAGAGCTCAAATATAATAAAACCATATATTATATTAAACATACAAGCGTCACATACCAGAGAACGAAACAGGACGTGTCCAACTTCTATGTACATTCCCGAATGTTTTCTTTTTTGCAAAGACAGATCGGTGGACTCCCGTCTCGACCGCTGACAGCCAGGGCTTTCTTGGGGGCGCGCACACACGCACGCACGCACGCAGGGGGCGGCGAGGCGCCCGGTGGGGGATGGTCCAACGAGAGACAATTGAAAGAGAGCTCAAAAACAAGTTAAAACAAATACCTCCCTTCCCGAGCTCCGTAGAAAACAAAAATTAATCTGCACAAAATAATACTATCATCGATAATTTACGATTCTGTAGCCTACATCATCACAACGCATAGCAAAAATTAATTGTTGCTTTAATGTCGTCTGTTGCACTGCCCCTCCAGGTCGGCAGATGGCGGTGGCGCCACTCCTCCAGGCCGGTAGGTGGTGCTCCTCCTCCTGGCCGGTAGGCTCCTCCTCCTGGCCGGTAGGCTCCTCCTCCTGGCCGGTAGGCTCCTCCTCCTGGCCGTAAGGCCCCTCCTCCTGGCCGTAAGGCCCCTCCTCCTGGCCGTAAGGCCCCTCCTCCTGGCCGGTAGGCCCCTCCTCCTGGCCGGTAGGCTCCTCCTCCTGGCCGGTAGGCTCCTCCTCCTGGCCGGTAGGCGGCGCTGCAGGTTCGTCGTCTGGACATAAACGGTCCTGAACATCCTCCATCTTTCTTTCCGGCTCCGGTCTCTTAGCGAGTGTAAAGGTGAGAAATAACCGGCAGAAAAATCTGATTAAATCTCGAACATCTTCCATTACTGAACATAATGACGCTCATTTCTAGTTTGATGTTTATGTCTTTGTTGAAAACGTTCACATATTGTTTTTTGTGAACGGCGCAAATGAAGCGATATTGATGCTGAAACACCGCCGCTTCCCTCCGTTAGCTTCAGGACTCAGTAGCCGCTGAGAGCCGCGGTTCTGTCCGCGATGTGGCTCTGAAACATCAGTCAGCCCGGGGGGGCAGATACCAGCCTGGAGGACCGGCTCAGGCCCCGGCCCAGGCCCGCTGTAGCCCGTAGACAGCTGGACAGTAGCGGTGTGTTCACCAGCGTCCTGGTCCCCGACGGGACGGCCAGAGCAGCTCTCTAACCCCGACCGCTAAAGCTAGGCTAACCACGTCTTCATGCTGTAAACTCAGGAGCTGCTTTGCTGTGTTTCACCAGATGTTGATGCCCAAGAAGAACCGCATCGCCATCTATGAGCTCCTCTTCAAGGAGGGCGTCATGGTGGCCAAGAAGGACGTGCATCTGCCCAAGCACCCCGAGCTGGCCGACAAGAACGTCCCCAACCTGCATGTGATGAAGGCGATGCAGGTGAGAGGAGCGGGTCTCCTGAGGGGGTGGAGGTGTCTGTAGGCCAGGCCTGCCCTCTGCTGGTGATGCAGGGGTTGGGGGCTGTGGGGGTGAGGTGAGGGTACAGGTGTTGACCTGGACCCAGACAGGACTGAGTCTCTGCTAAGGGGAGAGACTGAAGTGAAGCTTCAGAAAGACTTTTGCTGTGTTTTTGTAATGAGTTAGAAAAGTTTGTGGTGGTGTAGTTACAGCAGCTGATCTGAGAGCAGTGCGTTAGACAGTGTCTTATATTCAGAGATGTTGAGTGTCTCTGTTGGGAGTTGTGGTGGAGTGTACAGATGGAGGTGTGTGTGTTTCAGTCGTTGAAGTCATGTGGGTACGTGAAGGAGCAGTTTGCCTGGCGTCACTTTTACTGGTACCTGACCAATGAGGGCATCCAGTACCTGAGGGACTTCCTGCACCTGCCCCCAGAGATTGTCCCCGCCACCCTCCGTCGCCAGACCCGCCCTGAGACCGCCAGGCCCAGGCCCAAGGGTAGGACCACACACACACACACACACACACACAGACCTAAGGGTAGGACCACACACACACAGGCCCAAGGGTAGGTCCACACACACACAGGCCCAAGGGTAGGACCACATACACACACACACACACACAGGCCCAAGAGTAAGTCCACACACACACATTGATTTGTCATCAGTCTTGATCACACTGTCATCTGATTGTCTGTCTGGGATCTCTAGCAGGGGAGGCTGGAGGAGGTAGAAATCAGAGGACGGGCTCATTGTAATGCACGGAATGAGGAATGTTCTCAAACACAGGTTTGATCCCGTTCCTGACTCCCAAGTGTTGCAATGAGCACGTCCTCCGATTGGTGCCTCTCCTGGTATATGTGTGTGTGTGTGTGTGTGTGTGGAGTGTTGTACAGAGAGCTGAGTGCTGCTGGTTGTTGTCTCCAGGTATGGAGGGAGAGAGGCCCGCGCGGCTGAACCGCGGGGAGGCGGACAGGGACACGTACAGGAGATCTGCTGCCCCACGTAAGTCCAGCTGACAGACGAGACATGATGCATCAACGATTCACATTTACACACTTTTATCCAAAGCGACTTACAATAAGTACATTTGTCTCAGCAAGTGAATCAACTATAAATCATCGTAAGTGAAAGCTTCCATGAGAACAGATTCCATTGGCAGTCACAGGGCTGGAGAGAGGAAGATGATTTATTATTATTATGATAAAAACATTTATGATAAAGGGTTAATTCAGGGTTAAAGTGGTGTCGCACTCGGATGACAACATGAAATGATGTTGTGGTGGTGGTGGTGGTGTGTGTGTGTGTGTGTGTGTGTGTGTGTGATGTTGTATGAGTGTAGAAGGCAGCTGAAGCCTCCAGCAGGAACAGGAAGTGTTTATTGTGTCTTTGTTTCAGCCGGTGCTGACAAGAAGGCGGAGGCTGGGGCTGGAGCTGCCACAGAGTTCCAGTTTGTAAGTACCGCCCCGTGACCTCTCAGGGGAGGCTGGGGGAGGTAGAAATCGGAGGACTGACTCAATGCATGGATTGAAGAATGATATCAAACATACGTGTTCGATATCTGTTCCTCTTTCCATGCATTCCACTCTATACATGAGTCAGATGTGTGGAATGAATTGAGACAGTAGTGACACTTTATTGTCCTTCCCACCATTGTGCTGACACACACACACACACACACTCACTCACTCTGCTGGCTCAGATATTCCCATTGTCCCCTCAGCTCAGCTCACCCTAACCCAGCTCAGCTCACCCTAACCCAGCTCAGCTCACCCTAACCCAGCTCAGCTCACCCTAACCCAGCTCAGCTCAGCTCACCCTAACCCAGCTCAGCTCAGCTCACCCTAACCCAGCTCAGCTCAGTGAGGATGGGTGGATATCTAAGGCAGTCAGTACAGCAGCGCAGCTTAGTGTGAAAGGGATGTAATGTAGAATAAAGGATGTATTGTATAATTGCGTTTTCCTGACAACCAAGCTGGGACACTTGCAGCGGCTAATTGTTTTCTCCCTCTCTCCCTCCCTCTCCCTCCCTCCCTCTCTCTCCCTCCCTCTCTCTCCCTCCCTCTCTCTCTCTCTCTCTCCCTCCAGAGAGGTGGCTTCGGACGTGGACGAGGACAGCAGCCTCCTCAGTAAATTTCTCTACATTTCTGTACAATAAAAAACAAAAACACAACTTTTGTATTTGTTCTTCTTTCTGCCAGCTTTGTCGATACCCCTGATGCGTATTAGATCTGCATACAGTTTTTGGGAATTGAATCATTGGGTGTGAAGATGTTCATCTTTATACTAAACACTTCAGAAAGTACACGGCCAGTGGTTCAGTCAGGACATGATGCCTGTACAGCAGCTGAACATCCAGGCACCATATTAGACATGTTAATGAGGAGGCAAACCAGGACAGAACGTGTTCAGACGTAGAAGCAGTTGGATACAATAATTCTGCTCCTTCTGTGATGGTCTCCAGAGAAACCAACCATCAGTGTTTGTGATGCCCTTCCTTTGTTTATGGATCATAGTCTGATACGTTAAGTGAACTGGAGGAACCAAAACCCCTCAGACTACGATCAGACATCCCTTATTCCTCTGATCTGAGACAAACATCAAGGACATCCCTTATTCCTCTCCCCGCTTCAGATATGGTCAGGATGAAGGTCCCCAGAGTGATCCACGTCCAGCACTCTGTTCTGGGAGCATTACCAGGAGAGGAGGATGACCAGGTGAGGAAGGCAGCAACAGGACTGCTGCCACATCAGCCTGGACGGACTGACGTGGGTTAGGGTTAGGTCCCTTCACTACGGCCCTAGAACCCTGGATGAGGGCTGTGGTCAGAGGGTTAGGGTTAGGCCCCTTTACCACGGTCCTAGAACCCTGGATGAGGGCTGTGGTCAGAGGGTTAGGGTTAGGCCCCTTTACCACGGTCCTAGAACCCTGGATGAGGGCTGTGGTCAGAGGGTTAGGGTTAGGCCCCTTTACCACGGTCCTAGAACCCTGGATGAGGGCTGTGGTCAGAGGGTTAGGGTTAGGCCCCTTTACCACGGTCCTAGAACCCTGGATGAGGGCTGTGGTCAGAGGGTTAGGGTTAGGCCCCTTTACCACGGTCCTAGAACCCTGGATGAGGGCTGTGGTAAGAGGGTTAGGGTTAGGCCCCTTTACCACGGTCCTAGAACCCTGGATGAGGGCTGTGGTCAGAGGGTTAGGGTTAGGCCCCTTTACCACGGTCCTAGAACCCTGGATGAGGGCTGTGGTAAGAGGGTTAGGGTTAGGCCCCTTTACCACGGTCCTAGAACCCTGGATGAGGGCTGTGGTCAGAGGGTTAGGGTTAGGCCCCTTTACCACGGTCCTAGAACCCTGGATGAGGGCTGTGGTCAGAGGGTTAGGGATGTGGTCAGAGGCAGACTGGTTTAATGTTTACCTTCAGCCCAATGTACCAATCTGTACTACTTATGCAGGACCTTCGTCCTTCCCTGAGGATTAAGAACTCTAGAGGTAACGTACAGAACAGCATGCTCTGCAGAAATGTTATGCTGGTGAATGCATAACTGTTTCCCCTCCACTCAAAGCATCAGACCCATAATCACCATCAAAGACAACGGACTCTGGATGTGAAATACTGGTGTTTATTTGTTGGCACATTTATATTACAATCTTCAGTCTGATCACACTGGTTTATTCCACCGTCCCAAATGACAGAGAGAGAGGGAGAGGAACGTTCCAGTGACACCTGGGAGGAAACAATGACATCAGACATGGGGAACTTCAAGGCTACGGTCTGGGGCTCGTCTGTGAACACATGTTTAATACATGTATAATTGCTTCTTTCTTTTTCAGGGAATTTAGGCGTTGTTCCTCAACTTTCACAACTTAGCAGTCATCCCCAACTACAGATGATCTGAGAGTAAAAGGTTAAAAATGCATTAGAGTGGGTGCTGTCCCAATACTATGCAACTATTACCACAGACATGACTTCCATCTAAACAGCCTTTAAAGTGGAGTTCACTGTGTGATGTAGTACAATATCTGACCACTAGATGGCTCCAATCATTGTTTCAGTGGTCATGTGACTATAGAAGGCGTACGACCGTAGGTGAAGGACCTCGGCCAGCGGCCATGTTGGAACCCTTTACAACACATCCTTTCTTTTCTTCACAAGGCTCTCACTGCTGTCTATCTATTGGTGTCATCCATCAAATCATCAAAAATCATCTCATGAAATAGAGGAAGGATGCGTTTCTGAAGGAGTCCAGCAGGGCAGAAATAGACCTCTCCTAAACATGAGGAAATGTTGAATACTTTCTAAATCCCCTTGCACCTCAACTTAACTTCCATTACCCGTTCTGACTGAGGAGGCAGAACTTTGTTAGATGAGAGGAAAGGGGGAAAGAAATTACAGATTTAATGACGACTGAAGCCTGAGGTTCTAACAGAGGGCCTGGGAGGTTGAGGTTCTAACAGAGGGCCTGGGAGGTTGAGGTTCTAACAGAGGGCCTTGGAGGTTGAGGTTCTAACAGGGCCTTGGAGGTTGAGGTTCTAACAGAGGGCCTGGGAGGTTGAGGTTCTAACAGAGGGCCTGGGAGGTTGAGGTTCTAACAGAGGGCCTGGGAGGTTGAGGTTCTAACAGGGCCTTGGAGGTTATGGTTCTAACAGAGGGCCTGGGAGGTTGAGGTTCTAACAGAGGGCCTGGGAGGTTGAGGTTCTAACAGAGGGCCTGGGAGGTTGAGGTTCTAACAGGGTCTTGGAGGTTAAGGTTCTAACAGGGTCTTGGGCTGTCAGGTGCTTCAGCTACAGTATGTACACCACCTTATCCTGTCAAAAACACAAGAGAAGTGATAGAAGAACAAACAGAAAAAAGGTTAAAGAACAAGTGGTCATCGTTGTTCATTCATGGGCTGTTACACCTGGACATCATCCGCACATTCATGTTGACAGTAGTCGCCACGGCCTCGCCCCCTCATCCCCGTCCTCATCCCCGTCCAGCCGTGCTCGAAAGGAATCCCTCGTCAGACACAGAGGCTTGGCCATTCCAGCTACAGTTTGATCAGGCCGTCCTATTGGAGCAGAAAACCTGTTTCCGCTCAAACAGAAGTAGCAGGAACTATAAACCAAGACTTTGACCCCACCGCACCCTAACTCAACACAGCAGTAGAACAGGCTCAAAGTCTCGGTGAGAGGGGGGATATTTGTAGGGTTTGAATTTAAACCAACTTTTATCTTTAAAGATAACGTCATTGTCAATTGGAATGCGGGCCTAAACCGTGTCATTCCGTCTGAGATTATAAAGTGGTTCAGGACCAGCTCAGTGGGAGACCAGAGGTCAGAGACGGAGCTGAGCTGACGCGACGCGACGCCATTTTGTATTTCAACCACTGAAGAGATGACGGACCCTACTTCATGAAGGCGTCTCACACTCAGGTTTGGATTAGGTTGTTTGTGGAACGTTTGAGACTTTTGAGACAGCTCTAACAATAGACTTCATATTAAATAGGCTCTTAACACCCACCCTCCCAACGCCAATATTACGTGTTCTTTAGCCTTAGATGTACTGTTTATCAAAGATAACTCAAAACCAACTTCAAAGCCAATGCCACCGTTGGGATCAAGTCCACTCCTATAGCCATGGGTGACGTGTAGCACTCACAAATGCGTCTGAGAAATGTTTGTCATGTGTACTCTCTTTGATCTATACAGAAATAAACAATTTACAATAAAACCGTCTTCCATGCTATCTATCTACAGCGCCTCCAGTTTCACAGTATTGAGCCAACTGCTCCATGCCACATCAAGGCAAGTATAGGAGGTCAGCTAAAGAGACTTTTGCCAGACGTTGAAGAGAAACAAAAACTAGTATCCAAAAGCATTTTTACAGGTTAAAAACGAGGTCTCAAACTGTACAAGGCTTGTTTGTTCTGCATCTTGCCAAAGACAGCATTTTAGATTCCTTTACTTTCAATGTCAAGCAGGAGTTTGAGTGTCTGGGGATGCAGAGTACACACTACAGAAGGAAGGGTACAGAAAAACTAAATCATGACCACACTGAGAAGGGCTCTAAAAAGTCATCTAAAATACCTGTCTAGTGCTTGTTTAAAGTGGAAAATAAATGTTATGAACACAATGTAAACAATTGCTATTAACTTAAATGAAACTGAGGATTAACACATCTGGAAACATTGAACTGGTCTGAATAAGAGGTGATGTGTGGGGTGGAGGAATGGCCATTCCCATTGTTGTGAAATCTATCTTTCCAGTCCTGGTGTTCAAGGTACAGAGGAAGACTCAGTCACTCAGCCACTCACGTCCTGAATCGCCAGAGGGAAGGAGCATTAGTGGGTAAAGTTACTCTGTAGAGAAATAACATTCTCTACAAGGATCTGTTTTTCTACATATTTAGTTGAACAGACATTCCTTCTATAATTTTTCTCTCCAAAAAGGGAAAGTTGCAGTGGTTGTTTGGCTAGCGTTCAGACCCAGGGAGACGCTGTACACTGGTGGATCAGATCCATGTGAAGAAGAGGGCCTTGTCTTTCAGATAAACCTGTGACATCTCAACATCAACAACCACATCCAGGAGCCAAATGAGGACAATTCAAAGACTACAAAAGACTATCTGTTGCACAACCAGTCACAGGTCAGCCGCTTGTGTATCACAGAACAGAACTGTGCTCATCATGCAAAACAAGTCACTTCCCACCACTCTGTCCAATCAGATACAGAGAGTGTTTCCTGTCCTTGAGAGGGGCACATTCATTCACAGAGAAGAACCGAAAGAAAAGACATTAAAAAGACCACGAAAGCACTAAGTATACACGTTTACATCACAACAGTAAAAAGTAGTTCTTGCATTCAATAAACACCACGCTAAGGGCTGGGAAGGACGTGAGGGGGACGAGGGAGTGAGGGACGTCATGCAATTGTCAATAAAAAGAAAGAACAAAAAAGGGGTCAAAAATGACATTTACATTTACAAAGTGTTTCAGAATCTTCACCCAACACTTGTCAAGTCTGCGCCACAACACTGGCAAGGCAAACCATGTTATTACTGAGACAAAAACAAGAAGAAGAAGAGAAGGAGAAAAAAGAAAAGAAAAAAAAACCCCAACGGAAGTAAGAGCGAGAGTGGTGGCGTAGCTCCGGGCGGTCCGGGCGCTCCGGGCGGGCGGCGTTGTGGTAGTTATCTGATCCCCGACACGGAGCTCTGGTTGATGCTGTAGGTGGGGGACAGGTCCCCGCCCAGCGAGGCCACCAGGGGCGTCCCGTTGCTGGTCAGGCAGGCCTCCTGGAGGGCCTGGAAGTAGGTGGCCTGCACAGGCTTGTGACACAGCAACACCTGTATGGCATCGTCTATTTTAAACCATTCCCTTTTCCTCCCTGTGGACAGACCAGAAGACACCACTGTAGTGCATGTTAGGACACGAGACAACAACAACATCAACAACAACACAGCGCTGCTCAAACCAATCTGCTTCACAAGCAGTGATAACGATGGTAATGTTCTAATGTTCCAGGGGACTGTAGATGGTAATGTTCTAATGTTCTATATTGACGGGCCATAAAGGCAGAGGCTCTACGTACGGTAGTCTCAACACAGGAACAACAAGGCTGTTTAGAGGTCAGGTGACCAGAGCTCAGGAGTGTTCCCATGATGCTCTACTCCTGTTTGACTCACCGATGTTGACGGAGTCCTCCCAGTCATCCAGCAGCTCCGTCACCATGAGGACGTACACGTAGGTCCGGTGTTTCCTTTCTCGGTTCTGTAAAACATCATTTCCATCTTTTTATTATTCAATCTACAGAAACACAAATCCTTCCTCCCTGCCTCATTATTAAATACTGCCCATTTAGAATTTGCTAAATTCGTTAAAGAGTGTGTCAAAATCTTAATAAAAACAAACCAAACTCACCTCAAATATTCCGACTAAGCGACCTAAAGTCCCCTTCACACCTGCCTGTTAAACAAACAAGTCAGGTCAGGTCAAGACATGTTAAACAGCAGTAAACAAGGTCAAGACTGTCTCCATCTGATCATAAAACCAGTGACAGCATCAGTAGGCCACCGTACAAACAAACTATTGTGCAGATCTGAAAGGATCGGTCAGGCACAGTTGTACCATAAATCTTAAAGGATTAGGCAGGAATTAGCATTATAGTAATGCAATATTTAATACATTTGCCATGTTTATTATTCCAATCATTCCGGATCTAAAAAAGTGTGATGGGGTCTAACATGGAATTTGGCAACGCGTCTTGTCTGTCAGAGACAGTGGGGTTGACGGCCAGGTTCAGATACATAACCCACCGCTGACATCCTCACAGCATCTTCTTCAGCTTCTGGTTTCAGTCCAGAAATAAACGTTGACTCTGTGGCCAGAGCCTCAATCCCACACCCTTCACCCCCGGCCTCAGGAGAGACAACCAACACACACTGATGACAAAAGAAGGGGCCGTGGGTAGCCTTGTTCTAAAAGACTGGTCTATCACCTCCTCTTAAGGATTCATGGCAATAATGATAGCAGGTTATCATTTAGAAGGTGACCTGTAGGGCTGGGTTCCTCCCTATGCAGCAGTAGCCTCACTGTTGGGAACCCGGCTGGCTGTGTTAAGTCGAGAGACTTAACACAGCAAGACCCTGTCCCAACCCCTAACCCCTGACCCCTGACCTGCTACTATCTGTGTCTGTCATCCCTAGCAGGACTCAGACCCAGCAAGCATAAGCAGCCATCACCTGTCATATGGCCATCAGAACGACTTAGCAGGGATTACCATGACCCATTACCACACACACCGTGCAGTAAGAGGCTTAGGAACTGCCGCTGGTGATGCCTCTACGGCCGGCCTCGCTACCTGGCGACACCTGAACAGACTTGTGGAGCTGAGATGAGGTCTCTCTACACGTCTCTCTACAGCCAGGGGAGGGGAGGCTGTCAGCATCCAGTGTGGTGGATCATAGGGGATAAGGGGGTGGGGTCTAATCTTTATGCAATGATGACCCACCAAAGGTCTGTCTGTCAGGAGTTGCTGAAACCCAAAGCCCTGCTGGCCCTCTGACCATGTCCTCTGATGCTTCTCTGCTCCCAAAGACCCTCCTGACGCCTCCTATCTGGCTAGACGCTATGGCAGTGATGTCATCAGAGAAAGGTCAAAAGCTAAAGTGACACAGCAGTCTTGACGGACAGCTGAGCAGAGGAGACTAGACATGTACATGTCTTAGTGACCTGCATCATTTATAGAGACGTTTCTCGTCTAAAACTGCTTCCTGGAACCCAAGGCTTGTCCTTGCTTGGACCGGCCTGCTCTGGATAAAAGCAACCGTCTTTGCCTTGTGAAAACACTGGATGTCAATGTTCAGTTACATAACACATTGTGTTCAGTATCTATAAACAAACAACAGAAATGATCAACAGTGAAAGGCAACTGTGTTCCTGTTGATTAGAATCCAGACAGGACGTCTGTCCTGCAGCCACGGCATCCAGAGGGCAGGGTTTAACCTCACTATTCATCCAGAGGGCAGGGTTTAACCTCACTATTCATCCAGAGGGCAGGGTTTAACCTCACTATTCATCCAGAGGGCAGGGTTTAACCTCACTATTGCACCCGTGGCCCTTTAACACTCCTGTGTAACATGATGCTGGGACACACAAGGTGCTTTCATGTTGCTATGCTTCCCCAGTAGATGTAAACAGGATGCCTGCTGTGCCCCGACGGGCTGGGTTTTATGTCTTATAAGTGGGCATGCTTTCACCAACGAGGAATACAGTTAGAAACCCCATGCTGAGTTTCCACAACCTATCAAACATGTCAAGTTGTGATGCTTGTGGTCACCATAGGCAAAGATAGGGGTCATCGTCTCAGGGGGGCACTAACAGAATGACCGTGATTGACGTGAGGTCTCAGTCATGACACTTACAGCTGTAAACATCAACATCACCGGACAATCAGGAAGACGTCGTCAGGAAGAACCTACCTCTTCACACACTTCTCGTGTGGCTGCAACATTAGGCTCCTCTTCAGGCTCCATTCCCCCGCCAGGAACAATCCACTTGTCAGGGTGACGACTACTACTCACCAACAACACCTGCAAGGAGATGACAGCGTTGATCCACTTTAACTGACTGACTGATTGATTGACTGACTTCAATTAGGCCTAACAGAAGTCAGTCCTTTGACGGTTGGTATTGACTGTAGACTGCAAAGTCACCATTTCAGTTCATGAAAGCATCATTGCCTCACACAGGTTACAAGTGATTCATTATCCTCAATAATCTAACATATATCTATGAAAACCAGTAGGACCAAATGATTACATGGTGACCAACAGTGGCTGTAGCCAGTCTGCTGACGGTGGTAGGAGAGGGGCTGGTGTTAGGAGAGGGGCTGGTGTTAGGAGAGGGGCTGGTGGTAGGAGAGGGGCTGGTGTTAGGAGAGGGGCTGGTGGTAGGAGAGGGGCCGGTGGTAGGAGAGGGGCCGGTGTTAGGAGAGGGGCCGGTGTTAGGAGAGGGGCTGGTGTTAGGAGAGGGGCTGGTGGTAGGAGAGGGGCTGGTGTTAGGAGAGGGGCTGGTGGTAGGAGAGGGGCTGGTGGTAGGAGAGGGGCTGGTGTTAGGAGAGGGGCTGGTGTTAGGAGAGGGGCTGGTGGTAGGAGAGGGGCTGGTGTTAGGAGAGGGGCTGGTGGTAGGAGAGGGGCTGGTGGTAGGAGAGGGGCTGGTGGTAGGAGAGGGGCTGGTGTTAGGAGAGGGGCTGGTGGTAGGAGAGGGGCTGGTGGGGGGCTGGTGGTAAGAGAGGGGCTGGTGGGGGGCTGGTGGTAAGAGAGGGGCTGGTGGTAGGAGAGGGGCTGGTGTTAGGAGAGGGGCTGGTGGTAGGAGAGGGGCTGGTGTTAGGAGAGGGGCTGGTGGTAGGAGAGGGGCTGGTGGTAGGAGAGGGCCTGGTGGTAGGAGAGGGCCTGGTGGTAGGAGAGGGCCTGGTGGTAGGAGAGGGGCTGGTGTTAGCAGCCACACGCCCGTCTGCCTCCAGATCATCAGATCATCAGATCATCCATGTCCTCCTGTCTGATTAACGCATTAATAGTCTCATCACAAGCACCGTGGGGACACCAACCTCTCCACAGCACCTACCCGTTCATCTCTGACATGGAAATGCTCATTCTCAACCAGAATCACTCTCCAGCCAAGTGAAGTGATGGCGAAACAGCCAACGATTCCCTTCAGTAACCAACAAAACCACTGGCCTGTCGCTAGCTAGCTAGGCTAATAGCACGGTAGCTAAGCTAACCCAGCTCAACTGTTAATAATCAATCCAACACGATGTGACTAGCTAACGTTATTTTAGTTCAATTAGTGTGAATAAAAGCTTTGATAGCAGCCCCACGTTCCGTTCCTGAGGCTGTCAGTGGAGTTGAGGAGGTACGTTAGCTAGCTAGCAGGTTAGCCGCTAGGAATGCTATCGGTGCTTTCCTGAGGCGCGGCCTGCTCCCCCCCGCCATCCCCGGCCTCACCTCCTCCTCACTCTCGCTCCTGAAGCACAGGCAGGCGGCCCGCTTCTTGTAACCATCCCCGTCGTATGTCCGGGTTTGGTTCGACTTGAGCTTCATCATTTCGGGGCACCAAGGTCCAAAAGTACAAGTCAACCTGGAGGAAAGCCGCTGGTTTGGACAGAAAAAGGGAAACCCCGGAGTTTTTCTTAAAATGAATAACTTCTTCTTCGCTTCATTTTCCCAAACCTGGGCGCATCTTCAGCACGGCCGCCATTATGAACGTCCCTGCGCAGACGGCGGAGCGGAGCGGCCGGGAGGGGGGGAGGGGAGGGAGGAGGGGAGGGAAGGAGAGGAGAGGAGAGGAGAGGAGAGGAGAGGAGAGGAGAGGAGAGAGGGGAGGGAGGGGAGGGAGGGAGAGGAGAGGAGAGGAGGGAGGGAGGGAGAGGAGGGGAGGGAGGGAGGGGAGGGAGGGAGGGAGGGGAGGGGAGGGGAGGGAGGGAGAGGAGAGGAGAGGAGAGGAGGGAGAGGAGAGGAGAGGAGAGGAGAGGAGAGGAGAGGAGGGAGAGGAGAGGAGAGGAGAGGAGAGGAGAGGAGAGGAGAGGAGAGGAGAGGAGAGGAGAGGAGGGGAGAGGAGGGAGGGAGAGGAGGGGAGGGGACGTACCCGGGTTCAGGAATGGGAAACAGCGCACTAGAGAATTGACCAATTTACGCAAATGACGCTGGTTTGCTGTGAAAGTTGCTGAAGGAAATCACCACTTTCTTTATTATCAAGAGAACAGGACATTATTTCGGTGCTAAAAAAGTAACTAAACAAACAGCGACGCTGACCGTGTTCATCACCAAACCGTGTTCGGAACAAAGCGATCATGTCCAAGTGGTTCAGCACCACAGGTGATGGACAGCAGCAGGGACACAGATACACTGGTTCTATTCCTATGAGCCTGGCACCAATCAAAACATACTTTTTTTTGTCATTGTATTTTTATTTTTTTTACAACTAAATATAATTTTGATTTCGGATAGTCTTCATCTGGACAGTTAGGTACAGTTGGCGTTATGAACAAGAGTCAAGACCGACGCACAGACATCCAGCTTAAATAACTGAGGATTTCTTCAATGTCGTAATGATGGGAACCAAAAATATCTCAAGAGGTAATATCAAACAGGCAGTAAAGGTCAGATCAGTCATTAAACTGAGGTAGGTTGGCTGGTGGGAGGTCTTCAGAAGGACATGTTTTTTTAGCAGTGATGCAGGAAGGGACACATCCAAACCTCACGTGTGTGCCCAGCTCAGACCTAGATTTAGCTGATTAAACTCTGTTAGGCCAACTATAACAAAACTCATATAGTAACAGAGATTAAAGGGAAGGAAACCAGGCACTCTCAATCCTAGTGATTGAGAACATGACAATCAAATGAAAAGAGCAGAGCACAACATCATTAAATCAAGCAGGCAAAACACATTAGAAAAAACAATTAGACAAACACATTAGCAACATAGTCGACTAAAGACCCATTAGAAGTAAGACTACTGATTGAGTTTGATGAGTCTCACTAAATCAGACTAGATGAGATTCGGGGTTCCGAGATTAGAGTTATATACAGCATATATATAGCATATATAGATATACAGCAGGGGAGGCTGGTGGAGGTAGACATCGGAGGACAGGGGAGGCTGGTGGAGGTAGACATCGGAGGACAGGTTCATTGTAATGCATGAAATGGAATAAGGAATTTGATCAAACATGTGTTTCATTCCATTCCATGCATTACAATGAGCCTGTCCTCCTTCTACCTCCATCAGCCTCCCCTGATATACAGTATATTCAATCTTCAGTAAATACAATAACAATATCCAACATAATTAGATTTTCCTCCTCCACCTCTGTTCTGATGCTGATGAGAACCAATGGATCTACACGATCAAGCAGATCTGGGACTGAAGAGACACTGCTCTACCCATCTGCAGTTACTAAGGCAACACGTTCTCTGTCTTTTGCTGTCTCTGGAGTGATCCTCCCATCCTCATCAACAGCAGTCTTGCTGCGGTTCTACTTCTCTCCAGCAGAGGGCACCACTCAACTCCTATATTGCCAGTGGAGTACAAATTAGCGCAGTAAAATGAGATAACACAAACAAATGAGAAAATGTATGTTTTAATATAATTTGTTTGCATCGCAATATATTTATTAAAAGACAAACACACACCGTGGCTCATCTTCACAGTACTAACAGCACTTAGATGTAGATGAATGTAAAGTTGATGTAGAGGCTGAAAGCCACAGTGCATCTCCCTGATTGATATTGTAGCAGTGTGCAGCCCAGCCCTGGTTTACCCCCTGGACCAGAGGCAGTATGCCTGTGCTAAGTTGGGCTAAGACCTGGACTAAATTGGGTTATAACCTGGGCTAAGTTGATTGAAAGTGGGACTAGCTCCTTGTAGCTGAGCAACTTACTGTGTTGCAACAAACAAATGGCAATCCAAATACATAAAAAGAGACACATTAAAAGCGAAACAAAAAAATGGAGGTTCGTAAGAACAGCTTCGTTTGAGTAAGAAAACGAGCAGGCAAACGTCTGCCGAGGTGTCTGGGTCTCGGCCAGGGGAGGCTAATGGAGGTAGAAATCGGAGGACAGGCTCAATGTTATGCATGTAATGGAATGAGGAATGGTAGCAGACACGTTTGGCGGTGTCCCTACCCCTGAGGCTATGGAGTGCTACAGCTGTTTAATCAGCGTCTCAAAGGCTGTTGGTAACATTAACTATTCATACCTAGCTCTCTCTCCAGGTACCTCTCACCACCTAACAACTAAATAAACGAGAGACTGTTCTGTACCGCTCCAGGCTGGTTGGAATCACGCTGGCCTCGGCACATAAAGGAGACCAATTTACTCTGCTGTAATTTGAAGTACTTTGATGTATACGACCCTCTGAGTGAGAATGCCCTTTGCTAAATTAGGATATGTTACATTAATGGAGAAAATTGCTTGAAATCATTACCTAGGAAGGCTATCAGACAGCCATTCTTCAGGAACTCCTTTATAGCATAATATCAATGATAGAAAGGAAATGCTAGGCTATTCCCAGGCAGCTGGGGCTAAGAGGTGCATGATGCTCAGGCTGAGGAGAGAGAACCAGTGTGGGAACCAGAGAGGAGCCAGCAGAGGCTGCTATCACCTCACTGAAGGAACAACGCTCGTCAACCTTCAGACACAAGCTAGCGCTCACTGTGGAGGGGAGACTAGTTGGTAATCTGGTCATATTCAAGACATATTCCTACTTATAGCAATCTAACATAAAAAACCCCAACATAAATTGGGGAGAGAGAGAGAGGGGGGGGGGGGGGGGGAGATAATGTGAATGACAGTGTGAAGATCTGCCCACCATTTGTTTACATTTACATTTACATTTTAGACATTTAACAGACGCCTTTATCCAAAGCGACTTACAACAAATACATTTGTTTAAGTAAGTGAATCATCTATCTATAGAGAAACTGTACAGGGGGGTAGTGGGGGTGAAGAGGTCTCTAGGGTTAGGGCTAGTACAGGGGGGTAGTGGGGGTGAAGAGGTCTCCAGGGTTAGGGTTAGAGTTAGTACAGGGGGGTAGTGGGGAGGGACTTTAGGACTTTAAGAGGTCTTTAGGAGGGACAGTTAAGATGTAGCCTGAAGAGATGGGTCTTCAATCTACGGCAGAAGTTTGTTTGATGAGATAGTCACACCCTGTGAACAGGTTTCAACTTTTACAAACGTCAATAATTAAACATGCTTCACTAAACAGTTCTGGACTAAGCAGGGATACGTCTGAATTATTTCAATAATGTATCCATGAAATTGGAGCCATCTGGGGCCGGGTGATTATGCCTCAGTGGTTAGTCTGTTCAGCAGGATTTGCATTGGGGACTGGAATTAGCATGGCTTAAATTTCCTCCGCCCCACGGCTAATTGAAACATGTAATCTCCTGAGCCTGCAAAGCCCAGCAAGACCAGAACCTCACTAACACAGCGTATTAACATGATATCCTCAAAGCACCACACGGCCAACAAGAGTTAGAAGAGTTAGAAGAGTTAGAAGGCTCCCTGGCCTCAACCTCCTAAAGCGCTGATACAGAAAGACCACTTTAAGCAACAGCGTCTTGTGTGAGCCGTTTTCTATTCATCCTCAAAATAAAGTTTTTAGAAACTAGAAACAGAGTCCTGGCTGGAGGGGTGGAGACAGGGACGTTATGGTGGGGAGATAAAAGGTAGAAATCATTGCATTTTGTTGAGGATGAGTTGACAGAACAGGTTCCTCAGGACCGTGTTGGTGAGGCCTGTCCTACTCAGCGGTTCTGATGCCCTGCTGGCCCAGAGAGCTTCTGGATAATCCACCTCCCAGCATGCCGTGTCAAGGTCTTGTGGAGGGGGAGGTGGAGTCTGTCCAACGCTCCACAGGTGTGACCTGCAGACGCCGGGCCTGGTGTGTGTGTAGCTTTCGTCCTGCCCACCTCTCCACCCCACCCCTCCACCCCCCCACCCCTCCACCCCTCCACCTCTCCACCCCACCCCTCCACCTTCCCACCCCCCCACCTCCCACCCCTCTACCTCTCCACCCCACCACCCCTCCATCCCCCCACCACCCCTCCACCCTCCTCTGACCTCCAGCCACTTGTGAGCGATGTGTTCATTAAATTGATGGATTGATTTAACGGCCCTCCTCTGAGAGGGCACATGACATAATACATACCTTAAACTGAGCTCTTAAACATGAGTAATGGATCTCCTCCTTCATACCATTCAATACTCTGTTGATGTTAGATGTAGATGTAGATGCCCTCCTGGGGCTGCATGGACATGTCTGGACTAATGGCCGTATTGAACAGTCCTGTCACGAGACACAAGTGATGGAAAACGAAATGTTGGAATATCAAGTGGCCTAGAGAATCATTCTTATGGTGGAAGCAAACACCACATGAAAGGGGGAAATATCTGTGCAGTCAAGTTGTGGTGAGATGGTTTGGTTCAAGATTGAGACAGCTGTGCAAAATCTCAGTGAAACAAATCTCTGGGCTTAAATAACTTTTTGGTCTTTATTGCGCTTTGGTCTTGGTCCAGGCATCTGGAATTCAGAACAGAGACCACAGCACAACCGTGGGGACCGCAGTGACTGTCCTGGAGTCAGAGAAGAGGCGTCACATCTGAAACATGGACATCGTTTGTTCCGCCCTCGAAAACTATTAAACGCCTTCATACCACAGCAGTACTACAGCAGCACCAGAGCAGCTTCGTGATTTGGTTGCTTTGACATATTTCGGAGAGAATGTGCCTCTCTTCATCGTCGACAGAGGCATATGCGGGCTGGTGTATTTTGGTTTAAAGCAAGAGAATGCCAGCCGAACTGAATTAATTCCGAACCGATTTATCGCACTGATCTTTTCTAGAGCATCCAACATTCCTGCCTCAAAAAAATAAAAATAAAAGAAAATAGATACACGCACACGCACACGCACGCACAAGTTTGCAGGATTCAGGCATCATTGCCAAAACGAGCAAATCCAACTCTGACATGAAGTGGAATGTAGCAGGTGGTCGAAGCGACGTGAAACCCAATGAATAACAGCAGAAGTGACCAACGCTGACCTGCGGGACTGGAGGCTGATCTACCGACTCTGAACACACTCTCTCTCTCACCCGCCGTTTGATCCCGTTGTCAGTGACAGAGATCAAATCTCTCGTTTTATATATGCATTTCTCTGCGTTGCATTTCTGATCTAATAGATCCCGTGGGCGCTGATTGCGCTCCATCGACTGGAGAGAGCTGTGTCCGTTGCTCGGGCGTGGGATTGTGTTTCTCATCTGTCCACTTTAACCAAATCAGTAGACTTCCTAAAAGCTAACCAGGGATGATAATGCACTGGTCAATACCAGTTATTGGCAATTAGCAGGCAACGAAAGTTAGGAGAGCCAAAGACTTTCAATACCACTTTCTACTGGACAGCGCTCCCACGGTTCTGCGCTCCCACGGTTCTGGTGTCGGGCTCAGCCTCTTCGAAACGCATGGATTTCTGTTGGATATTTCAAACGATGGATTGAGTTTTGTGGAAGTGCACTTCGGAGGACATTCTTTAGAAATCTACACCACAGTAACAAAACATTCTTTTTGTTTTCCTGTCAAGATGTTTGCGCATTGGATATGGGTCAATTCACACGAACACGGTACTGCCAGGGCAGGGTAAATTGGTGAGTAGCCTAGCTGTAAAATGGGTCAACTTAAAAAAAATGCTCATATGCTTGCATGATAGAAAACGGCTTTCATATCAATTCCTGTCCAAATCTATATGTGCTTTATTTTCACTTTCACGCATGTCTAAATCTGTGGTTGAATGAACTAAAGCTACTTCACAAACGGAGGAAATTGGCTCATCGGTCCGTGCAATGATTTCATGTTGTGCAGCGATGAAATGACAAACACAATCCCAGAAACCGGAACACTGTGCGTATCTTGAGTGCTACGCCCCGACCGGAGGAAGCATTGATTGTTTTTATGCGTAAAGGCGCAGTGTGTGTGTGTGTGTGTGTGTGTGTGTGTGTGTGCGTGTGTGTGTGTGTGTGTGTGTGTGTGTGTGTGTGTGTGTGTGTGTGGATCTGTGGCCGCGCTGGTCCATACGGACGTAAAATACCGAACAGCCCAGAGATTATGTCTCTCACAAATATGATAGACATGGTGTTGCCACGAGTCTGATTCCGTGAGATGCAGAAGGGTGTTGCTATGATTGATGGATAGACAGTGTATCTAAGCAGCCAAATGAGTGTAGGTTACACTTGTTGTCCGTAGTAGCCTATAGTATGTAATAGT